>NC_140946.1:141074667-141512167 GCF_014529385.1 Adiantum capillus-veneris
GTGATGATGATACAACACCATGTCGATGCTATGTTATGCTTTGAAAAATGCCATGATGATGATACACACCATGTCGATGCTATGTTATGCTTTGAATTTTTTTGAAATGTTCATTTTCATGTCGTCGTAATGCCAATTTTTTTTAGATTTGGAGGTGTATGGAATTGACAAGTTCAATTGCTAATTAGTGAATGTACATTGCTAATTGTGTGCCTAATTGATCGAATTCCATGCTTGAATGGTCAATTGCAAGTGTGTGTGTGTAGTAAAACCAAGTGTGTTTTGCAAGATTTGACCATGTGGTCAAATCTTAAGCTCTTATGAAAAGTGGGAATTGGAAAATTCTTAAATTTACTAATATGGTGTTTTCAACGTTGTGACCAAACGAGCATATACTTTGACCAAAACAAATCTAGATATAGACGAGAGTCTAAAATCTATGATGCCTTGGGTCCTGAAACCACAGAAGCTCATATCATAGAAGACCCATGGGATAGACAATATGAGGGCAAAGATAATGCTATCTATAGCTTGACTTGGGGTATAATTTGTCATGTTTCATGGAGATACATAGGAAACTATGCAGAAGATTTACAAATGCCAAACATCAACAGTGGTACCCAAAGTGTGCCTTCACAATCTCAAAAGGTGAGACTAAACCAGAGCCAAATAGTTTTGAACTCTCATAATGAAGCAGGCTATAGTGATCACCCTAGGAAGGGGGAAGCTGTAAATTCATCAAAATTAGCTCTTGTACTAGGAACCACAATAGCACTTAGGAGCCCTAGAGCCTCTAGCCAACAAACCCCTTCAAAGCAAAAACCAAGGAAGATCTTATGGTTGTTGGAAGTTTCCAATTGACCAACATTCCATCAGAGTCTACAGATAAATTCCTCTATGAAGATCATTAGGGACAAAAGTTTCAGCTGATCTCCACAAGTCAGAGTTAAAAGCCGACAAATCCAATAATGTTCAAATAGCTACATGTGACCAAGCTCACATATACATATCGAGATGCACATGGTACAAATATCAACCAGATCATGACCTTGTACAAACCCATACGGATAGCCCCGCCGACTGAATTCAAAGACTATCTAAAGATGATTCAAATCCTCAAGCTACTGGAATAGGTGACATATAAGTCAAAAGTAATGGAAGCTAAAGTGCAGAAGGCTACACAAAGGTCAACACCAAAATCTCCTCCAAAGAGACACAACAACAACAAACTTAGTCATTTCAGAAAGAAATCTCGAGAAGATCAAGTGCAACATTACTGGTGAACACAAAGACAAGCTATCAAGTGAAGTGAATCTAGATTTTCAAATAGACAAGAACCTCATGTATTTTTGCACTTGGAAAAGATTTGGCCAACCCACAGCTGGAAGATGCTCCTAAGTTTGTGAGCATATTTGACCTAAAGAAATGTTTGTAGTAAGCACAAGAATGTAAAAAGTCAAGTCCCCAAGGTGCAAAAAGCACTCTTTGGCATAGTCAAAGTCGGCTATTGAGCCATAAAATGAGCAAAGCATTAGTCCCAAAGCTTCAAGTCGTAATAAACTATGTACTAAGATTTAGATTTATTAGGCTTATGCCCAAGCTGGAAGAGTTCAACATATCTAAGGCATGTCGCTCATGCTGGATGAGATGAGCATAAGAGTCAAAGTCTATTAACTTACAATTGGTGGAGTGTCGTAGCGTCCAACACTCACGCACAGTGCACAATAAGATGAGAGCACATATCCTCGGCAACAAAAAAAATTCTTAAAGGGGTGTCAGCTTGCAAAGCCATGTCATAAGCTTTTATAGCTACACCATCTTTTTGAAGAACCCCTCAAAATATTTCTTGCACAGCATATTGTTTTCCATTCATTTTTGTGTATGCATATTTAAAGGAAGTCCCACCATTGGACAATATGCATAAGACACTCTTTTTTGCTTCCACCTATGCACCTTGAGTGGACTACAACATGCAAACCAATGTTCCATCATGCTACCCTCTCATATTTGTTGCCTTTTTAATTCCATATCTATCATCAAATAATCCCTTGAGCACTTTATTAATATTTCCCATGCTAGTAAGTACTCCAATAATGCACGTATCCCAAAGGTACTTTTTTCCCACTAGTTTTTTTCCCTTTGATCACCTAGGTATTAGACCCTAATTTAGATCCTCATTGTTCTACTTTCCTTGTACATACTTTTCATAAATAAACAGCAGCCTCATCATTATTCTATTACAACAGAAAAATCCAACATCATCTCTCACATCAGACATATTCAGACCAATCAAGATGTTGCAGCAAATTGAACCTCATCAACAAATTCAACGACAAATGAAGACGATCAACCCATCAACAACAAAAATAAAACCTTCCACAGCCTCCACGGGACACAGTTCAACAGTGCTTGAGGACGTGCACTAAAATCAGAAGGGGGGAATGTGAACTGAGCCAATGTCAGTTAACTGAAGATGTTAAAGGCCCAAGCCTTACAGATGCGCATCAAAGATCAATATGAAGAAGTAGTGAAGATTTGGGTCACACATTTTTTACAGTTTCCTAAAATGGCCATGTATTGTAAATTCCCGATTCAATTCAAGCCATTGTAATATTTTTAATGGGTTACGGGCTCAATGGGAGTTCCAAGCTGTAAAGAACAAGTGAATTAATGTGCCTAGGTTTCAGATTTAGTAAGTGGTGGAGCCCTAAAGGCCTTGGGCACCCGGACATTGCATATTTTACCCTAGGTATATAAGGCAGTATGGAAAACAAATCAGGTGTTGAGACCACTCTTTAGTGAGAGCTCATGAGGTGTGTGGCTATGAAGTCCCAGAGCTTCTCCTTCCTCATTTGACTTGATTAACATTAATCAATGCTTAATTCTGTTTTACTATGCCTCTGTCATAATTCTTGTGATTGCTAATGATGCTTTGATTAGCTAGATCATAACTAATTAGTGATTAATCCCTCTCTAATCTTGTATGATTGCCCTCTTTTGCTTGTGTGTGCATGTAGGTTTGATTGGATTGTGGTGCTCAATAGATCTATGTGTGTGCTTGTGGTTAGTGTGTTGCATGATAGGATTAGTCATGTGTGCATCTTGCAATCGTTAGTGTGTGTGATTGGGTTTATTTGAGGTGAAGGGAAGTGGATGTGGAGATTGCCAATCATTGTGGCTTAGCTCCTCCATAGGCCAAGAAGATTATCTCATAGAGTCACCATTTGTGTTGCCATGATTAGCTCAGTAATTGTTTGAGTGTTTCCATGCCCTAGCCGGGTAGCTCATCTCTCAGGATTGACAATTTTGTTGGTCATTTGGTCAAACTACATTGTGAATTGTGGCTTTTGACAGGACTAAGCATGACTCCAAAGCTTTGTCTGCATACCACGTATGCCATCTGACCCGTTGCATTTGTGAGAATCCCATTCTACATGCATCACTACTCCCATCCAGGACATAGCTCATATCAGTCCCATGCTAGCACGCAAGCATCTTGGGTTGAGCCCACAGTTAGGGTAAGCCCACACTTGTGGCACCACATGGGAAAGATCCCTTGTCTACTAGGATGGATGAGAAGATGACATGGTCCAATAGGAAAAGGATGCAACCTCTCTACCCAATGGATGTAAAGTACCAAGCCTATTTAAGAGTCTATCATCTAATGATTTACTTGCACTTTGAGTCTATCATTGTGTCTTTACTCTCTCTCTCTCTCTCTCTCTCTCTCTCTCTCTCTCTCTCTCTCTCTCTCTCTCTCTCTCTCTCTCTCTGCGTGTGTGTGTGTGTGTGTGTGTGTGTGTGTGTGTGTGTGTGTGTGTGTGTGTGTGTGTGTGTGTGTGTGTGTGTGTGTGTGTGTGTGTGTGTGTGCTCTTGCCCTTGGTGTAACCCTAACTCTAATTTCCATTACTCTAACCCTAACCCTATTTACATGGTGAGCTTAAGGCTTCATCCACAATAGTCTCTTGCTAGCTCACCTAGATGGAGGATTGGAGAGTGGCGATCCAACTTTACAAGTGGTATCAGAGCTATGGTGTTGCTCTCTCCTATTGATGCTACCTCGTTGTATTCTATCCCTCCATATGTGCTTTCTTTTTAGAACTCTTTTCTGTCAATTTGTGAGTTCTTTATCTTTTTCTTTCCCTCCCTCTTTAAGATGTCCTTTGGCATTGCTTGCTTTGCCTGCCACCATAGCCCTTCTCAATAGCACAAAGCAACACTAACTTGCATGCCACAACAACATTTCTAGCCATGCCATAACAACTTGTAAGCCTTTAATGGCTCCAACAAAAGCAAAACAGTGCGGATAGTACTGTCAAGGTCAACACCATAGACTTTGGGCAAGGATTGCTCGATAGTACCTTCGCATCAACCTCAAGTGCCAACAAAAGAGTATTGCAGTCCAACACAACTTCATGCTCCAACATCCATGTCACTTGATGAGCTTTCAAGATTTGAAGCACTCGATGAGCAAGCATCCCTCTCCACATGCTAATGTTGTTCTTGACATGCAACAACCATCAAATGTACTAGTCTTTCCTTCTGATTTGAGTCCATAGGTGTTGTTAGATCTTGACAAATGCTATGCACAGAATTGGATTATTGACTCACGTACCAATATTTACAGAATTGGATTATTGACTCACGTACCAATATTTATGTTACTCCTCACAAGGAGTGGTTCTCTAGTTATGCTTGTACACATGGTTCAACTAAGGTGGGTGATTCTCACCAGCTTGAGATATGCAGCATTGGAGATGTGAAATTGTGTATGCACGATGATATTGAGTTCATGATGCAAGGTGTTAGACATGTGCCAAAGCTAATTAAGAGCTTGGTTTCAGCAAGATAGCTTGATGATCTTGGATACATTGCAATGTTTGGGAATGGTTCTTGGAAGATTAGAAAAGGAAACTTGGTCACCACTTGCCTTAAATTTATGCACAATAAAAAGAGAATTGGTCTTATAAGACAAAAACATTGATCATTTAAAAGAAACATGTACATTTGCTTACTCTAATGTAGCATTGTAAGCATTGACAAGGTTCATACTATCCTTAAGATGTATTCCTTGCATCCATCTACCATCTTCAAAAGGATAATTTTTGAACTTAATAAGATACCATCAGATACTCTTACCATGTCGTAGTACCTTCTCTTCATGTACCGAAGGACAGCTTTGGGTTGTAGCACCTCTTCTTGGTCTTTGAATTTGGGAGGGTCTTCAATAATTGGTTCACTTGGTGGCTCTCCTTTGTAGGGCTAAAGTAGGCTCACATGAAAAGAATTGTGTGTGAGCCAATGGTTGGGAAATTTAAGTTGATAAGCCATCTCATTGATTGGCTTCAAGATTTGAAAAGGACAATAGTATCTTTTTGCTAGTTTAGCATAATACATTTGATGGCCTGTAGGATTTTTGACGGTCGTTTGCCTCAGTTGAGCCTTGGGATACTTAAGTAAGACCCAATCATTTTCTTTAAACATTAAAGACCTTCTGTGCTTGTCAGTAGCAGCTTTTTGCCTTTGTTGAGAGATGGATATGGCCTCCTTAATCTTTTGGAAAGAGTCTTGTAGGTCATGGCTATACTCATTGGCAGCGAAGATCTTCCCTTGTACTTTAAGTAGCAAGGGACCTTTAGGTCTTCCCTCTATGATTTTAAAAGGTGCTTTTTCCGTAGAAGTATGGACATTATTATTATACGCATAGTCTACAAGGGGTAAGTACTTTTCCCATTGTGAGCATTGATCTATTTTTGTAACATAAGTCTTTAGTAGATCGAGTATCGTAAGATTGGCTATCTCACTTTGGCCATCCGTTTGTGGGTGATAGGTCGAAGAGAAATTCAATCTTGTATCTAAATTTTGAAAGAGAAATGACTGGTATTCTAGGATCTCTATTTGACACAATGGATGTTAGGAATCCATGGTGTTCAAAAATCTGAGATATGAAGAGAGTTGCCATTTGGTGTGCCTTAATAGTCTTTTTGACGGGAATAAAGTGTGCTTGCTTGCTAAACTTGTCAACTATTGTCCATAATCCCGTATTCCCATGGATAGACTTGGCTAATCCAAAGATAAAGTCCATGGATATACTCTTGCATGGTGAATTAGGGATTGGAAATGGATGGAGTAATTCATGTTGCTTCCCTCTATCATACTTAGTCTTTTGGCATACCACACATTTTGAAACATACTCTTGTATGTCTACTTTCATGGTGGCCAATAGAAATATGTCTCTACTCCTCAAAGAGTAGGTTGAATGCCTCTATGCCCCGCATAGGGAGGAGCATGAGATTCATACATAACTTTCTCGAAGGGGGTGGGTAACACATAGCTTAGTGCCATGGAGAAGATAACCATCATGCACGGTGAATGGTTCCTCTTTCTTCCCCAAAGCAAGGGCTAACATTATGTCTTTAAGGTCAAGGTCAGTAGCATACTCATCTATCAAAGAAGATAGATCATCGAGAATTGTTATAGACACTCCATTAACTCTTGGTCGTCGGCCACTTGATTTTTCTTACCAGCAATGTGAGCAATATGCAAATAAAATTGCAAAATAAAATTTTCCCACCGCATTTGTTTGTCAGAAAGCTTGGTTTGCGTCATGAAGTACTTGAGACTTTGGTGGTCTATTCATAAGATAAATGGAGTCCCCAATAGATAGTGCTTCCATGTTTCTAGGGATGTAGAACAACTAGAATATCTTTTTTGTATATGCCCAAGACTCGTTGATCGCCATTGACATTCGGCTCTCATATTCTATGGCATGTCAAATCTTGACGCAAGAATGCTCCAAGGCAATCACCGCAAACATCACATTGGACCTCAAATGGATTTGACAGATCCGGAAGCATAAGGACTGGTTGGGAGGTACGCTTCTCTTTGAGCTTGTCAAAAGAATTTTTCTCGTTAGCAGTCCATGAGTACTTAGCATTCTTCTTTGTTAAGTAATGTAATGGTCCTACTATTTGAGAGAATTTTGCTATGAAGCGTCTATAGTATGCACACATATCAGTAAAGCTTCTTAGCTCATGTAGAATCCTTGGGTTAGGCCATGATCTTATTACCTCCACCTTAGATGGATCCATACAGATACCATCTTGAGAGATAATATGGCCTAAGTATTGAATCTCTTGAAGGGACAATTCGCTCTTCTTTTGATTGATAAAAATCTTGTTCTCCTTCAAAGCATGAAAAATCACATGGAGATGTTGCTTGCGTTCCTCCAAGGACTTGGAGTAGATGATGATATCATCAAGTGAATTTACAGTAAGGTCTAAAGATTTTTTCCATTAAACAATTGAACATGGCTGTTGCATTATTCAGCCAAAAGGCATGACTAGATATTCATAAAGACCAAACATTGTACGGAACACAGTCTTTAGGATATCTTCATTCACTATCCTTATTTGATGATAGCCACTTTTAAGGTCAATCCTACTAAAGTACGTAGAGACTTGTAGCTTATCTACCCGAGATAAAAGAAATCTATTTTTGATAGTGATTTGCACTAGAAGGGCTAGAGAACAAAAGGGAGAGGAGCTAGGCCTCACCATCCCTTTGTCTACCAATTCTTGTACTTGACTCGTGATCTCCTCTTGTTGAGCTTGGGAAACTCGATAAGGAGGCTTGTTAGGCGGTGAGCTTTCCTGGTAGGAGCTCAATTTGATGGTCATCATCCCCTTGTTTTGGAGGTAAGTCCATAGGGATATCATCGATGACACATCTTGGAATCCATTTAGAAACTTAGACAAGTCTAACTCTTCTTGATTCATATCATATACATTTGATGAAACATTAGGACCTTTTAGGGACTCTTTGACAAAATCATGTACACGGAAATTGATCTTTTCATTGATTTGTCAAAAGCAGGAGAATTTACAAGTGGTATAGTACGACCAGACTCACTAGCATCTATATACATTCTCTTTTCCATGTAGGTGAAGTAGATTCTCCTTTTAGGGAACTTCATGTTGGAAGTTGAAGCATGGTGCCCCTAGGATAACATCCTCACATTGGAGAGGAGAGATGAAAAATTCTTTTCTGTTGCCGTAGCTTTGGACATGAAGCCTCAATTCTCAATCAAGGGAGTAACGGAGGCTTGCTGTCCCTTCAAAGCTGTATCGATAGTTACATTATCTCCCATCTCAAAAGCTTGAATGCCCAACTTGGTGGCCAACGCCATTGATATGAAGGCATCATGCTCCCTTACCTTTCCCCAATCATAGGAGAGAGGTGATCCTTTGCAGCACTAGGGTCAAACAAGATGAAGGTATCATGCTTCCTTACCTTCCTTAATCATATGAGAGAGGTGATCCTTTGCAATGAACATCTTCTTTTGGAGCTTCAATAGTGGAAGATCTAGGAGTCTTATTGCAGGAATTTCTCTTGGGATAAGAACGATAGCCATGTCCTTGCTCCCCACACTTAAAATAATTGTGGTCCTTGCAAAAAGCTTCAAGCTCTTCACGAGAGAGTTTACTTTTACCTTTGTAAACTCCCTTCTCCTTGGACGGATTGTTGTTGGAATTGCCTTGGGAAGAATTTTGGGCATTAGTTTTCCCCTTTGCATCATTTTTGTCTTTGATTTCCATGGGCTCGACATCCCTTCTTGGAGATGGATGCGCGAAGCAACCTTAGTGTGGTGGATTACTTCGGTGATAGAATCAGGACGTTGGGAGTTGACGTACTTGGCCATCTCTTCAAGTAATCCCGCACAAAATTGTTGCTTTTTCTTGGGCAAAGTCTATCTTTTGTTTGAAAGACAACAGCCTTGAGATGTAAATCCCAAAACTCGTCCACATATTTATGGATAGACTCATGAGAGAGAAGCTTCAAACTCCGCCATTCAGTAAGTACTTTGTCCTTTGCATCGCTTGCAAGTGTTAGCAACACGCTAACTTAGATAACATTTTTTGGAGCTTTTATTGTAAAAACACTTAATATTTTGATGAGCCGGGAATGTTGTAACTCCTACTTTCTAGATAAGCAGTGTAATTGATGAGCCAGGGCTACAAGCTTCCAAATTGTAGATCAACCTGTCTTTAGTTAGAGCTCCCATATGATTAGTTTTGACCACAAAAAACCTTGGCTAAGGTATAAAATACAATTTTTGTAAGTATTCTCACAAGTTTTGGATAATAGAAACACATCATGAGCTAATGACGCTGACTTCTCTCATTCTCGCGCTTCCTACTCCTTCCCCGATTGTCACATTGCAATGCCGTGTGTTGCGTTGCAACCGTAGATAAGATCTCTACGCATTGACGTAAGCATTTCATGGTAATCCGTAGCTTTTGGCATCATCAATCTACGGCCTAATTTCATCATAAGTAGGAATTTAAGCTTTAAAATCATAAACTGAGTATAGGCGGGGTATTGGGGCACCATTGCTAAGCATTTAGATCCATTCTCGGTCAAAAATGACTAGGTAAAAAACTCACTACTGTTAATAATCGTGATTTTTGCACTTGACCTATAGTGAGATTTGAGACCATAAGCATGTATGCTTAAGTCTTATAAACATGCCCTAGAAGTTTCGTAACGTTTGGATATCCTTTGATGCTATAATGGTTGTGATTTGTTTGCCGATGAGCGATTAGCTTTTGGTGATTCAATCATTTGAGTGTAGCTTGAGTTAGATGCGAGTTGTTTGTTGTTTTCCAAGATATTGACAACCTCTTGTAGCCTCTATGTACTAGTATAGTCAGCTTCGTCCCATGGATTGACAATTATATTCGTGGTTCTCACTATGTCTGCAATCAGGGCAAACAAACAAGGAAAAATGTTTATGGATAAAAACAGAACTCAGTATTTATAAGTTGAAAACCCTGATGTGATAGACAAATGGGGGTTAAAAGTAAATACTATAATTCCAGTTATGGCAGCAAAAGATGGACCACCGAATTTAGAATTTGAGGAATATGATCAAGTTGATTTGAAGCCTTTGAAATGGATTAACACGTATAACCCTAGGATCGGAGTCTATTGTTGGGAACATAGAAACTTTAAAGATCTTCTATGGACTTCTCATGCCAAATCAGAATAGTTAACACCCATGAAGATCATCTATATCTTCAAAATCAAAGACAAGGGTTCAACAGATCTACCAACCTACCTATTTAGGGATTGTTATAACAATAACTTTGTTATGATGAGTACTGAGGAGGTGAAACAAACCAAATACCAAGGGTACTCCATAAGAGATTGGATATTGGGTCAAGGACCAGAAACTATTCCAAGAGATGAAATCCGAGAGAGATCTTTTGAGAGTAATGTTAAAAAATCAAAAACTACCTCATCACAAAGAAAACCAGGTGACACTAAAGCCAATCCAGGGCTACATGAGTCACAATTTCCAACAGATTGGTTTGAAGGACTCAAAACAGGATCAACTGCCAGGGGACTGGGAGTTGAACCAAATAGACATATCTGTTAGGAAATATGGCATAGTTAAATAGATATTTGAGTAGATTACTTAATGGAAAGAGATAGATTTCACACACAAAATATTATAGCGTAGAGAGAGAGTGTGTACACATGATATACGTGGTTCACCCAATGTGGACTACGTCCATGGGAAAGCAGCCACTCAATGGCTTTAGTACTTCAAAACAAGAAGTAGTTTACAAAGG
Organism: Adiantum capillus-veneris; assembly: GCF_014529385.1. Classification (NCBI taxonomy): domain Eukaryota; kingdom Viridiplantae; phylum Streptophyta; class Polypodiopsida; order Polypodiales; family Pteridaceae; genus Adiantum; species Adiantum capillus-veneris. The sequence goes on from NC_140946.1 coordinate 141,085,305, forward strand.
GATTATACCCTTAATAGAGCTCCCGCCTTGCTTCACTCTCACCACCTCACACCCACCTTGTTGCATCAACTTTACACTATATAATGTGTGTAGAAATGGCCTCCTTTTATAGGCCAAAAGGGCTGCCCTCTCTCATGAGAGGCAACCATGTGTAGCTGCCCTTGTGTAGATAAGTCCAAATTCGACCCTCCAATCCACCCATGTGTGGCCGTCCTTGAGAAGACAAGTCCGCTTTTGAATTCGGCCACAGGCCACCGGCCATTGACTTTCGACCACCGTTCCATCAATGTTGATTGGAAAATTTATGTGGCCTAGATTGTCCATAGTACCTCTGTTGGCAACCTTGAACCCCACAGTGTTGGGCATTAGAGGTTCCGGTGTGATTTTTTTGAAAGTGGAGTAGTTAACCACATTAGCTATGGCCCCTGTATCCACTAACGCACTTTCGGTGGTGCCGTCGGCAAGTTGTAACTGAATACGTAGATCCATTCCTCCTAACCATGTAGTCACCGTTTGTATGGATGCTACCGGAGCATCCTAATATGCCACTGCCTGTTGTTCTTTCCTCTCGAAGTTTGATTGTTCTTACATTTAAATATTCTGAGTTTGGCCTCCTGCTGTGCTTGTTCCCGAATGTCCTGTGCTTGACATCTACGTTGAGCTGCTGCATGGAGTGTTGCGAGTTCGCCTAGTGTCAGCGGAAGAAGATATCTATTTAACCTGCAACCACTCGTCCAATTAGGCATCTCCTCTCCTGCCAATGTTGCAAGTTTAACGGCGCCACTTTGTGATATATCATGGATCACAAAAGGCCCCATTCCTCGCTTTTTGAGTTTTTTGGAGTGTTGTTTCAGGGTGTACATGAGAACATAATCCCCTTTCTGGAACTCCTTACCAATCACGTTGTCAGGAGTTTTTTGCAGCAAGGGATTGCGCATATGTACATACACATGCATGGTGCATCGAATAAAGGATTGCCCATTTTCCAGAGCTAGGTGGTTACGTGGGGCCCACATGTGTACAGCTAGGATAGCATGTACATAGTGCATCGATTTTCACTATTACCAGTACCACTCTGTTTTTTCTACAATGAGGAGGAGTTGGTAGCACGTAAAACTTCTCGAGGAAGCTATCCGTGGGCCGACGACATGAGGTAAGCAGGTGCATCAGATGGCATCTAGTGGCGTCAGGAGGGCGAGTGGGGTCAATACTTGCACGCGGAGAAGTATGGACACGACGTGGGTGTTTTCTTGTGATACTTATGCAGAAAGGTCATCATGAGGACCACTTTTTGGGGCCACTTCACGTGGTTGCGGGATGCATTATTGAAAAGAAATGAGTGCCAGGTGTGCGGATGATGCAAAAAGGTGACAACTATGCACTGCGAGGTCAGTTTTTGGCCTGTTCAGGGTCCGTTTGAGGTCATCTAAAAGGCCAAGGGTGCCCAATTAATAAAGCTAAGTGTGGGAACTGAAAAAAATGAGAGAAGACCAGAAAAACGTGGAGAAGAGAGGAGGAACAGCCGCAGGTGTGTTTTTGGGGTTTTTGGAGCCTGTTTTGGCCATAAACTGCTCATCCGAGGTCGGATTTGAGCACTTTGACATTGTAGACTGGGGTTTTGGGCCGTTCCGGACGTGATGGCGCTGTCCATTTTGCCAAATTCCTCACTCTTTTTCTTCTATTTTTCTGTGTAATCTTCTCCGGTGAGTGAAGCCTCTGCTTAACTTTGTGGTTGTATCTGGTGTATTTCTTCAATATTGTGTGAGCTATTTGCCCCATTGGTGTTGGCCCAAGCTCAATTGTATCTAAACATCAGAAATTATCCTCTTTTGAGCTGAGTTTTGTGTGTGTGTGTGTGTGTGTGTGTGTGTGTGTGTGTGTGTGTGTGTGTCTGTGTGGAGTGGGCAATTGGATAGTCTCTCTCCTCTCACTCTTGAAGTGTGCTCCCTGTCTCGGCCAGGTGTGTTGTGTAAGCCGAGTGGTGCCCCATAGTGTGTGTGTGTGTGTGTGTGTGTGTGTGTGTATCATTCCAAGAGTGTGTGTCAGATCGTTATAGAGGCGCTGTGTGTGTTTTCATCCCGCTCACATTCTTTTGGCGCCCCCACGGAGGATCTTCTTCGAGTACCTTCTGCTTCGAGCTTCAAGCTTGGAGATTCGGGATTACAGGTTGCAGGTTGCAGATTACATGTTACAGGTTACAGGTTACAGGGATACGTACAGGTGATTCACACACGTACAGGTAGCTGGAGTACAGTGATATATTAGCAATGGTGTCACTTGCAGTCGTTGTGGGTATGCATCACTTGGCACCGCCTGTTTGAGCACATTGTCTGTTGGATTGTACGTTACTGGTGGAAACTGCCATGGTACGGCTTTGTGGAGCCATATATGGTTTTATTTGTCAGTCCCAGCCATTTCTGAGACTTGGTCTGGAAGATAGTCATTTCTTAGACTTGACTATACGCGATTTGCATTAGCCTTCGTGTGAGGGTCGATAGCGTGAGGTTTTATTGAGCTGGGGGATTCTCAAATGTGGAGATCCTTTCGATGATATAGGTAGCTGGAGCACCCTTTTCGTGACCTCGCCATAGGCTATGTACTAGTGAGTCCTATTTGATGCTCGGGTTCTATTGTTGGCAGTTTATGCATACAGATACAGTCTATATTTTGGGTTCTCATTGCTCTATTTATGGGGAAACTCTGTCAAAATTTTTCCAAGTTATGATGGCTGGTCTTTTGGTCTTTTGAGCCATTTTATGTTGTTATGCTGCTGAAATTTTGGCAAAATCAGAGGATAAGACAGGTGTGCTTTCTTGGGAGCTTCATGGTTGGCTTTAATGGATGATCAAAATGGACCTCAATTCACTCCATTTCATTTAACTCAGAGAATCCAGATAAATGTTCATGTGTCAAGAAAGATTTTTTTTCAGCAGCGCATAGTCGTTATGTTCGGGCCAAGAAGATTACGAGAGATCCTGGAATGTCCTTTGCCTGTTGTAATTCCGATGATCAACTATGAAAACTCATTTGATGTCCATGTGTTTGTCCTTATCTAAAGTTTCTGGGGATTGGGTAGTCAAAAGTCTTGGGTTCTTGCATGTGTGTTCGAAGGGGTTCTCAAAGCATTGTAGCTTGGGTAGCCATGGCTTTCTCTTATCCGGAATTTCATGGAAGAAGTGGTGAAGATGCGGAAGACTTTCTGGAGCAAGTCGAGGTGGCATGCATAAGCAACAATATGTGTGATGAGGAGATTATTTTGAAGCTATTTGGATTCCTTTTCAAAGATGAGGCCCGTGTTTGGTTTATGGATTTGGAAGGTAAAGAAGCAGTGGCTTCTTCTTATGGTTTGAGTCTTGACAAGTTTATAGAAGCTTTTTTAGAGCGTTTCCAGGTTTTTGAAGATGCAAATGCAGTATGGAATGAACTCAATGCTCTTAAGCAAGGTTCTTGTCAAGGTGTTGATGCCTATGTACAAGGTTTTACAGATTTATGGACTCGTTGGTGTGTTGCTCTTAAGGATGAGACCCCCCCTTGTTCATTGAAGAAAAGTTCTTTTGTTGATGGTTTGTCACCTTGGTTGCGGTTCGAGGTTGAGTTGAAGAGGCCCGAGTCTTTTGAAGATGCGGTATGCATTGCAAAGCACAAGGAATGGAAGTTTAAGCGTCTTGAGGAACATGGTATCAGTACAGGTATGCATGTGCAAAATGGATTTGACATGGAAGATGAAGTTAAGCCTAAGCAGGTGAAAAGTAGCCTATCCTATGATGTTTTTCGTTTCTTCCCAAGGTCTATTGTGAAGCGTAAAGAGGTCTTGCAGGTTGACAGGTTTATGGAAGAGCCTAAAGAGGTGAGTAATGCTTTGGATACAGGATTGAAAAGTCTTGAAGAGGATGCATTGGCTACTTGTGTACCTTGTGATTCTGGGTGTGAGTGTGAGGTTGAGGTTATTGATGATGAGCACGTATCTTTGGATACTAGTTCCTTGGAAATTAGGGAAGAGGGCAAGGTTGAGAGCCATTTTGTGGATTTGTTGGATGTGGAGCCTGTTTTGAAGCCATATTTTGATGTATGTGCAGTGATTGAACCGATTTATGAGCATGATTGTGGTTTAGAGCAGGGATCTGTATTCTTGGAGACTGATGAACCCATGCTAGAAGCTATGGATAGTGGTGCTAGCCATGATTATGATGTGGATAAAGTTACGTGTGATGATGAGTATGCTTATGATGATGAGAAGGGGTTTGGCATATATGAGTCCAATCTCAGCTATGTGGATGCCTATGCTAGGGATATGTGTGCTGCGGGGATACTTTTGTGCTTTGGATATCAACAACTTTACCTTCACACAATGCTTTTAGCTACTTGGGTGCATGATTTTCATGTTGTTGATATGGCTAGTGAAGCCAAGATGCCAGGTGATGAGTCACTTGAGTTGTCTCTATCGGTTGGGTTGAATGTGGCATGCAATATTTATGCTTTTGGAACTCCAAAAAGGGCGGATGTGTTAGTTGGATATGACTATAGTGCATTTTGGTTGATTGTTGACAAATGTAGGTGTGGTGTTATGATGCTTCTTGTGAATCAGGCGATATGCCTTTGGCCTTTTGATCCAGGTGGAATGAGCATCTACTAGTGCTACTGCTGAGCATGAATGCTCTAGCAGGCTAGGGGGTGGGCAAATTATGTCAGGAGTTTTTTGGAGCAAGGGATTGCGCATATGTACATACACATGCATGGTGCATCGAATAAAGGATTTCCCATTTTCCAAAGCTAGGTGGTTGTGTGGGGCCCACATGTGTACATCTAGGATAGCATGTACATAGTGCATCGATTTTCACTATTACTAGTACCACTGTGTTTTTTCTACAATGAGGAGGAGTTGGTAGCACGTAAAACTTCTCGAGGAATCTATCCGCGGGCCGACGACATGAGGTAAGCAGGTGCGTCAGATGGCATCTAGTGGCGTCAGGAGGGCGAATGGGGTCAATACTTGCACGCGGAGAAGTATGGACACGACGTGGGTGTTTTCTTGTGATACTTATGCAGAAAGGTCATCATGAGGACCACTTTTTGGGGCCACTTCACGTGGTTGCGGGATGCATTATTGAAAAGAAATGAGTGCCAGGTGTGCGGATGATGCAAAAAGGTGACAACTATGCACTGCGAGGTCAGTTTTTGGCCTGTTCGGGGTCCGTTTGAGGTCATCTAAAAGGCCAAGGGTGCCCAAGTAATAAAGCTAAGTGTGGGAACTGAAAAAACTGAGAGAAGACCAGAAAAAACGTGGAGAAGAGAGGAGGAACAGCCGCAGGTGTGTTTTTGGGGTTTTCGGAGCCTGTTTTGGCCGTAAACTGCTCATCCGAGGTCGGATTTGAGCACTTTGACATTGTAGACTGGGGTTTTGGGCCGTTCCGGACGCGATGGCGCTGTCCATTTTGCCAAATTCCTCACTCTTTTTCTGCTTTTTTTCTGTGTAATCTTCTCCGGTGAGTGAAGCCTCTGCTTAACTTTGTGGTTGTATCTGGTGTATTTCTTCAATATTGTGTGAGCTATTTGCCCCATTGGTGTTGGCCCAAGCTCAATTGTATCTAAACATCAGAAATTATCCTCTTTTTTTTGGGTGTGTGTGTGTCTTTTGAGCTGAGTTTTGTGTGTATGTGTGTCTGTGTGGAGTGGGCAACCGGATAGTCTCTCTCCTCTCACTCTTGAGGTGTGCTCCCTGTCTCGGCCAGGTGTGTTGTGTAAGCCGAGTGGTGCCCCATAGTGTGTGTGTGTGTGTGTATCATTCCAAGAGTGTGTGTCAGATCGTTATAGAGGCGCTGTGTGTGTTTTCATCCCGCTCACAACGTGTTGATCATAAAAAGCTTTCATTTGCTTTTTCTGAGCATATATCCCAGCTATCGCTTTAAGTCTAGTTTCATCTAACTGTTCTAGGGTGTCTAGTCTCTCCGATAGCTCATGGCCCGTCCATCCTAAATGTGTTGCCACTCTGAGTGATTGGACTAGGAATTCCAATGGTAGCATTGCATTAATTCCGAATACCAGGTTAAAGAGAGTCGTGCCAATGGAAGTTTTAAAGGCTACTCGGTAAGCCCATAGAGCGGTGTGTAATTTTTGATCCCAATCATTTCTTGAGTCACTGAATATTTTGGTGAGCACAGTGCATAGGATTGTGTTGGTGCTCTCTGCCTATCCGTTGGCTTGCGGATGATAGGGTGTTGACTTTTGATGGACCACCATGAATTCGTCAAGGAGAGTCTCAATGAAGTCGTTCACAAAGTGTGTTCCTCTGTCGCTTACTATTTCGATTGGTAGTCCATAGCGCATAAAGACATTTTTGAAAAGGAACTGATTTGTAGTCCTTGCATCATTTTTTTGGGTTGCTTTGGCTTTCGCCCACTTCGTCATGTAATCTGTTGCTACGATAATGTATTATGCGTGTGTCCTTTATCCTAGAGGGTTAATGGGACCAATGAAGTCAATTTCCCATTTGGCAAAAGCACGAACTCCCATCATCGGCCTCAATGGGAGTCATCTCTCCAGAGGGGTGGTTTCGTGCGTTGACATTTGTCACATCGTTTGACGTATGTTGTTGCATCCATGAATAGGTTCAGCCACCATATACCTGAGTTTAGCAATAGCTTTGCCGTTTTATCAACGGAGAAGTGTCCTCCAGGTTGTCCAACATGTGCGTGATCTAGGATGACATAATATTTGCCTTCTGTAGCACACAACCGTAATTGTTTGTCTTTCCCCCGCCTATACAGTTGGTTGGCAATGAGCAGATACTGTTTGGCCTCTTCCTCGATAGTTTTCCTTTTTGATTTGTCCCATTCCTCTGGAAAGGTTTTGTTTTTTAAGTACTCAATGATGTGGGCACTCCATTTAGGTGCTTGTCCTACCGAAACATTGTGGCGTGTTCCACAGGGGGCTGTATTATATATTTATCGCAGGAGTTTACATATTTATGGACACTGTATTCCATGTTTGGCCAGTAGACACCCAATCTTTGTAACCGTTGGCCTGTCTGTATTTCACAAGTGTGAAATCCCGTATTTTATATATGAGCTTGTTTGAGGTAGTAGGTGGTATCTTCAGGCTGTACACATAGTCTCAGTATTCCATCCTTACCATGTTTGTACAGTCGTGCTGCTAAAAGGATGAGATTCAGTGTTTGATGGATCATTGATGGTTGTCTTTCTATCTGCAAAGAGCTGATTGTGAGTAGTGGCATGACCTCTTCGCTCCATCGCGGCACCACTTCTATGTTAAACAGATATGAATCAGGAAGTTCATCATTGACACCCGCAGGTGCTTCCCCATGAAATAGTCATGAACGATGATCTGCTCTCTGGTGTGTGGTCCCCTTTTTTACAACCATCGTGAAGTCAAACTCAAGCAATAGTATAAACCAGCGAACAATTCTTCTAGTGTTGCAAGGTCTGTTTACTAGATATAGCAGCGGCTGATGATCCACGAAGAAGACAAACTTGTTTGCTAGAAGGTAGTGTCTAAATTTCTTGACAACATAGATCATTCCCCAGGCCCTCTCTTTCCATAGTCGTATAATTTTTCTCTGCGTTGTTTAGTTGTCGACTGGAGTAGCAAATGGGAACATCCATTTTCTTCTCTCCTAGCTGGGCTAATATGCACCCAATGACATAGGTTGACGCATCCACATGGACATGGAAGATTTTGCTCCAGTCAGGCGCTTGCAAAATTGAAGCTGAAATCAAATGTTGCTTCAATTTTTGGAAAGCCTGCTCACATTCCTCCATCCATTCAAACTTAGTTATGATGGCGTACAATGTCTTAGCTATTATAGAAAACATATATATGAAATGCCGGTAGTATCCGCAATGCCCCATAAATGCTTGCACTTCTTTTATCTTCGTTGGTCTTGGTATTGCGCAATTGTCTGCACCTTTTCTTGATGCCGTTTTTTGACACTATGTGGCCCAGAATTCTACCTAGTCTCACCATGAAGGCACATTTTTCCGGATTTAAGCAAATACGATACATTCTGCACTTTTCAAATACTTTACTCAGATGAGTGATGTGGTCACTTCGTCGATGGGAATGAACACAAAGATTATCCATGTAGAGTTCCAAAAATTATCTGAGATATTCTTTGAATGCATGGGTCATTAGTCTTTGAAATGTGGTCGGGGCATTGGTCAAGCCGAAAGTCATTACCCTATATGCAAATATACCCCACTCTGTAGCAAAATCTATCTTATGCCGATCTTCTGCCTTAATCGTCAACTGGTTGTAGTCTGAGAACCCATCCAAGAAACTATATGCCTCTTTCTTTGCTACCCTCTCAATAACATGATCAGTTATTGGCAGTGGATAGTTATCCCTAATGGTGGCTGCATTTACTTGCTTGAGATTTACACAAACACGCAGTTTGCCATTCTTTTTGGGTACCACCACAATCGGGGACACCCACTCTGTGTCCTCAATCTCGTAGATAAACTCGGCGTCCTTTAATTTTTCTATTTCCTCCTTGATTTTTTGTGCAAAAGTTTCATTGTACGTATAAGGACGTTGTCTGCGTGGTCTGGCATCACTCTTAAGGGGAATCGTGTGCTGACATATCTCCGGATCTATCCCCTTTAGATCTTTGTAAGACCATGCAAAGACATCTTTATATTGCCTGAGCGTATCGACTAGAAGTTCCTCTTCAGTAAGGTCCGCAGCAATATAGGCCGGTTTAGGCTCCTCTCCGGGTTCTGCTAAGTTGATGCTTCTCGTGTTTTTGGACCCATCATATGAAGTTCCTGGTTCTTTGGGATCTCGTTTGGGTTTTTGCACCACTATCTTCCTATCATGAATGGTATACTTCTTATAGTGGGATGGTGTATCGAATTTGTCCTCATTTGATTCCTCGTCAGTTTCCATTTCGGTTGTCCAAACTTCTTTCAATGCCCGTTTTAAATTATTGTATTTGACTTTGCGTTCCATCTTGGACAACTTAGACATTTTTTCCGTATTTTTCTCTTTTTTTGGTTTATGTTTTGATGTTGTTTTGATTGAGTCATGTTTCATATATCGCTTGGATATCCTGTCCTTGAGGCAGTCAATCGCTTCGACTAATCTCAAGAACTGCGTTTTGTCAGTTAACCGAGGTACGGAGTCCTCGTGGTGCTTGTTGTGGTTTTTTTTGCATTTATCTCGATACCTGCATTGTCTTCGAGGGTTTTGGTTTGGGAAATCATGTTAGATCACTCGGTGATCCTTCCGTTTGATGCTCTGGCTAGAGCTACTAAACAGCTCATCGTCCGCGTTATCCTCTAGCGTCTTATCAGTCGACTCTTAAAAATCTTCTTAATCATTCGTTTGGACAAGGTCCACTATGCGTCGGCACTCGGCCACCCCTTTCTTGTCAGGTACGTCTTCCTCAGTCTTCGGTGTTAGGCGAACATTCATCATCTGGAATGGAATGATATCATAACCTTCCTTGTCACAAAATTTGGTGAGGGTCACTTCATTGACACAAACATCAAGAGTAGCTAGTATTTGTTGCCATCCAAACGGTTCGAACATCTCCTCTGGAAAAATCTCTGGTATGTATGTTTCATCTTGTGCAATCCTATCAAGAATGTAGTCTTCCTTTTTTAGACTTCCAGAATCCGAAGCTTCTCCTGTCCATTGGTAAGATTTGTTCTGGAACCAGGTCAGTATTCCTCCTTCCTGTTCAGTTGTGGAATGTAGGTCTTCTCCTGGGGCTCTGTCTATGTCTTTATAGCTATGATCTGTGACACTAATTTTTGTAGTGACATCCTTGTTTCTAAGATAGATATAGTCATAACCCCAATCTTGGACCATTTTGAGCTGACGCATGAATGGTCTGCCCAAAATGATGTCGAAATTGTTGCTCTCATCGAAATTCATAATAGCAAAGGTGTGTTCATATGAAATTCCACAAGAGGTTACTACAATTTGCTCCAAGATGCCAATAGGTCTCTCCAGGTACCCATCAGCTAGTTGAAGTTTCATTCTCGTTTTTCTTAGAGCAGGTTTTCCCCATTTTTTCTACATTGCTTTGGTGGCTATGGCAATTCTGGCTCCACTATCCAATATCGCTATTGATTTTACATCCTTGTACTCTACCGGTAGTGTAGTATTTCCTTCTTCACCTTCACAATAGTCCCCTACCTTGTTTACTGGCACTGGCTCATGTTTAATTTGCTTCAAGGGTTGTGTTTTTAGCGTGTTTCGAGAAACCTCGGTTGAAGGAATTACAAGCCCTATTTTTTTCAAATTTTTTGCGACCTTGTCCCAAAGATGCGGTCTAATGTTCAGCAACTCTGACAAAGTCAGTGTACAATGGATAGGTGATGACATCACTCGTGAAGATTTTTATTGCCCATCATCTTAGGATTGGCTTTCCATTGAGATGGAACTTTCCTTACCTCTGATCGAGTTTCAGGGTTACCAATAAATGAAGGTAAAGTCTTCAACGACTGTGGTTTACTGTCTTCCGATATCGATGTGCCTGCATCTCCATACAATAATTGGATGTCATTTGGGTAGAGCTCATTCTCCAGGTGGATTTTCGGGATAGGAGCTGACACAAGTGTGGCACTTCCGTCTTTCCTATTCCTGATATGTTCCCATAGCTCTTGAGGCCATTGTTCTTCTTCCTCCAGAATTGGTAGTGGTACCTGAGAATGCGTTCCATCTGTTGTATTGGCTACCACCCTCATATCCAAAGGTGTTTCATCGACCAGATTTGGGTAGGTTATTCACTTCAATTCCCCTCTCATCTAACTCCCAAATCTTTTCTCCTATGAGTACCTCATTTTTTGGAGTCGTAGGAACTGATGGTTCCATAAGCGCTTGAGCGGCTTGAATGAGCTCTTTGCACATCTTTAGCCTCTCTTTCTCATAGCCTAGATGAGGGCACATTAACCACCGTTCCTCTTGGGTTTGGTTAGGCTTTAGCCTTGCTTCGTAAGCTTTCAGAATTGCGTCCAAGGGTTCAACCACCTTGCCTACTAAGACTGACCCCCCTGATGGCAGTTCCGACTGTTTCTTTGTCTCGTGGTTGCCCTTAAGGCCTCTTTCCCTTTGAAGTTGTTCCTCTGTTTTCTGCAATTTGGTTTCCAATGCCGTTTTTTCCTTTTCTCTTTTGGCTTTCATCTTGTTTCATTTCACCTTCCAAGATTTTCTAAGGGTTCGGACAGACAAGTTGTCTGTCTCTGTTTGGCTGGCCGGGACACTCTTTGCTACCTCATGTGCTTGAGCTCTAGTGATTGCTTTTATTGGAATGTTCCGTTCTGTTTTTGATCCACCTGATCTTGGCACAATCCCTATTTTGTTCATGGTTGTTTTTCCTTTGTTTTTGGGGTTTTTTGGGTAGTGTGGAATAAGATGGTCCGTCGTGCATCCATTGCAGAATCCAAAAAATTTCACCCGCTCTCCTTCGTTTGGACACACTCTAGCCCAGTGATCCTTGCCACATTCATAGCATGATCCTACAGGTGGTGGAGAAGCTTGTGGAGCTCCCATTGGTTGTCTTGTTCTAAGAGGGTAGCCTCTAGGTTTGTAGCCCTGATTTGCCATAAACATTAGCATATTCTCATCGACCAAGTAATGATTTTTGGTTGTTGTGCTATGTATGAGGGCCCGGGCATTTCTTCTGGAATTATCCATGGATTATATCCCTCTGGAGCATATGCATTCCTATCAATTTCCCTTTCATAAGTATTGTCCGAATCTTCTCGGTATGAGACTACCTGGATCATACTCTGATCAGATGGTGGTTCTATGGGTTGAAAAATCCTTACCATAGCCCTATTTTCCTGGGGTAAAGGAGGTTGATGTCCCAACACTGGTTGGTCTTTTTCCTGACCCAAGATTGCGTTATTTGGCCCCACTTGGTACCTTGGAGGGGGTGGAAGTGGTTGTCCCCCATGTGGTCCGTATTGTCTCTCTCACATAGTTCCAATTGTAGAAACATTCGTGAGTTTCATGGTTTGTCCATTTTTGTTCTATAGCACACCATTTCAATATCCACTGTGCATTAGCTCCTGGCCTTTGTTGAAGGTTGCACCACTGGGTTGGATGGTCACCTCTGCAAGTATCGCATTTTTGGGTGGGCGGTTGTCGTGTGTTTGGGTTCGTCTTGTTTCCTTGGTTCATCCTCCTGATCACTTCCTCAATCACTCGATCACTCGATCAATGTCTGGCACAGTTGGATTTTTTCCTCCCAATTTTGTTGTGGACTCACTCGTAGTTGAAGAGGTTCTACTAGTCCCCTGATCTGTGTCTTCAGTCACCTCCCCATATGCTTTGCAGTTATCTACAAGATACAATGCCTCTTTCGTGACTTGCTCAAAGGTTACACAGCCTTTCAGGTGCAAGTCCTTTTGAGCGTGTCATTTCGCAGTCCCTCTATGAAGAGGACTCATAATCTTTCATCCTGAGGTAGTTCTCGAGCAGGGCATCTTCTATGTACCGCCTGAAACGAAGCGATGCTTCTTTCACTTTTTCCTTTTCCTTTTGCCTAAATGCATAGATCTGGGAGACAGTGTTATGCTTGATCCCTCTTTTTGAGAATTCCTCAGTGAGTTCTCGGAGAAGTTGCTCAATACTTGGGAATTCCAAGTTGTTTAATGGTTGAAACCAAGTCAGGGCATTACCTTCCAATGTCAACCGAAATCCTTCATACTGAGCGTGAAAATCAGTCACCTGTTCCGCTCTCAATACTTGTTTGAAGGTTGAAACATGGGCATATGGATCGCCAGATCCATTATACTATTTAAGTAAGTAAGCATTTTGCCACTTGGGATGGTCACATACGCCTGGCCTCTACAACCATTCTAACAACTCCTGGTCCCCATGGGATGGCTTCTCTTGGTTCGTAATCTCCTCTTGGTACTAGCAGTGGTATCCTATCCACCCTACATTCATCAAGTCGATCTCTTGTGATATCCGGAGGGATTCCAGTGGTGTAAATGAATTTAGGAACAGAGGTGCCCCTATGTGTGTTCATGGAAGCCCTAGTCACCGTCGACCCTAAGGGTTCTGTTCTCGAAACTCGTTCATGTCCATAAGAATCCTCCACTCTTGTTCTCAAGGGACTCTCAAGTACAGTCTCAGTTCTGATGTGAGTAGTCGTGGTTTTTTCAACTTCCGGATTTACATAGTATTGGTGGAGTGGTCCTCCAAAATATGTATATCTCTCTAACTCCTTTTGGTCCATTGGGGAGTACTTTCGGCCATACTTGTCCATTATGACCACCTGAATACTTCTACCCTCCGTGTAAGTGTAAACATACAAGTTTTTCCGGTCGGTTAATTCTTTGATGCGAGGCTCGTCACATCTGTAATAGAGTGTTTGGTCTCCATTATTGAAGTTATAAAGACCCACATATGTGTTGTCTGTGTTAAGGCGCTCGGTCTCATTGGTGCGTCTGAGTACCGCGTTTTGTTTCTCCATTTTGGGCGGTGCATCGGCCGGTTCATTATCTAGTTTGTCCTTGGTGCCGGTCATTCCCCATTTATCCACAATATACGAGTTATGAACCACTAAGTACATCATTCCCTCTCAGTCTAAATACCTATCCCCATCATAATCAACATCTACAAGGTCTTTGAACTCGCTCGGCCTATTTTTCAACTTAACACAGTAGCGGTCCATTCCATCCTTATAGATTTTGGCTTTAAGCACATTTTCAAATTGAAACTTCAGATACAACAACTTCACATTAGATGTGGGCTGTGAAGGACTTGCACCCATCGAAGTTGTTCCCTTAGGGTTTGACTTGTTAGAATCTTCAGCCATGAGGCCGTATGATCTCTCAGACGAAGTGTCAGAGAAACTCTCCTCTAAAATGGGTTACAAAGGCGGTAGTGGTCTCTGATTCACACTTTCTTCTATTGAGTGATTACTCCCTTGATCAAAAATGTTGGGGTTCCTATTCTGGTACAATCTTCCCGATCGCAGATTCATGAAAAATTGGTAACAAGAAAAATCCAAACCGAGTTACCTCATGAAATAGTTTGAATCTCCCGTTTGTTCTTGCTTGTTGGATAGTATTTTCTAGTACCTGTAACTTGTCAAGAATGTGCTTGATAGCTGTAAGCTTACAGCTGTTCTTGTCAGTTTTTGCTTTTATTCGACAAAACTTGGCACACAATTCCTTACACAACGTCAACAATTTTGATCCAATTTTGATTTTGAAAGAAGCACCTGGTTGCTATGGCCTAGCTCCTTGTGTGGTAAGTTTTTGTCTCTGTTCTGGCTCAGAGGAACATAGATCACGATCCATGTTGGAAATCCATTTGAACTTTTGTTAATACCATCATCTTCAGCATGATTAAGGGATCTTATGGTATCAAAATTTTTAGAAATGAACCTCTGGATTGGAAGCTAAGTTGATTTTGTCTCTTTGCCTGAGCTTCTGTCAGTTCTGAGATGTTGGAAGGGTTTCTTGCACCCAATTTCAACTCTAGAAGGACCACAAGACTCTCTGTGATACTCACTAGCTATGGTACTAGCTTGGTGTCAATTTGTGTCAGAGGAACATGGATCGCAATTCATGTTTCTTTGTGTCAAAATACAATGAATTTTGTCCCACAGCTAGTCCTTGGCCTATTGATGCTGCCTATATGGTTTTTGAATGTTTTAAAGCTTTTTAGGATAGACAAAAGTCAGTTTTAAAGTTTATGTCAAGGGTTTCTCCCCTTGACTTGATTTTTGCCACCTTTTGCCCTCTTTTTGAAATTTCTTGATAAGGGTCCTTTAGGAGAAAGTGCTCCAATTGTTATCAATTCCTTGCTTGTCTTTTATTAGCTCAAACTTCCAAAAAGGTACATGGATCGCGATCCATGTTTGGAATAATTTTGGACTGACACTTTGTGGGCTGATCACACAAGGTATGATGATGCTATTCCCCAAGTGTTTTTGGATTTGGTCAGTTTTTTTCAAGTGAGAAGCAAAGTTTTGTGTCTGTTTTGCGGTTTTTTGTAGACCACTCCCTTTTCGGTATTTTTACCAGCTTTTTTTCACTTTTTGTCTATGGCTCCTTTTGGAAAAGTTGTTCAACTAATAATCAGGAGTACACTGGTCAAATCTTGATGTCAGATGTCTACCTGGAACATGGATCGCGATCCATGTTGGGAAGCATCTGGGCATGAAATTTGGTTTAGTGGATTCCTTGCTTCTAGTTGGTCCCAATTCTCATCTCTTTTTGGATTTGGGCAATTAAAAGTTCAGTTTTTCCTTGTTTCCCCTTTTTTCCAAGGTTTTTTGTCTGCTCACCCCAATCTTGAATTTTATGATCTTCTAGCCCTCTTTTTCTCACCAAACTCAATATTCTGATGCCCGAGAGCCTGTTCTAAGTAGAGGAAATAATTTTAGCATTTTGCCAAAAAGGTACATGGATCACGATCCATGTTGGGCAAGATTTTTGACAGGTTTTTGCACAGTCTTTTTCAACAAGTGTTTTTATACCCTTCTTGAAAGTTTTACTGGGTTTGGTCCACTTTTGAAGCTCTGACCATCACTTCTTCAATTTTTCCGAGTTATGGTCTTCAACACCAAAATAAGGTTTTTGATAGTTTTCCCTCGATCCTTTTGGCCACAAATGATGGTGTAATTTGTTACCTAACCTACTCCTACAACTGAAATGAATGTGCAAACATAACTGAACTTAACAGTACAGAAATAACAACAATGTGTGTGGTGGAACAACCCTTTCCAAGCATGTGAAAAATCAAAGAACAAAATACCATCTTGTACTTCACTCACAGCTTTCTTTGCTCTTAAGGAATAGCACTGGCTAGTCTCGGACTCTAGTCGCTATTAAGCACTAAACCTACATCTAGCTGCTTCACTGTCTATGGGTAAACGGAACGGGTATCAAAAGCTTGAAGGGAGATTTTGTTTTGTTGTTTTTTTTTTGTACACTGAGTCACTCACCACCTAAGGATCGGTTTCCCCGGCAGCGGTGCCGATGTTAGCGGGTCGCCGCGACAGACATCTGCAGCATAGCTCTTTTTTACTAACATAATGTCAATATGAAAGGAAGCAACTCGGGGTGGGGCACGGAGACTTAATGAGAGTGTCAATCTCACCAAAGTGAACTCGAGGACTACTCGTTCTTACAACAAAATCAAATCAACCACTTCCTAGTCAGACAATCGGTATGCATCTATTCTCAACACTCAACGTAATCACACCGTTTTGGTATCCAAACGAATTCGGAATGTCACAAAACTTCAGGAGAGGTATCACAACACTTATGGGCTCAATCCTACCAAGTTCTGTCACCATCTGGGAAGGTACATAAATCATGATCCATCACAAAACATGTGCAAAAAACTGAAACAAGAGTACTTGGAAAGATCCACCTTAAGCATAGAAACACTTATTCGTGGTCAAAACATCAAAAAACAACCATTTTAACTCCCAAATCGATGCATTTAGCTCACAAATGACTCGCACGAACCACAACAGAATTGGAAATGATTACACTTAGATTGAAGAGCAAGAGACAAGGAACACAATGTACTATTCGGAATAGAATTCTGATTACCCGTTCAGGAGAAATGATGATTACAAATTGTAGTCACAAGAAGCCTTTACACTGCACGTTTTCTTCTCCCAGCTAATGATAATCCTCCTTTCAAAACTAAGGGTTTTGACTTTAAAAGTTAGGGGGCTTTCCAATGACCATCCGGCCTCTTACAAGGGGTAGACTTAGAGAGATAAAAAAGAGTATGGTCTAACCTCATCATGATTACAACTCATCTTAGGTTGAATTACAGGGTTTTTTCCAAAAAAAATAGAGTATCCTTCGGGTTTGGTGTGCATACGCATGTTCACTCGTATCCACCAAACAGTCTCAGCTTGAGCTTGTATCTATTTCAATTCTGTTTGTGCCTTGGCTACCTGTTTTTGATGGATGGCACATAGTTCTTCTTGGATTAAAGGATTATAGTATCTTTTATTTTTTTTCCCATTGAGGAATCCAATGGTTTCAACTCCATCTAGAGTTTCAACACGAATGGTCCTTGTGGGGTGATCTCACATACTCTATATGGTCTTTTCTCGCATATTTTAACTTTTTCTTTTTGTTACGCAGTCCATACATAAGGACTTTATCACCAACATTGATATCCTTGTTCTTTAGATGACGATCAAACCATTTCTTCCTTCTATCTTTCTGCACAAGTGCATTTTTCATAACCAGTTGTCTTTGGTGTGAGCCTCAGAACATTCTGGTTGTTCTAGTAGCTTTTTAGCCAGATTCTTTGTAATCTTGATTGCCAACTCTCTTTGCTCCTGCCACTCATCCACTACCTTGGCCTTGCCCTTGGCCTTCCAAACCTCTCTTTGTTGTTCCCAGTTCTTGGCCTCAGAAGTTACTGGCTGCTGGAGCTCCTCTGGAATTTCTTCAATGATTACAACTTTGCTTCTAGTAACTACTTGAACCAACACTGGTTTTGGTGCCTTCACATCAGGTGCTTCAATTTTGATTGCATCCAGGAATTAAGCTACAAGATGCCCATGCTTTCCACAATTGTAGCAGTCAAAACTTGAAAATTCTCATACCGTCTACCTCGGCCAGTACCCCCTGGGTATCTGCCTCGGCCATTACCAATCCCACTATTGCCTGGATTTTTTGCTTTAGACTCATTGGCTCCTTCTGTTTTTACTGGTTCTATGTTGGTTAATGTTGTTAAAGGATAGATCTTTGCCTTTCTTGAAGTGATGAATCCGAATGGCACATTTATTCCAGAGATGTCCATAAGCCTTACAATAAGTGCATTGTGGACATTCATTTGAGACGTGATCTCTAGATTTTCATTTGGAACACCAGGTTTCCATCTTTTTGATGGAAGCTTTTCCACAAAACTTGGTCGCTGGCTTTCGGCCATGCAAAACTCTGGGCGGCATGACTACAGCTTAGAACACCAACAGAGAGAGATTTCACTGGTCAAGGAGCACTTCAACTCTAGGCACCGTGATCGCCAAAATGGAATGAGATGGTCTCTTTAGGTAGCTATTCCAATGTTGGAGTTCAAAGTTAGTTGTGAGTTTAGAGAATTCAGATGGTGCATATCAAATTAGACAATTGGAATCGAAGTACTATTCTAGAACAGAGAACTGCACTAAGACAAAGTACTATATTGGAAAGAGTACTGAATTGGAAAGACTGGAACATTGGAACTGATAATGTATATTCAAACTAGTATGCATAATACAGAAAGTACAAGCTAAGCTTTAAAGTATAAATAGCTCCAAGCCCAAAAGGTTCGTAGGATTATTACAGGAACTTCAGAGATAAGTACAGAGGCTAACAACAGTCCGCAACCTACCAACCCGTAGAATGTGTAATGGGTCCTATTTATAGGATTGTTTAGAGTTACTACAGTAACTCTTGTAGTTACTTCCTGTCGGATACTTCTAGAAGTTACCGTCGGTAATTCCTAAGGAACTGTTCGTGCCACTGGTAATTCCTAAGGAACTATTCCCGCCTGGTCCATCTATTGCGTATGATGTCTTTTGGCTAAAATTCCACATATGCTTCTTCCCAAGGTTCTCTTTGATGCATACAACAAGAATATGTGCTCACAAAAACAATTGGATGTTAGAATTGCTCAAAATCACACTTTTTCACCTTTACCTTCTTGAATTTGCAAAAGTCTCCTTAAATTCAAAGATATGTGTCCAAATGAGATTAAATTTTGCAAACAGGCTTAGTGACATCATTTCCAAACCTCTTGTGTGGTGTAAAATGCAATTGGACTTTCAGATCTTGACTTGAGACCTCATACACGTATGATGTCTATGTGCTCCAAATTGGATGAAATTTAATCTCTAAGCTTCTTTTGTGGTGCTAAACACCCTGGTAAGCTCTAATGTCAACTTTGGTAGCAACTAGGGCTTGAAGTGCCAAAGTACACCTAAAACGTTTACACCTAAAAGTTGTTAGAATGGCTGACAATAGTAAAGAGAGTGAAATTAATGTTGATAACTTTGATTTTGCTCATGAGCAAGCTACTAATGATGCTTCAATGCTTGTTAACTATCTTGTTTCTAGGCTTCAACAAGCCATGGGCAATCCATCTCTCCAAAGTGAAGTGCAACGGCAGCTCCGTGCTCACGGGATTCTCCAAGCTCATCACCATGATGAGAGAACACCTAGGAAGCCTCCTTGTGAGACTACCAAAAGAGGTCTCTCTCCGATTCGGGAAGAAGAAGAGAATCCTTATGAAGGGCTCAATAATTTACTTCTTGACGATGCATCTCCTTCCCAAAGGAGAACTCAAGAGCCTCCACCGAAGGAACGAGAAAGAAGCGAGTCTCCCGCCACCTCGGCGGAGATGGCTCCACGAAGACGGCGGGCTAAACGCTCTCCATCACCACCAAAGCGGAGAAGACCATCACACTCTTCTCCACGCCATAATTCAAAGAGGGATGATAAAAAGCAAGAGAAGAAAAAGGCGAGAAAGAGGACACCCTCTTCTCCATCTTCTTCATCCTCTTCCTCTTATGAAAGCTATGGTGAAGACGACAAAGATCAGGACAAGAAAAAGGCGAGAAAGAGGTCACCCTCTTCTCCACCTTCTTCAAATTCTTCACCTTCTGAAGAAAGTGATGGTGCAACTTTTGAACCATCAAAAAGAAGAGGCCATAGGAAATCCTATGCCGCATGGAAGAGGTCGTCCAAGCTGAAGAAATTCAAAGAGGGAGGGAAGAGCATCTCTTTCCGTACCTATGATGGCACCTTTGGTGCTACGGACAAAGTCTTGGCCTTTATCTCGCAATTCGATGCGGCGTTTGGAGATGAGGGCTTCACGGAGTCCTCCAAGCTACGCCATGTAGCTATGCACTTTCAAAAGTCCGCCAGACAATGGTTTTCTAGCCTACGAGCCAACGGTGAAGCTCCACGAACATGGAAAGCTTTAAGAGCTTCCATTATGAAGCAGTTTTTGGCCACCGATGCCAAAGACAAAGTACTCACCGAATGGCGAAGCTTAAA
Organism: Adiantum capillus-veneris; assembly: GCF_014529385.1. Classification (NCBI taxonomy): domain Eukaryota; kingdom Viridiplantae; phylum Streptophyta; class Polypodiopsida; order Polypodiales; family Pteridaceae; genus Adiantum; species Adiantum capillus-veneris. The sequence goes on from NC_140946.1 coordinate 141,105,305, forward strand.
GCTCTCTCCCAATGAATCCATCCACAAATATGTAGACAAGTTTTGGGACTTACAACTCAAAGCCATTGTCTTCAAAAAGTTGGATTTTGGAGAGAAAAAGCAACAGTTTTGTGCGGGCTTAACCGAAGAAATGGCGGAGTATGTCAACTCCCAAAGGCCACGTACCATATCAGCGGTAATACACCACACTATGGTGGCCTCTCGAATCAATTTCCAAACGGGGGCTAAAAGAAATAATAAGCCCCCGGAAAACAAGGGTTCCAATGAGCCTAAGGGGAAGGACAATGTCCAAAAGTCTCCTAACGGCAACTCCAACAAAGCTAAAGAGAAGGGAGTTTACAAAGGTAAGAATAAACTCTCTCCTGAAGAGCTTGAGCGTTATCGTACGGATAATCGGTGTTTCAAGTGCGGCGAACAAGGGCATGCGTACCGCACTTGTCCCCAAAAGAACAACCGCCAAGATCCTCCTAGAGCTTCCTTGGTTGAAATCCAAGAGGAGGAGACTCAAAAAACTCACCACAAAGGATCTCCTCTATGCCATGCTTGGGGAAAGGTAAGAGAACATGATGATTTTATTCTCTTTGACCCTGGTTCTACTCACAATTTTATATCTATAGAGTTGGCCACCAAGCTAGGCATACAATCCTACGAGATGGGAGATGTCCTACCCACAGACAGTTCCTTCAAGGGGCAAGAAGCTTCAGTCACTCCCTTAATCGGGAAATTGAGGCTTCATGTCCAAGGCTATGTGGACAAAGAGGACTTCTTTATCTCTCCTCTCAAGCATGAGGATGTAATCCTAGGGGCACCATGGTTTGACCGCCTGGCTGCCGATGTTAAATTTCCTGAAAGAAGAATCTCCTTTATGTTCAGGGAAAAAGACATGTATATAGATGCTAAGGAAATGGGTAACACCATCCCCATTGTACATACACCAGCTTTCAACAAGTCAATAAAGAGCTCTATTTCCGTGTACATGATTTTTGTTAAAGATTCTCAAAATGAACCTAATGCTTTGGCAAAAGAAAATAAAAGCAACCAAAAGGAATTAGAGTTATCCAATTTACTCAAGGGGTTTCAAGATGTTTTTATTGACGACATCCCTTGTGAGCTACCTCCTAAACGAGGTAATGATGACCATGCAATTGAACTTCTTCTAGGAAGTTCACCGCCTAACAAACCTCCTTATAGAGTTTCTCAAGCTCAACAAGAGGAGATTATGCGGCAAGTGCATGAGTTAGTTGAGAAGGGTATGGCTAGGCCAAGCTCATCTCCATTTTGCTCACCTGTGCTATTATTGCAAAAGAAAGATGGCACATATCATATGTGTGTCGACTATAGAGCACTAAATAGGATCACTATCAAGAATAGGTTTCTCGTTCCACGGGTACAAGACCTATTTGATAAGCTACAAGGATCGACCTACTTCTGTAGGATTTACCTAAAAAGTGGCTATCATCAAATAAGGATAGTTGATCAAGACATTATAAAGACCGCATTTCGTACCACATTTAGTCTTTACAAATACATTGTCATGCCTTTTGGCTTGACCAATGCACCAGCCACATTCAACCGCTTGATGGAGAAGCTGTTCAGGCCTCATCGAACCTTCACTGGAGTGTTCTTTGATGATATTATCATCTACTCTAACTCATTGGAGGAACACAAGCAACACCTCGAGGTAATATTTCAAGTTTTAAGAGAGAATAAACTTTATGTTAATCGAAAGAAAAGTGAATTTTTCTTGCAAGAGATTCAATATTTAGGTCATATTATCTCTCAAGATGGCATCCAAATGGATCCATCTAAGTTAGAGGTAATAAAAGGATGGCCTAAACCAAGGAATCTTCATGAACTAAGAAGCTTTATAGGTATGTGTGCATAATATAGACGCTTCATAGAAAAGTTCTCACAAATTGCAGGACCATTACATGACCTAACAAAGAAAAGCGTTAGGTATACATGGTCTGCTAAGGAGAACAATGCTTTCAAAAAGATTAAAGAAAAGCTTATCTCTCAACCTGTGCTTACACTACCGGATCTCTCAAAACCATTTGAGGTCCAATGTGATGCTTGTGGTGATTGCCTTGGAGGTGTTTTGCTCCAAGAAGCGCATGCCATAGGCTATGAGAGTCGAAGGCTCGACCCTGTTGAGCAAGCTCTAGGCATATACGAAAAGGAACTCCTTGCAGTTCTACATGCCTTAGACTCATGGAAGCACTATTTATTGGGGACTCCTTTCATTCTGCGAACGGATCACCAAAGTCTTAAGTACTTCATGACGCAGACCAAGCTCTCCGACAAACAAATGAGGTGGGCAAATTTCCTTTCGCAATTTCATTTTTATATTGCTCACATTGTTGGCAAGCATAATCAAGTAGCTGATGCACTCTCAAGACGGCCGAGAGTGAATGCGGTTTCCATAGCAACTCACAATGATCTATTTTCAATGATAAATGAGTATGCTATTGATCCCAATTTTAGAGATGTGATTTCAGCCCTTGCATTAGGGAAGAAAGAAGAACCATTTACCTTACAAGATGGTTATCTTCTCTATGTATGAATCTCATGATCCACCTTATGCAGGGCATAGAGGGATTCAGCCTACCTTAAAGGGAATTGAAATTGAAACATATTTCTATTGGCCTACCATGAAAGTGAACATACAAGAGTATATTTCTAAATGTGTGGTATGCCAAAAGACAAAATTTGATAGAGGGAAGCAACTTGGATTGCTTCAACCCTTGCCAATCCCTAATTCACCATGGGAGAGCATATCCATGGATTTTATCTTTGGATTGCCTAAGTCTATCCATGGGAATACGGGAATATGGACGATAGTAGACAGGTCATTGTATACATGTCAAAAAGACTATCAAAGCCCATCAAATGGCAACCCTCTTCATTTCACAAATTTTCAAGTACCATGGCTTGCCAATGTCCACAGTGTCGGATAGAGATCCTAGAATGACCAGTAATTTCTGGAAGGGTCTCTTTGAGAATTTAGGGAGAAGGCTAAAGTTCTCTTCGGCCTATCATCCACAAACGGATGGCCAAAGTGAAATATCTAACCTAACCATTCTCGATCTACTAAAAGCCTATGTAACGGAAGTAGATCAAAGATCCCAATGGGAGAAGTACTTACCCTTAGTGGAGTATGATTACAATAACACTGTACATACTTCCACGGGAAAAGCACCTTTCGAGGTAATTGAGGGAAGATCAAAAAGTCCCTTGCTACTTAAGGTACATGGGAAGATCTTCGCTGCAGATGAGTATAGCCAAGATCTACAAGAATCTTTTCAAAAGATTAAGGATGCTATCTCTATCTCACAGCAAAGGCAAAAGACTGCTGCTGACAAGCATAGAAGAGCCCAAGCCTTTAAAGAAAATGATTGGGTCTTGTTAAAGTTTCCCAAGGCTCGATTAAGGCACACGACGGGCAAGAATCCTACGGGCCACCAAAAGTACTATGCTAAATTAGCAAAAAGGTACTATGGTCCCTTCCAGATTCTTAGGCCAATCAATGAGATGGCCTATCAACTCAAGTTGCCCAATCATTGGCTCATACACAATGCTTTTCATGTGAGCCTATTAAAGCCTTACAAAGGAGAGCCACCTCAAGAACCAACTATTGAAGACCCACCGGAGATCGAGGACCAAGAGGAGGTGCTGCAGCCCGAGTCCATTCTCCAACATCAAGACAAGGTATTAAGAGGCGGTAAGATTATCCGACGATATCTTATTAAGTTTAAGAATTATCCTTTTGAAGATGCTAGATGGATGCAAGGCATACAATTAAAGGATAACCTAAACCTTGTCAATGCTTACAATGCTTCCCAAGGGTAAGCAAATGTACAAAATGTTAAAAATGAACAAAGTTTTTGTCTTATAAGACTCTCTTTTTCTTTATTGTGCACAAAAAAATGAAGTAGTATGCATGCTTAGATCAAGTTTGCGGAGACGACGTCTCCCAAACACCAAGTAGAGCTTGTCACTCTACTATGGAAGACTGATAGGACTAATGTGCAGACATGCTTGCGGCAGCCTCAGGTTCTCAAGCGCCAAATGGACTAGTCATCCATTGTGGAATGATGTCGTAGGATAACATAGGGATCCTCTACCCGCTAAGAAAAGGACTCATGAATATGCTTTATCTTCTCTACACCATAGTCGAGGACGACTATGATTTCAAGAGAGAGGTAATGTCATAATAATCAATATCTAATTCTCCTAAATGATTTTCTCATATTAAACTGATCATTTAATGTGGGGAAGTGCCAGGGGAAAAAAGCTAGAATATTGGTAAAATAGCAGACCGGCCACAGTAGGGATCCAAAGGGGGGGCCATCTGCAAAAGATCCATGTGCAACAATGGGCTAAAAAGACCCTAAGGTTCAGCCCATTAAGACTTCCAAAATGCTAAGGTTCCAAAATTCAAAGGTTGTGTCCAAAGGGTTAAAGCTTAGGGGGAATTGGATGCTTTGTGTGCTCTCCAAAAGTCAATGCATATCCCTACATGGGAGGGGGCGAGCCCTTCTTCTAGGGGATGAGAGAGAAATCCACACACACACACACAAGTCGCTTTACACAAAGGGAATTAGGGACACATGTCAGCTCCCTAGCCCAGATGCCCACAAGGTGTGCCCAATTCCTATTGGATGACCCTTGAAGTGGACCAATGAGAATTAAGCTAGAGTAAATCTAGTTTAATTAATTTAAAAACATTAAATAAAGGAAACAAATGAGAATTAAGTCTCCTAGATAACAAATTGGGCAATCTCCCAAGGGGTCCAATGAGCATTCAGGAGCCCAATGGCTTGCCTGATTCCTATTGGCCAGGAGGCAAAGGGGTCCAATGAGAGTTTAGTTTAATTATTTAATTACCTAAAGCTCTCACAAAAGGGGAAAGGGGGACACATGTCAGAAGGCTATCACTTATGCTGCTTAATTGTGATTGGCTTGACTTGGGGAGGGCCAATGAGGCTTCAGCAAGAGAAAATAGCAAGGGGGCTCGCCCAAGAGAGAGAGGGGGGGCTGATTTTTGCAAGGCATTATCACACACGCACTCACACAATCTCATGTATGAAGAAAGAGAAGACTATCTCTTCCCAAGCTTTAATGGAGAACTCATCACCTACTCCAAGCTTGTGAGATAGAAGCCTACATCAACACTCTCTTGGCATGTGGATGCAAATCCAACCAAGAGCCAAGCTTCAATGCATGCTCATCTCCTCTACCAAGCTAATTACTAAGCTAAGCTATGCTAATATGAGTGATTATGTGAGGAGATGTACATCTTTCTCGTAAGATACTCCTTCTTCCTCTCAATCTACTCTCATACCCTGCTAGCTCTCACCATCTTCAAAGGTGTGTGAGCTCTTGGGTCTGAGAACGGGGATAATTCAAGTTGTGTTGGCTAAGTGTTTTTCTTAGTGCATAAAGCTTTCATCTTCATTGCACTAGCTAGTCTTGAAGGAACACAAAGAATTGTATTGTACAATGTCTCTCTTGATGGGAGAAACCATAATACAAAGCCTTTTGGAGGGGGGACCGGCTCCATGCAAATCCCATTCTCAACTGTTGTCATTAGCTTTATTTCTCTCTCTTTTGAAAGTATTGTCGATGCTATCTAACTAGGTGTTATGCTTTTTGTTGCTCTCTCCACCCAAGCACTCTTGTAATTCTCATTAGGAATCTATTCTAATGAAATGCCCACTATGTTCATGCTCATTTCCGCTACACACAAGTTATTAGGCCATTAAATGTTACAACCCTGACCCTACTGCTCCAGAGACAAGACATTGGCAGCTTTGGGCATGGGAGAGCCGGCCTCTGACCCCTTTCCTCCAGCTGACCACACTGAGACCCCCTTTTTTTAGTACACAGCTTGGTGGCAGGAGGAGGGCCTCATGGCAGAGTTTCAAGCAGACTTTTGGGAGCAGTTGTGGGACAACCGACAATTGAGGAGAGTTACCTTGTTCCAGTGGCTGGTGACACACAGAGCGACTACAATTGGGAGTTGGTTGGTGCATAGTGTCCTCTTGATAGCATGTGGAGCTTGCGGCCATCCACTTGAGACACAACGACATTGTCTATGAGATTGCCCCATGGTACAGCACGTGTGGCTTTGGGTCCTACAATTGATGTAAGTGCTATCCTGTGTTTGTCAGTATACTTGGGGTGTTGCTACCTAGTCCACCATTTCAGGCCCAACATTGTGCTTTGAGATGGCTTCAATCAGTAACATGATTGTGATACAAGATGGTAGACCTTCTCTACAACCAACCACAGAGATCATCCCTCAGGAGTGGATCAGGGAGAGAGAAGTTTTGAGAGCTCATCTGTGGGCCCCGATGGCAATACCAGCCACTAGTGTGGCTCTTCTCCCACCTATCTCCTGATTTAGCCATTGTATATACCTTGTTTTTTTAATGGGAGAGGCTTCCCATTTGTAGATGTAGCCCTCTATTATAGGGATAGTTTGTAGCCCATTGAGCAGGTATGTTAAATAATGAAAGATCATTTTTTTGGGAAAAAAAATCAACAAAAGGCTGATCTCTATCCATGCAAGCATAAAAGGGAGATTCAATGTCATCTCAAAAAGATGGGTGCTCTTTTTGGTGTCATAATTTTCAGCCATACATAACTTTTGTGCTTGTCATCTTTGATCATTGGTACATGGTACAAAATCTTCCAACCCTTTCTTATCATATAGACTAACCCTCCTTGCCCTCTTTGTTGCTTCGGATTCTTTGGCCACATCAATGAATGTACATTGTAATCCTTCAATCCATCGTAAATTCTTTGTGTATCATGCTCTTAAGTTTTAACAAGAAGTGCAACATTGACTTTGCTAGTTAGTTCACCTATGCAAACCCTTGCATTCCATGGGTATCCATTGAGATTCCAAAATTATACTTTCAATTGTAACTCAGCCTCATAGGTCACATGTTCCTATTTGTTTAAGGGACTTTCCTCCTCCTTGGGCATGTTTTCTTCATGCGACATTTTCTTGTTTTTCTTATTTCTATCCTTGTATACCTTGCTACGCACATTTTTTTGCATAATAGTGTCATCTTCACATAAAAAACATTTTGTATCTCTCAAATAAATCCAACTATTATCAAGGATAATCTTTCACTTGGTCTCATCGGGCATGATACATACAATTGGTTGTTCTCTCGAGCGAAGAGCTCCTTGCTAATTACCCACTCTATGTGCCTCATAAACCATAACTCCTAACATGCCAAAGTGGATTTTGGAGATTACTTCAACAACAATGGCAAGATAAGGAGGTAGTTCTCACTTCTCTTTGAGAATTCAACAAATAACAATGTCCTTGGAATGTCGTCTTCATTCTTTCAACTCCTCTATATCTGAATTCTCAACATTCTTTATTTTGGGCCACAAATGCATGAAAAAGGAATTAGGAACCACATTGCTAGCACATACATCATTCCAAGAACCAATAATCCTTTTGCATTTCTTGAGAAGTTCAATAGGCTAGGATTAGTACCATCAACCCCTACATGGTTTCCCATTCTATATGATACCCCAATTGGGAAAGGTCTTACTAATGGAGAGCTTGGTCAAGGGCCCATGGTAACCTCCATGCCACAATCTCCACATCCACCACAGCCTAACTTTGATATGGGAAGTGATGGTGAAAAGTGTGTTCACTGACAATCCCTATGTAATTCTATATGAGGACATGTCGGGGTGGCTTATGAAAAACACAAAATTGTCTCTTATTTTGGAGAGAAAAACAGCTCAGTTTCTGCTTCATGAAGTAGACCAATACCCTCCTCGTATAGTCATCAATGAAACTCACATAGTATCTACATTCACCCATAGATGCAGTCTTTTTCGGACCCCATACATCTATGTGCACTAAATTCATAGCGTTCCTGCTTACATGCTTATCATGAGGAAAGAATGATTTTGCTTGCTTTCCAAATTGACAAGCTTCACATACATTTTGCATTTCAGCAACTCTAAACATAGGTAAACTTGTAACCATCTCTTTAGTCTACATCATTTTCAGCCTCTGTAAATTTACATGATCAATATGTTTATGCCAAAGCGCTATATCTTGAACAACATCTTCACCTCGTACACACATGATGTTAACCCTCACAGCACACGGACATCCTATGATCTATAAACGTTGTATTATTTAGAGTCAGGTACCGGGCTTGTCGGACCAATAGGAAAAGGGTAAGAGTGATCGCCGATGAGAGGCGCACTCTAACTGGGACATTCAAGGGATTAGTTGGCTAAGCATGGGCGCCCAAGTGTGAATGGGGTGAGCTCATATAAAAGCCAACTAAACCTAATTTTTACTCATTCTCTCATTTGTGCAATAGAAAAGTGCTCTTGCTCCATCTCCATCTCCATCTTCTTCTTCTTCACCTCCTTGTGTGTGTGGGTGTGTGTGAGAGAGAGAGAGAGGGAGAGTGTGTGTGCGATCGAGCATTACGAAGGCACAACGGCGACGAAGCGGTTGAGCGCGGCACGACTGCAGCTTCTTCTTCATCGCGGCGAGGAATCCACCACGAAGGCGAGCGTAGAGCGGTGAGTGACACACCCTTTGCTCTCTTGAGCTTGCTAGTTTAGGCTTGTTGTGTGCTTGGAGCCATTTGTGGCTCGCACACGATGTATTGGCAAGTCCCTTGCTTCGACAGTGCGGCAAGGAGCGCACATTTTTGGCGCCGCTGCCGGGGATATGCCCTACACTAAGCTCGGTTAGCACTTTACGCTTTCTTGTGGTGCAATTTCTATCATAGGAAAGGCAGGGAATGAGCGTGTGTAGTTGTGTGGAGATTTCTGTTTTCTGCGTTTTCTACGTTTTCTGGTTTGCACTGCACAGTTAGCATTTCTTGCGTTTTTTGCATTTTCTGCATTTTCTGTGTTAAATTTTCTGCATTTTTTTTGAAAAAAAAATTCTGAAAAAAAAAATTCCGAAAGATAAAAACGTGAGCGAGGGGGAGGTTAAATTTTCGGAAAATAAAAACGGAGGTTATAAAAACGGGCGGGTTGGTTTGTATAAAAGATAGATCGGGATCGGGATCATTTCCCCAAGCCCAAGCCCAGGCCCAGGCCTCAGTCCTATGATATATACTAGACTCACTCTTATATATATACCCTACTCCCTCAAGAGAGAATGAGAACATGTGGGACAAGTCCTCCACTCTCCTCCCTTCTCTTCCCACTTGCACCCTTAGACTTTCTAGTTTGGGCCTAGTTCCCTACTGGAAATTGACAGTTTTAGGGATTCTGAGGGCATAGAGTGACCAAACGGAGGGCTGTAAAGCACGGCACGACCATCTGACCGAGACGCTCGTTTTGAGCTATCATGCGCTCTATTCTATAGCCGGGTCAGAAAAAAAGGACCAAAAAGTCAAATTAAGGAAAGACTTGGGTTGCAAAACACCCCAAAATACTAGGTGAGCGGCCTTCACGGGCACTCATTGACACTTCTAGGGGATCAAGTCATATGAACCTACGCTCTGGGCGGGTGCTAGAACACGATCACATTGGTAGTGCCTCTGTTCATACGGACACCCATTACCCATCCACGATAGGCTCTAGACCCTCAGCGGGGACACAAGGTAGCACCACCCAAGACCCTAAAATAGCCGCTAGTGATTCCTCCTCCAACTCAGAAATCATGGAAGCATACCCTACCCAAAACACTGAGAGAGAAGGCCATGCACCTCCCGAAGCTCCACAGCCTAGTACTAGTATGTTTAGCCGTTTCATGGAAACATTAGGTAGAGCTACTCGCTCGGAACCTGATGCAAATGAAGCACACGAAGGGGGTGGGGAAGGGGACTCTCCTTTCACATCGCACGTGGACCCCACACCCCCAAAGAGTGTCCATGTGGATATCCTGCCAACTTCTTACCAAGAAGGCCCTGTTGAGCTGCCTCCTTCAGAAGTTCCCTCTAGAGTACCGTTGGTGACAAGTAAACCACGGGGAGCAACATTGCTTCTACCTCACAAGAAACCGTTAACACGTCGACTCTAGAAGGATTGTTCATTAACAATCATTGGACATACGACCTCCACACTGAGGTGTTGACGGATCTACACTCTGACCACGCCTACCATGTAGGATGGATAGAGATTGTACAATCCACCTCTAGTGCCACGAGCATCGAAGATCAACAGAAAATGATCTGTAATGTTATCCATGGCATTATTCAATCGGAAAGGCAAAACCGAGGGGTAAATATACTCTCATCTGGCCCCATGAGATTTCTGGATACGAGCAAGGCTCAACAGCCTACTCTATCACAAATGGAGACTCCTCTAATGAGCCCCATGGACCCATCTTACGTCATTTCACCTGGGGTCTCTATGCAATCTGAGCCTCCGAGCGACAACTTTAGCTTCCCTAACTTGGCTCAACGCTCTATTAAGGAAAACACAGTGCTCACTCCAGGGATAAGCCTGACAGAGAATGTACCGATGACATCTACGGTTAGCGCAGTGCCACTACCTAGTGTCGTAGTACCTAATATGGGGCCTCGACCGTATGTGCCTCTAGCCCCTTATGCACACATGGCCCCCACACCTCCAATTGTACCACTTGTTCATGCTCCTCGAGTGTCGCTCCCTAGCCCTTATCCGAGTGGACCTATGCCTGGTTATGTTCCATATCCTGCATCATCCACACATATGCCAAGACCGGTACCCGTCCCTCTCCCACATATGATTCCAAGAGTACCTCCACCGGCCCTGCCTCCTCACATAGGTGACTTGGCAGCGTTTGCTCAAACCATAGGTCGATCTATCGCGGAAAATATGCGTCATGCATCTGACAGAGAGCCTAGAAGTAAGGCAGTACAAATTGCCAAACTCACGCAAAAATTCAATGGGGACGAAGATGTTAGAAAACACATTGAAGTGTTTGAACAAGTATGTGATTCCTTAGGGGAACGCAACGAACTACATAAGTGCAATGCCTTAAGCTTGACATTAAGTGGGAAGGCTGGAGATTGGTATAGAACCCTAAGGGTGGACGAGAAAACAATCTACCCTACCCTTCGAAGGTTGTTTCTAAAGGAGTACATACGAGAAGGTGTGCTTTGGGGTGTAGCATCTCAGCTACAGAAGGCCGAACGTAAGGAAGGAGAGTCAGTAAGGGACTTCATTAGTCGTCTAAAGCACTTAAACTCTCGTTGCCCTGTAAATGAGCGCTTCAACAATAACCAACTGCTTGATCGATTCATTCGAGGGTTGAGGAATGAAGGAATCTATAATGGACTAGTGATTAGAGGTATCACAACCTAGGAAGATGTCACTGCCAATGCAATCCAATTAGAGGACAACTTGATGATAGCAGGCATGAGGGTGTCTACTGACACGAGATCCACTAGCTCACAAGCCATTGAGTATGAACCCATGACTGCAAAGCCCATTGCCAATGAGCCAAAGGTATTTGAGACATTCTTGACAGACCTCACCAAGGCAATCCAAGAGTCTCTTAAGGATAATCGACCCCCTCAAAATAGTCACATGTATCCAAGAAGGGAGCAACAATGGTGTTCCATTTGCTTAGGTCCACATAGCACTAGTGAGTGCCCTACGTTTAGAGTAAAATTTAATGGAACTTGCAACGCATGTGGTAGGTATGGTCACCAAGGTAAGGATTGTTTAATGATCAAACGTATGATGGCAAATAGACCACCTGTAGCCCGGACGGACGCACCTCGAGCTCCTGTATTGATGCCTGCTCCACCTGTTGAGCAACTACCGCAACACATGGTCCCTAGATCTCAAAATGTTGTACAAGCTACACCGCTACCACCTCCTGTGCTAGGACCGCAGCCCTCGCATCCTAGAGTCGCCCCTATGAACCAAGTGGGTTGCGAGCCATCTAATGCTTATGCAGAGGGCTGTGAGGAGGAAATAGACACTAGTATTGCCTACGGACTTGATACATTGGAAGAGTGTCCTATATACTACATGGAAGATTGTTGGGGGCAAGTCAAGCTGGTTTATCAAGCTGCTGCTCTCGCATCTAGAGGTCAAAATATCAACACCCAGGCTAGGAGGCCACCTCTTCAATGCTACGAGTGTGGTGGACCACATCGAGCAGCGGAGTGCCCTATTAGGCTGCAAAAGAATGCTGCACAGATGCAAATGAATCAAGGGAGCACGTCTGCAATGCCAATACTCACATGTAATCGTTGTGGCATAGATCACTTGATTGCCCAATGCCCCTATAACCCAAATGCGCCTAAAATCACACCCCTAAATTTGGTCGAAATTACTAGTGTGACATCGCCAATACCACCCGTCGCACCCGCTTATGCGATTACACGGTCCATGCTTCAAGGGCCAGGCCATATCCTCGAAGAGAGAGATACTGCGTCAGTTATCCAAGCAAAGAAAAAGAAGACACGAAGGAAGAGGTCGCAAAATATGGAAAATTCAAAGCCAAGTTCCAAAACAAACATAGGAACAGGAGATGACCCCGTGTATATGAATGACCTCGAGGATGATTCAAATTCAGTCGAGACAATGGAGACTAGAACCAATACCACAAAGGGAAAGACCGACAAAGAAAACCGTAACATGAAACCAAATGAAAACCGAATAAGAGAAAACCATAAAGAGCCTCTGAAAACACCACAAGTGTTTCCAAATCCAATCCAAGACCCCCAAGATAAACCGCAGGGGCAAAAAGGGAAGAATCGTAAAAAGAAGATTGGGACGTACCCAAACCCAGTAGACGAGACTGAGCAGGTGAAACATCTAAGAGGTTTAGTGGAGGAGACTCAAAGGAAACTAGAACCAGAACCCATGCATGTCAAAATTCATGACACAGTGTTTCCCACGCAAGTTCATCCACCCCACATGAACCACAGACCGTTAGCCATATCTAGTATCATCCAAGAAGGGAGTGAGGACGGGACATCAGAAAGTGAGCATACACCCTTCTTGTTGGAAAGGATGTTTAACGAAGGAATACCTGATCCCATTGAGGAATATGAGATTCCATCCTCACCAGTTCCTAGTCAAGGACCTACACCCTGCAAAATGCCAATGAATGTTGCCAAACTAGTGGACTTCATGTCTTCTGAGGTCCGAACCACGATCATAGCAAAGCTGTATGGAGATCCTGAGTTATTCCTTGCACTTCGAGCATTCCTTAACGGAGAGCTACGAATGGGATTACCGTGGTTTGCACAACCAAATAGGCCTGACTCGATTATGATTGATGAGGAAAATCATGTGCAATCACTTGACTTAAATGGACACGAGTCTGTGATCGAGGTACCCATTAACGAATTAGGGCAGTATTTTGAAGGCGACGAGTCTAATGCGACCCTACCCATCACTACCAAGGGATTAACTATAAAGGGAATTCTTGATGGTGGTGCGGGAGTTAGCATCGTTACAAAAGATTGTTGGGAATCCATGGGAAAACCCCGCCTCAGTGTTACTAACATTGTGGTAAAAATGGCAAATGGTACCATAGCCAAACCTATGGGGATGCTCAAGGATCTTAAGATCAAAGTTCTAGGACACAAGGTACGACATACGTTCATTGTAATGGATTTCTCTAAACACCTTATGTCATATGAAATGATTTTAGGACGACCATTCATGAGGGAAGCGCAAATGGTTCACGATTGGTCTAAAAATCATGTCTATTTGCAATTCCAAGACTCTGTCCTTAGAGTGGATTTGGTGACTGGTAAGGTACACCCCTTAGGGAGTAAAACCATTATTGATCATCGCTCTGACACCACAGTTCACTCGGCCCCACTACAATATTGTTACACTTGTAAGAAGGATACAGACATTGGCAAAGATTCTCCTTATATGGATATCCTACCTGGGATGACTGAGTCGGACAATGTGGATTGGGTCCACCTAGCATCAACCATAGACACTTGGGGAAATAGGGGGACGACCTGGGTAACACCTGAGGGGGATGAAATGCCTATACCCTTAAATATGCTACACGCAATGCATATCGCTTCCGACAAAACTCATCCTAATGTCACAAAGAAAACATACAAGTGGGTCCCTAAAGCTTCTTTAGTGACCATAGCTAGTGCTAAAAAACAGAAGCCTTGTAAGAAACGTACCACTCGCTCCAAGAAAAGTAAGCAAATGTTGCGATGGATCCCTAAACGACTATTGGAAGCCCAAGGCTACTATCAAGGAAATGATCAAATCTGGGTGCCAAAACGTAGATTGTGCTCTTACCTATCACCTGACCCAAGTGAGCCCAATCCCGTAGCTCCAAAACGAATCAATGATCGTGGAAAGAAAAAAATCACAGAATGCTACACACCCGCTCCCGAGCTAGTTTGGGTACCAAAGAAAGAACGATTTGTTCCACCTAGCTCAGGAAGGGGGGAGTCCCATGAAGCTTCTAGCTCCTCATGTAATACATCCATAGAGGTAAAAGCTTCTACACAGCCTCCATCTATAGTAGTGGACCTCCATGAAGCTACAAAAGAATCCACACCTCCCAGTGTTCAAGAATCACCTGATGAACCACTTCAAGTTCGATCCTCGGAGAGTACCTTACCACCCTTGCAACTTGACGAGGCACCTAGGGTAATAGAAAACTACTGGCAAAAATCCTCACCTATTACCAACTGGAACAATTGGTTTCAAAGGGTGACAAGCTCATTTCAAATGGTATGATCTACCCAAGGAAGGGGGGAGTGTTTGCTGACAGTCATCATTCACTTGCTTCCCTCTCAACCTTTTTCCCTGACCTCTATATCTCCCAATCTTAGGGAATGTACATATAAAGCTTTATACTCACAAAAAACAAAAAAAAAGAGCAAGAGCAATTAGCAAACGAGTATGCACATTAAAAGTCAAAACATTGACTCAGACCTACACATGTCACATCTGGCACAGTGAAACAGAAACCTATGCCATAAAACACCTTTGATCCTCATCATTTGAGTGATGGAGGGTAGGTAAGATTAGTACGATAGGAGTGTTTCTGTTTTAGAGTTGAGTGATTAGCAAAGTTCTCTTTTCCCACTAATGTGCCTCCTGGAGGTATTCATTTTGTTTCCTAGTGTGTACAGGAGCGTGTTGCTATTGGTAGGATTTGGACCTTCATGGAACCTTTCTCTCGTTCACACTTCAAATCAAGCGCGACCATCGACACAAACAGGTGTTTTATGTCCATTAGCATTGCCCTTATCTTTTTGCATCCATGTTTGTCTGCTTTGATTGTGATTGGTAGCATAATATTCAGCGCATTTTCTTAGCATCAAACATTTAATTCAATGTAATGTTTTGTCATAATCACTTGTCTAGGTTTAAAAATCAAGCAGTCTGACTAAGCTAGTTTGACCAAGCTAGGTATTAGAAATCTTCTCTTAATACCATGGGGAATGCCTTCCTAATAAGCAATGGTTACTTAGGTTCTTAATCCGATTTAGGCAGCATTGTATGAAATGTACTAGGGCTTTCTAGTGGGCTTAACCCTATCGACCTTTAGCTTAAGTATTATAAAGGGAGTTTACTAATGTGATGAGCCTGGGGAGGGTAACAGTGTTATATGACCCCCCAAAGTTACAAAATTAAAATGTTGAAAATGAACAAACAAAAAATCAAAGTGCCACAATGTAAAATCTTACGCTGGAAGAGAAATCTCAGCTTGAATTGGTACTTCACTCACATGTATCGCCTATGGTACTAGAGCCCTAGAGGTTCCCAGTGTGGGCGCTTTTCCTTGAAAAGCAAAAAACCCAAGGCATACAAAATAAGCACACACATCAAATTGAATCACTGTGAAAAGACTTTGGGGGTCAACGAAAAGGTAATCAGTCAGGCGATGATTTCATGAGAAATTTCTTTTATCGTAGCTTAACTACAAAGTCTTCTAGATATAGCCTCTAGTCAGTCCTCGAACATGAATACTTGGCTCTCGCGATTAAACAACTTAATTGACCATAGAAAATTAAGAAGCTTACCCATGGTATTAATATTCGATCTCTAGTGCCTTTCGACCGTCAAATTAGCGACCCCAGACTTGTTTAATTTTTTACCTTTACATCTGTTTATGCATTTGATTACATTGCAATTTAATGTTCATTGCTAACAAATTGTTTGAAATTCTTTTACCAATCAATTTGTCTACCTAAAACTGCATATGCTTTTTAAGAGAATGCAATTACTATGCCAATGTTGTTTGATTTTGCAGTGACTGAAGAAGGCTAAGGACATTCATCTCAAATGCTCTTCCACCTCGACGAACCAGCTTCAACTCAATAGCTTCCGAGAACGGAATCTACATCAGGAAGGGGGGCATGTTAACCCTCACGGCACACGGACATCCTATGATCTATAAACGTTGTATTATTTAGAGTCAGGTACCGGGCTTGTCGGACCAATAGGAAAAGGGTAAGAGTGATCGCCGATGAGAGGCGCACTCTAACTGGGACATTCAAGGGATTAGTTGGCTAAGCATGGGTGCCCAAGTGTAAATGGGGTGAGCTCATATAAAAGCCAACTAAACCTAATTTTTACTCATTCTCTCATTTGTGCAATAGAAGAGTGCTCTTGCTCCATCTCCATCTCCATCTTCTTCTTCTTCACCTCCTTGTGTGTGTGGGTGTGAGAGAGAGAGAGAGAGGGAGAGTGTGTGTGCGATCGAGCATTACGAAGGCACGACGGCGGCGAAGCGGTTGAGCGCGGCACGACTGCAGCTTCTTCTTCATCGCGGCGAGGAATCCACCACGAAGGCGAGCGTAGAGCAGTGAGTGACACACCCTTTGCTCTCTTGAGCTTGCTAGTTTAGGCTTGTTGTGTGCTTGGAGCCATTTGTGGCTCGCACACGGTGTATTGGCAAGTCCCTTGCTTTGACAGTGCGGCAAGGAGCGCACACATGACATCATTCACCTCGGACACATCTACATCCAAAGTAAACAGTCTGTCCACTTTCTTTTATTGCACAACCAGCCTTCATTCTTCTTATTCTCTTTGACAATGAGACCATTGGAGTTAGACCTGCAAACCCTGATTAACCATTTGCCCAATAGAAACCAAGTTCTTTGTACATGAGCCAAGTAGTTCACTTTACTATTTGTCATAGACAATGGCACATTTCCTGTATGCTTAATGGGATGTGTAGTATCATCCCCAATTTCTACATAACCAGGACTTTGTAAAGTCTACATTTTCTCGAACCATTCACCATGACTGGTCATGTGATTCAATGCACCAGAATCCACATACCAGAAATTAACATTGTATTTTGCCATATTTTCAGGCATAGTATTCAGCATGTGCTGCATCACAAATAACTTCTCGGACTCATCTGTTCCTGGTAGTGGTTTCATAATTGTTTTGTTGCCTCCTGTCTAAATAGTCATGTTCAAAGTGACCATGTCTTCCACAACCTCAACATACTACATTTTTGTGTTGACCTGCATTATTGTGCTACGCATTTCCACGACCTCTTGGACTCCCCCTGCCTCAAAAATTACCTCAACCACCACCTACGTTTTGACCATGATTGTTGTTATGCTGTTGTGATTGGTGGTTGCCTCTTCCTCGACCTCATCCACGACCTATACCACGTCCTCTTCCTCTTCCTCTATTATTTAAAAGGACTTGTTCATAATTGTTTCCACCCTGCGTAGAGGAGTCTTCCTCAAGTTCCTTCTCTTCCACAATCAATAAGGACAGCAAATCTATAAAATATGGGAATTTCTCTCGAAGATGGATGCCAGTTTTAAACTATTTGTACTCAGGACCCAAACCGTGCAGACGGACTTCTACTTCATCATCATTGACTATAACACCAATAGATACAATTGAATCACATATGTTCTTTATCTTCAACGAATAGTCATTCAAGGATAGAATTTTCTTTTGCACAATATTCAACTCAGTCTTCAACTGCACCTTCCTTGCCTTTGTGTTGGTCACATCCAATGATAGAAAAGTGTCCCAAGCCTCCGTAGGAGATTGAGCATCTTGTATATGCCCAATCATAGTGTCATGTACACTGACAAAAAGCCAGTACATGACCTTTCAAGCTCCTTGGTTCGAATCTTTAGATGTCTTAATTCGCGGAACACTTGCACCTTCCTCTGGCAATGGTGGTGCTATCGCATGCTCTCCATCAATGTGTTCCCAATAACCTTTTCCCATAAGGAAATTGGTCATTCTAAAATTCCAAGCATGGAAGTTGTTCTTGTCTAGCTTCTCGCTCACAAACTAGTCAAGACCATCATTGTTGGACGACATGTTTCCAACCCTTCACACAGTCTCCGTGTAGCCTGCTAAAAATAGTTGATCACCACCTATAACCATAAACTACATACATAGACTTGTTTCACTGTATAGAACAATATCTATGAACACTGCAACCAAACCAAATCTCTCTGCACCACCTTTATGTAAATCTACAGAATCCCAAACCTTAGCATGCAAACACACTCTAACTCCAAACCTCAAGAGGAATAACCTCAATCGGAGATCGTTGATGATGGCTCCTGGGGATGCTAAATCCGCTTCCTAAACTTATCTTGCTTGCTGCTCCAAGCTCCTCAGACACAACCATGACTGGATATTGGGCATGGCTATTGCAACAATGTCCCATCGTCGATCTGAGGCATGAGACATATAAGCCAAAGCATGCATAGAGTCTGTAGGATCTTCTCATCTTGGGAGTGGAGGCTAAGAGACTCTTCCACATGAGTTTGTAAGTACACTATTTAAATAGCGTATGTACATATTGAGGCGGTCCGGGGTGGGCAACAAGAAGAGTGGCCTCTAAGCACCCTTCTAGGCTCCCGTGCTGCTCAATTGAGTTGGGGTTGGAAAAAACAACAAACACACACACAAACCCGCAACCCAACTCTACACAAATTTGGGGCACCACCTAGTTTTGGATATGAAATAGGACGCGTAGAGAGAGAGAGAGAGAGAGAGAGAGAGAGAGTGCTCGGGCTGCTTTGAAATGTATCGACAGTGATCACGCAAACACAAATATATATGTAAGAAAGAGATAGAAGGGGGAAGGGGTGCTTGTTGCACTAATACCTTCTTACAAATCTGTCATGACCAATCAAAGTGAGATTAGTATTTGTTCAACATAGCTTGAGTAATTTACACCGCAACACATCACAAGAAAAGCCACCCCAATCATTGTCTTAACGCCAGGGGAATCCTCTCCACCCTGTCGCCCTCTTACAATATGTGAGATCTATGGCTAAATTGATAGCAATACCCAGAGACAAGCTATCAAGAACTTAAATAAAACACCAAGACACTTACACATCATTGTTGTCCATGACTTCACATTGGAAGAGAGACAAAGTATCCATGCTTAGTCCAAATCCACCCTCCTTGATTCAGCAAGTATTGGGCTTACACTAGTAGGAGAAATGATAGATTTCCTACTCTCAATTGAGTGATCACTCTCTCTTACAATGGAATAGAGCTCCCTTGCTAATCACCCCTAATACAACGTTGACATACATATGCATAGGCCAATGAGATTCCACTCAAGAGCGCCTTCTCAAGAGGTTGAGCTTGGCTTCTCCAGCTATAGCATAGTGCTCTTGCTTATGGATTCTCTCTTTTGTGCTAGCTACACCCTCCTTTTATAGCAATTTTGAGGGCTAGGGTTACTCCTCTAACCATGGTTGGGTTAGATTTTCAACACTTTATCTAATTTCTTTTGCTTGGAATTATCAAGAAGTTGGTGGGGATAGATGAAGAAAAGAGAGAGGAGAGAAATGAAGGTGACGGGACTTTTCATAGTAGGTTAGTGTTAGTAAATTAGTAGAGTTAGTATTTTTATTAATTTACAAATGGAATTGAATATTTACAATGGGAGTATCCATGTAGGATAAAAATAAAGAAGAAAAACTCTTAAGAGGTAAGAAAAGATGGATTTCTTACAATGTTGATGCTCCAAGTGTCTTGAGTAGGGCCAATTTTGACGCTTGTTGACGGTCCACTAGCTTTGACAGTACGTTTTTTCTCCATCTTGACTCTCCTTGGGAGCCAAGGTAATTGAAGATGAGTTATCAATTTTCATGATGTTGTCTTTCAAGAGAAGAGGCTGAATTTTGTGGTTGTTTTGATAGATATGGGTAATTTGGAGGAGGAAAAATGAGACTAGGTGGTCAATTTTGGGATGGAAGTGTGTGGAGGCATGAAGATGTAAGTCCACAAGGAAGAGCGCCTGATCGAACCCCTTCCAGAGCACCTTTTAGTGGTTATGAAATGAGAGATGCAATGGGTGGAGAATCTAGATTGATGAGAATGGTTACAGAAACTAAAAAAATGTGACCTTCTCAAGTAGCTAAATGCATGTTGAAGAAATACAGTGGATGAGGAGATCCATATGTGCATGTTTCCCTTTTTAAGCAAGTCTTAAGAGCGGATCAAATGGCAGACTTCCACACACAATAAGAGGGGTTTGAGTTAACGTTGGAGGAAACGGCGTTGACTTGGTTCTAGCCACTAAATAGTAGAGATTTTTTGAACATTGATCAACTCTTACAAGAGTTTGCAAAAGAATTCTCTAAAAGGGGAATCAAGCATGACACTGTCTCTTAGATCTATGATTTCAGACGGAAAGAAAATGAAAAGGTGAAGGAATCTTCACTTCATTTTAAGCAATACATCAAAAGATGTCCAGTGCAAGAGTTACCAAGGACAATTGATTATCGGTTCTCTTTATTGAGGGCTTGAAAAATGAAACTCTCAAAAAGGACTTGCACTTAAAAGCATGCATAACATTTGAAAAAGTCATTAGGGAAGCATTGTACCTAGTTGACAATTGCAAAACATACGACGAGGTTACTAAGGTATTAGAGACCAATAGTACTAGTGCCTCTTCTACCATCAGTGAATCTATGGCAAAGTGGAGTGCTCCCACTTAAATTACACAACACATGGACCAGTTGGTGGAAGAAGTGGTCCACATAAAGAATCAGACCTACTGGCAAAATCCTAACATGAGGCCGCAACAGCCACAAGTAGTCAATGCTCCAAGAGGGTTGAAGTGGTGTGCCATAGAGAAAAAATACACGAACCATGACACTAGTGAGTGTTTCTATTACTAGAATCGTGTGAGGTAAAGGTAGTATGGACCATCAAAAATGTAACAATTTCCACCACCTCCAAGGTATTAGATGACCACACAATAGGATACAGGGAGGGGACAACAACAACCAAAATTGGGGCAACAACCATCTTTACCTCATGACAATCGAGCAATTGTGCATTATGCACAATTGGCAAAGCCTCTCATAACTCAACCAATAATTCCACTGACTGTTTATTATGAGGAGCCTATCAAAGGCCATGGGAGGGAGACAGAGGGATTACCGTATACATATGATGAGAGTCCATTTTGGGCTAGTGTCGATCAAACTATTGAACCCTCATATGTGGCTCAAACATCTAGAAATCAATTATGATGGATGAAAAGACACTCATGTTCATAGAAAACCAAAACTACAATCCGAGGGGTTACCTGTCTAGGGCAGGCCAACCAACGAGAGCACCACCAACAACCCAACCAGAGGACCCGTGCTATGAATGTGGAGGTGATCATTGGGCATGAGAGTGTCCGCATAAATGTCAACAAACAATTTTTTTTGGCCTTTGTGATGGGCGTGGGAGAGATCACTTGATTAAAACTGCACAAAGAACCCTGATAATTTGGGAATTTTCAATGTCATTGGGATTTTACCATGCATGAGCGGATCAAAATCTAAGCAAACACTTCCAGTCAAAGTGGTGACTCGAGCTCAAGCTCAAAAAGAGGCTAAAAATTAGCCTATAGCTGACAATTTGAGACTTTCAAAACAAACTGAATTTGAAAACGGATCAATTAGAACTCAAAGAAAATCATGGAAAGAAAAAAGGGACAAAATGAAAGCAAAGAGGCTGAAGGAGAAATCACTTTGGAAAAAGAATTGCACCAAACAAAAGAACTGCTTAAACATGAACAAGAAAGCAAGAAAAGCGTAAAGGGATAGGAAGAGTCAAAGACTGACTCATGTGGTTTAGTCTTGGTGGAAAAGGTAAATGAGCAACTAGATGCTATGCTGCAAGCCTATGCGAGCGACAAGGCTCAATACAAATAGACTTTAGAACAAAGACTACTGACCTATCCGCATTCAAAAAACAAAAACTGCAACCAAAAGAACCTTATTGTCCTTTATAGGAAAACATGAGACAAAATTTGAGGTAAGAGTTGTGCCATCACATCGGAATACTATTCCACAAGTGACGGATACAAAGAGCTTACATAACTTATTGTCTTCTCCTATAAGGTGCACAATCACTCTCGCAAAGTTGCTAAAAATCAAACCACATTTGTGGGAATAAATGATAAATTTTTTGGAAAAAGTGGGAGTAAAGGTCTAGCCAATAGACGAACTAGTGGAGAAAACCAAGAAAGCAAACCGTCTTGAGAAATCAAAAGTGGAACCTATTCTAGTAAATAAGGTAGGTGATTATTTTGAAGGCAAAGAAGGAAACACCACCTTACCTTTGGAATATAAGGGAGTGGTCTAAGGGAGTGACCACTGTTGCAATACTTGACAGTGGGGCTAGAATAGCCATTGTTACAAAAGGAATCTTGGAGAAATGGGAAAGGTTGTCTCTCAAGAAAACGCACATGAAATTGCAATTGGTTGATGGGTATGTGGAAAGACCCTTGGGAATGTTAGAACAAGTGATAGTATCCTTATGCGGGATAGAATATGAACATACCTTTGTGGTGGTAGATTTTGAAAAAGACAATAGTTTTGAAGTTATTTTGGGGTGACCTTTTATAAGTCAACTCAAAATGGTTCAGACTGGGGCTATGACCATCTCTATCTATGGCACAAGGAAGTCATAACCAAGGACGTAAACACCAGGGACCAGAGTTACAAGGATGTGAACCAAACTTCTATAGAAGACTTTGTTGTAACTACAAATAATGGAGCACAGTTACCTGATTGGCTAGTGAAGGATGCTCACATTTGGATGTGCAGAGCATTAGAATGCAGGGGTATTCAAAAAGAGGATTGCATTCTAGATAATGTAGTAGAAGATGACTACTACATGAAGGAACCATTTTTAGAGGAGTTTTTTGAACCCTTTGGGTAGGAGAAAATAATGGCGACTCTTGATGTCTGTGTAAATGAAGTGAGAAACACTATATTTTGTGACAAAGATGGCTATGATATAAGACCCTTTCTAATGGTTTTTGCTATCCAAGAAACTAAAAGCCTTTTTAAAATGACTATTGATAGCTACCCTCAAATAATATAAAGATGTGTTTTCCTGGTCTTACAAAGAATTGAACGGGTTAGATTCGAGAATTTGCCAACACATGATACCTTTGAAAAGTGATGCAAAACCACGGCAACAACGTCCACACACTTACAATGAAACCTTTGCGAAGAAAATTAAGGACAAGATAGACATATTGAAAGAGGTGAAACTTATCTATGAGATTGAACACATGAAATGGGTGTCACCAATCATCGTGGTGCCTAAACAAACGGTAAATTATGAGTTTACGTAAATCTTAAACAAGTAAATGCTGCCATGATCAAAGACAACTATCCCTTACCCATCACTGATCATGTGATTGAAAGAGCTGCTGGAAGGAAGCCTACAACTTTCTAGATGGATTTTCATGCTTTAAACAACTCATGATCAAGCTGGAGGATTAACATGGAAGTACTTTTGCTACAAAATGGAACAATTTATATATCGCGGGTAATGCCATTTGTTCTAACCAATACACTTGCCACATTCCAAAGGCTGACGAGTCATGTATTCAAGGAATATCTAAGACAATTATTATATATTTACATGGATGACCTGTGTGTGCATTCTCTCCTCCGAGATGAACATATCGAGGGCTTAAAGAAAGTCTTTAAGAAATCCAATATTGTATCTACCTAAACCCTCAAAAGTGTGTTTTCATGGTAATACATGACAAGATTCTAGGACATGTTGTGTCCAAAAACATCATTTCCACTTATCTTGAAAAGATACAAGTGATTATTGCTCTTGTAAGACCAATAGAAGTTAGAGAGGTACAAGCCTTCATGGGCCATTGTGGATATTATCGCAGGTTTATCTACACATACGGGATCATTGCAGAACCTCTCTACTCACTCATTACACAAAGTTCAAGTGGAACGAGGAGTGTGAGAAAGCATTTCAGCAATTGAAGCAAAGACTTGTTTCTGTTCCAATTTTGAAAGCTCTGGACTGGAATAAGATTTTTCATGTCCATGTAGATGCATCGGCTTATGCTATTGGATGTATGTTGGCTCAACCTAGAGAAAAAAACATGGATTTTCCAATCAGTTACTCTAGTAGATAGCTCAACAATGCGAAAAGGAATTATACTACCACAAAAAGAGAGGGCTTAGGGATTATCTATTCTGTCAAAAATTTTAGATATTACATTTTTGCGAACAAGTTCATGTTCTTTGTGGATCATCATGCATTGTTATACCTAGTGAACAAACCATGCAATGCATCATTTGATGGTTCCTAATATTACTCGAATTTGACTTTAGAGTAGTGGTAAAAAAGAGACTACACACCAGAGAGCATACCATTTGTCATGAATGCTACATGGGAAAGCTCCTATAGGGGTTGAGGATGGCTTGCTTGACTCATATCTCTTCAACCTTCAAATGGTACCAAGGTGGAGCGAGCAGGTTATACCTTTGCTCACCATTAGTTCACTGCAAATCGAGATACAACCATCCATTATCAAGCAATCCCATAATTTAGTGATGATTTCAGGATGCCTACACAAGCAAGCACATGATGACATACTTAGGCTATGCATTGAGCCATGAAAAAAAGATATATATCTACATCAAGATCATGTACAAGGTACGGGCATTCATAATGCCAAAACACAAACATATCAGAGACTAATGGGGTGTATGCAAGATAGAGTATACCCATCCACTTCCCGCAGTCCGCACCCAAGCGTGACCTCCACAATGTGGCTAACTCGCCGAGTTACCCTCGTGCCCGAAGCAGGAACTTACGACACATGGCATACTTCTAGAACTCGGTGAGTTACTGGTAAGAAGCTCCACTTAACTCGCCAAGTGACATGGTCATGCCACGAGGGAAACATTATTTCCACGTACATGCACACATGACATTGCTACATAACTCGTCAAGTAACATGGCTATGCCAACATAGGCAAGCCACGTAACTCAGCAAGTTACGTGGCAAAGCCTACTAGATTGTCATATAGGCAGGCCAGGTAACTCGACGAGTTACGTGGATGCCTTCCTAGAAAAACTCTAAAAAAATACGTGGCTACACGTCAGATGTCCATGTAATGCGGCGAGTTACGTGGTCGCCACGTAACTCGGTGAGTTAGGTGGACACATCTCCAACCGTTTGCATGCCATGCAACTCGATGAGTTACATGGCACTCGATGAGACTTGCAGAGATGATTGAACATGGACCCATATGCGTGCGTGGACTTTTTTATGAGAATCGTATTGAGTGTCTAGCTCTGAGAATGTCTGGATCAAATATCTATCACTCTTTATCTATATTGAGACACCTTTTCCCTCTCTTTCTCTCTCTCCTCATACGATGTGTATAAGAGTCCCTCTACCACATGATAAATATCATATCATTTTTTGTAAAATAATATACAAATTTATATCCAAAAATACATCTATCTCCAACCTTTGGGGGCGCTACCCCCGACCTCCCCCCGCCAAGGGGGGGCTAAATAGCTTTCTTTGCCCCCCCTTGGATTTCCCTCTGGTGATAGAAATAGAAATAGAGAGAGAGAGAGAGAGAGAGAGAGAGAGAGAGAGAGAGAGAGAGAGAGAGAGAGAGATTTATTTTTTAATTTTAGTTGATGAAACTCTAGTTGTCTATATAGACAATGAGCTAGTTTCTAAGTATACACCAATCTGGTTGACCATATACACGACAATAAAGATGATGATATAGAAAATGATCCAATCTAGTTAACCATACAAAGAACCATTTAAAAGGGCTTTGGAGAAATCCTATAAGCAACCATATAGATGACCATATGTATCCCTATATAGAAGATCGTAGAATTGGCCATATAGACTAGCATAGAACTAGACTACCATATACATGTGGTCTATGGAAAAACGATAGCACTATATTTAGATGACTATATGGATGACAATGTAGAGGACTATATAAATTCCTATGTAGATAGTCATAAACAAAACCATATAGAGTCCAATATAGATTTCCATATAACCATGTAAAGAAGATCATATCCTAATCCATCATATAGAAAGATAGCAATGGAGATGACCCTATTGATGACATTAGCCGATAATATTGATTATCCACATAGACAACCAATCTATACAAAGTTAACCACGTATATGTCCATGTAGAGAGTTGTATAGATGACCATAGAGACAAAATTGTAGATGCACTTGTAGAGGACCATGTAAACACCCATATAGAAACTATAAAGACAAGCATGTCGTAATCCATTATAAAAGGATACCAATGTAGATGAACATATAAAGGTCCACATATGTGGCAATCAATTTAATCATATAGATAAAAATATAGACAACCATATAAAGACCATGTACATGGACAAAGATAAAAATATAGACAACCATATAAAGACCATGTACATGGACAAAGATCCAACAATACCAAATGATCATATCCTAATCCATGATAGAAGAGCTAAAATGGGTTGTATGAGCCATATGTCCCATTTTAGCACATAGTATGGCCCTTGACCGTCCAAAACATATCGGATAGATGGGTGACTTTTAGGAGTGGGTGAATGGTGTTCACACCCACTTGTGCAAAGTCTCATGGTCATCCGATATGGTTTGATCAGTCTCGACCCATACTATGCGCTAAAATGGGTTATATGAGCCATATGTCCCATTTTAGTGCATAGTATGAGCCTTGACTGCCCATACTATATTGGAAGGGTGTGAAACTTTGTAGGGGTGGTTAAGTGGTGCTCATACCCATCCATGAAAAGTCTCATGGCCATATAATATGGTTTGGACAGTCCCAAACCACACTATGCGCTAAAATGGGCCATATGGCTCATATGACATATTTTAGCACATATTATGGGCCTTGACCACCCATACCATATTGGATGGCTATGAAACTTTGCGGGGTTGGTGAAACGGTTCTCAGTTCCACTCGTGAAAATTCTTGTGGCCATCAAATATGTTTTAGGTGGTCGCAAACCATACTATGTGCTCAAATGGCCATACGATCCATTTTAGCACATAGTATGGGCCATGACCACCCATACCGGTTTGGATGGGTTTGCAACTTTTTAGGGGTGAACACCATATTAGTAAATTTGAAAATTTCCCAATTCCCACTTTCAAAAAGAGCCTAAGATTTGACCACATAGTCAAATCTTAGTCAAAGTTTTGAGGGCATGGCTTGAAAGGGCCTTTAAATTACTACCTTGTGGAAGGCTTTGGTCTTTAAAAACAGTTTGAGATTTGTCCATATGGCGAAATCTTCAAGATATTGGTGATTCCAAGATATTGGATGTAAAATCTCAAACTCTCTAATATGGTGTTGGTGGGGTTGAGAACCATTTTCATGCATGTGCAAAGTTTCACAGCTATTCGCTATGGTATGGGCGATCAAGCCCGATACTATGCGTAAAATGGGTTGTATGAGCCAAACGACCCATTTTAGTGCATAGTATGAATCGGGACTGCTCAAACCATATTAGATGGCTGTAGGAATTTTCAAGGGTGAGGATGAGTCCCATTCTCCCACTTGTACAAAGTTTCACATCCATCTAAATTAGTATGGGCGGTCAAGGCCCATACTATGCGCTAAAATGGATCGTATGACTCATACGGCCCATACTATGCGCTAAAATGGATCGTATGACTCATACGGCCCATTTTAGCACATAGTATGGGTCAAGACTGCCCAAACCATATTCGATGTATGTGAAAAATTATAGAATGGGAGTGAGTACTATTATTCCATCCGTGCAAAGCTGCATATTCATCCGATATGGTATGGGCGGTCAAGTCCCATACTATGCGCTAAAATGGATTGTATGAGCCATATATCCCATTTTAGCACATAGTATGGGCCTTAATTGTCCATATCATATTGGATGGTTGTGTAACATTACAGGGGTGAACTAATGGTTCTCACCCCACCAATGAAAAGTCTTATGGCTGGTTTGGGCGGTACTATGTGCTAAAATGGACCGTATATCTCATGCGGCCCATTTTAGCACATATTATCGGGCTGGATCGCCCATATCATATCGAATGGCTCTGAAAAATTGTAGGTATGGGAGAATAGTGCTCCCCTCCATGTGCAAAGTATTGTGGAAATCCAATATGGTTTGGGTGGTCTCAAACCACACTATACACAAGAATGGGTCATATGGTTCATACGATCTATTTTAGCGCATAGTATGGGCTTTGACCACCCAAACCATATTGAATAGCTATGAGAATTTACATGAGTGAGGAAATAGTACTCAAACCTGCCCATGCAAAGTCTTATAGACATCCAATATGGTTTGAGAGGTCTCGGCCCATACTATGTGCTAAAATTTGTTGTATGAGCCATATGTCTCATTTTAGCACATAATATGGTCCTTGACTGCACATACCACATCAGATGGTTGGGAAAATTTTCAGGGGTGGAAAATTATACTCTTCCCCTTGCGTACAAATTCTTGTGGCCATCCAATATAGTTTGGGCAATCCTGACCCATCTATGCGCTAAAATAGGCTGTATGGCTCATACGTCCCATTTTAGCACGTAATATGGGCCTTGACCACCCATACCATATTGGATGGTTGTGTAACAACGCACGGGTAAAGTAATGGTGATCACCCCCATCCTTACAAAGTCTTGTGTCCATCCAATACGTTTTGGGAGGTCCCTAACCATACTATGTGCTAAAATGGACCATATGTCTCATACGACACATTTTAGCGCATATTATGGGTCCTAATCGTTCATACCAAATCGGATGGCTATGAAACTTTGCAGAATGGAAGAATAGTGCTCAACCCCACCCAAACCATGTCAAATAGCTGTGAGACTTTGGAAAAGTGAGAAAATAGTTCTCAACCCCACCCATGCAAAGTTTTATGGCCATCCAATACGGTTTGAGAGGTCTCAACCCATACTATGTGCTAAAATTTGTTGTATGAGCCATATGTCTCACTTTAGCACATAATATGGGCCTTGTCTGCTCATACCATATCAGATGGTTAGGAAAATTTTCAAGGGTGGAAAAATTATACTCTCCCCCACTTGTGAAAAGTCTGGTGGCCATCCAATGTAGTTTGGAAAATCCCGACCTAACTATGCGGCGCTAAAATTGGCGGTATGGCTATACGTCCCATTTTAGCACATAATATGGGCCTTGACCGCCCATATTATATCAGATGGTTGTGTAACATTGTAGGGGTGAAGTAATGGTGACCACCCCCATCCCTACAAAGTCTTGTGGACAACCAAAATGTTTTGGGTGGTCCCTAACCAAACTATGTGCTAAAATGGACCATATGTCTCATACGACACATTTTAGCGCATATTATGGGTCCTAATCGTCCATATCATATCGGATGGCTATGAAAATTTGCAATATGGAAGAATAGTTCTCATCTCCACCCATAAAAGTGGCCATCAAATTTGGTTTCGGTGGTCTCAAACCATACTATGCGCTAGAATGGGTCGTATGACTCATACGGTCCATTTTTGTGCATAGTATGGGCTTTGACCATCCAAACCATATCAAATAGGTATGAAGCTTTACACAAGTGAGGATATAGTACTCAACTACACCCATGCAAAGTCTTATGGCCATCCAATATGTTTTGAGAGGTCTCAACCCATAGTATGTGCTAAAATTTGTTGTATGAGCCATATGTCTCATTTTAGCACATAGTATGGGCCTTGACTTCTCATACCATATTAGATGGATTGAAATATTTTTAGGGGTGGAGAAATTATACTCTTCCCCACTTGTGAAAAGTCTTGTGGCCATCCATTATAGTTTGGGAAATCCCGACCCAACTTTGCACTAAAATGGATCGTATGGCTCATACATCCTATTTTAGCGCATAATATGGGTCTTGACCGCCCATACCATATCGAATGGTTGTATAACATTACACGGGTAAATTAATGGTGATCAACCCCATTCCTACAAAGTATTGCGGCCATCCAATATGTTTTGGGCGATCCCTAACCATACTATGTGCTAAAATGGACAATATGTCTCATACGGCCCATTTTAGCCTATATTATGGGTCCTAATCATCCATACCATATCAGATGGCTATGAAAATTTTCAGGATGAAAGAATAGTTCTCATTCCCATCCGTACAAATTCTTGTGGCCATCCAGTCTGGTTTCGGTGGTCTCAAATCATACTATGCGCTAGAATGGGTCGTATGGCTCATACGGTCCATTTTTGTGCATAGTATGGGCTTTGACCACCCAAACCATATCAAATAGATGTGAGACTTTGAAAAAGTAAATAAATAGTACTCAACCCTGCGCATGAAAAGTTTTATGGCCATCCAATATGGTTTGAGAGGTCTCAATCCATACTATGTGCTAAAATTTGTTGTATAAGCCATATGTCTCATTTTAGCACATAGTATGTGCCTTGATTTCCCACACCATATCGGATGGCTGGAAAAATTTATAGGGATGGAAAATTAATACTCTCCTCCACTCGTACAAAGTCTTGTGTCCATCCAATATAGTTTGGGCAATCCGGATCCATAACATGCGCTAAAATGGGTTGTATGGCTCATACATTCCTTTTTGGCGCATAATATAGATATTGACCACCCATACCATATCAGATGGTTGTGTAACATTACAAGAGTGAATTAATGGTGATCAATATCATCCCTCCAAAGTCTTGTGGCCATTCGATATGTTTTGGGTGGTCCCTAACCATACTATGTGCTAAAATGGACCGTATGTCTCATACGGCCTATTTTAGCACATATTATGGGCCTTGATCGCCCATACGATATTGTATGTATTTGAAACATTTTAGGGATGGGAGAATAGTTCTCACCCCCACAGTATTGTGGATATCCAATATGGTTTGGGTGGTCTCGAACCATACTATGCGGAAGAATGGGTCGTATGGATCATACGACCCATTTTAACGCATAGTATGGGATTTGACCACCCAAACCATATCAAATAGCTGTAAGAATTTGCACGAGTGATGAAATAGTACTCAAAAACACCCATGAAAAGTCTTATGTCCATCCAATATGGTTTGAGAGGTCAAATAGCTGTAAGAATTTGCACGAGTGATGAAATAGTACTCAAAAACACCCATGAAAAGTCTTATGTCCATCCAATATGGTTTGAGAGGTCTCGATCCGTACTATGTGCCAAAATTGTTGTATGAGACATATGTCTCATTTTAGCACATAGTGTGGGCCTTGACCGCCCATACCATGTTGGACGGCTGGAAAAATTTACAGGGGTGAAAAAATTATACTCTACCCCACTCATGAAAAGTCTTGTGGCCATCCAATATAGTTTGGGCAATCCGGATCCATACCATACGCTAAAATGGGTCGTATGGCTCATATGTCCCATTTTAGTGCATAATATGGGCCTTAACCACCCATACTATACCAAATGGTTGTATAAAATTTCAAGGGTGAAGTAATAGTGATCACCCCACTTCGTGAAAATTATTGTGGCCATTCAATATGTTTTGGGCGATCTCTAACCATACTATGTGCTAAAATGGACCGTATGTCCTCATATGACCAATTTTAGCACATATTATGGGTCCTAATCGCCCATACCATATGGATGGCTATGAAACTTTGTAGGGATAGAAAAATAATTCTCATCCCCACCCGTACAAAGTCTTGTGGCCATCCATTATGGTTTCAGTAGTCTCAAACCATACCATGTGTAGGGTTTAGGGTTTATGGTTTAGGGTTTAGGGTTTATGGTTTAGGGTTTAGTGTTTAGGGTTTATGATTTAAGGTTTGGGTTTTAGGGTTTATGGTTTATGGTTAGAGTTTAGGGATAAGGATTTAGGTTTAGAGTTCAAGGTTAAAGGTATTGAGTTTATGGTTTAGGGATTACGGTTCCGGGTTTAGGGTTTACAAGGCATGTATCAAGACCGCTCAAACCATAATGGATGGCAATGAGACTTTGCATCGGTGAGGGTGAGCACAATTTTCAAACCCGCGCAAATTTTCACAGTCATTTGATATGGTTTGTGTTGGAATTAGGGTTGTAGGAAAACACACACAGCTTGGAGAAGACGAAGGAAGCTCAAGGCACACAATAGAGAATGTTTTACTTAGTGTACAATGGAAAGATAGATAGCCCTAGAATTATGGATATATATACAATGCACGGGGAAAAAAACTTCCAGTGATGGAAAAAATGTCCCGACGGTCCTAAGTGTGTTCACACACATCACTACCACATGTATATCGTAACAAATCCCCCCTGGAGTGATGCGGTGAATGAGAGCTGGCACATGAGTAAAGGGAAGTGCCATGCCCTGAGGACATGATCAGTCCACAAAGGGGAGTAAGACCAAAGATTTGAACTTCTCATGAGACAATGCCTTTGTGAAAATATGTGCAAGGTTGTCCTGTGTTGGCACATATGCCAAGATGAGCTCTTCTACTGAGAGCCTCTCCCTGACATAGTGATAATGCACCTCAATGTGCTTTGTGCGAGCGTGAAAAATTGGGTTCCTTGCAATTGCCAATGCGCTCTGACTGTCAGTGTAGATAGTGTTCAATGTACTATCCAACACCCAAATCAACCATAAGGCGATTGAGCCATACACACTCAACCGTAGCAGTGAAGACTGCACTGTACTTAGCCTCACAACTCAAAGTGGCCATAGTAGGTTGCTTCTTGCTCAACCATGATATACATGAATTGCTAAGCATGAAATGAAAGCCACTGGTGGACACTTGCGTGTCAAAACAACCAGCCCAATCTAAGTCCGAAAAAGCATGTAAGTTTGGCGACAGTGATCCCCCCTTCGGATAAAACAAGCCAAGACGTAAAGCGCCACTCAAGTAGCAAAAAATTGTCTTGAATTCCTATCAATGCTTAGACCCTGAGCTATGCACAAATCTGATGACCTATGAGACTGCAAATTGAATATTTGGCCTTGTGTCGCATACATAGATAAGGCATCCAATAGCACTTTGTTAAAGAGTGACATTGGTAGGATCATCAGCATCATGAAGACTCAATTTCAAACATGTTTCCATGGGAGTGGCAATAGGTTTGCAATCCTCAATACATAGTTTGTCTCTATGTAACTTTTCTAACACAAGGCAATACGACCATCACACTGCTTAAACTGTATGCCCAAGTAATGGTGAAACAACCCCACAT
The DNA here is from genome assembly GCF_014529385.1 of Adiantum capillus-veneris. Classification (NCBI taxonomy): domain Eukaryota; kingdom Viridiplantae; phylum Streptophyta; class Polypodiopsida; order Polypodiales; family Pteridaceae; genus Adiantum; species Adiantum capillus-veneris. The sequence continues at coordinate 141,138,730 of NC_140946.1, forward strand.
CTTTCATCTTGAAAGTAGCATTCAAATCAGCCTTAAACTCAACAATATGTGCCTTATTGGGACCAGTGATCAACAAATCATCCACATAAAGAACAACAATGAGAAGTACATCACCCTCACGCTTGACATACAATGTGCTTTCTGTCGGACTGTTACAGAAGCATTGTTTGACCAAATGAGTGTCAGCCTTCTCATTCCAAGCACGAGGAGATTGCTTCAACCCATACAAAGCTTTGTTACATTTTCACACCTTATCCTCTTGTCCTTTCTTGACAAAACCACGAGGCTGCATTACATAAACTTCCTCGAATATCATTCAAGAAAGCAGTAACAATTTCTGATTGATGTACATCCCAACCAAAATGAGCTGCCAATGCACATAGAAAATGCACAGTAGTCATACAACAAGTGGGAGCAAAAGTCTCTTCATAATGTATGCCTTTTTGCTGTGCATAACCCTTCGCAACAAGTCGAGTCTTATAGCAATCAATCTCACCATCCGGCTTGCGTTTCAACTTGTAAATCCACTTTGTACCAATGGCATTTTTTCCACGAGGAAAATTACATAAAGTTCATGTGTCATTTTCTATAAGCATCATATTTTGATTGCATGGCAGCCATCCAATTTTTTTGAATGCTGTGCTTCATCAAAAGACAAAGGTTCCCTCAACATCATGTAAGCTACACATAGCTAAATCATAACAATCTCATGCATAAGATGCATGGCAAGAGTCTGAATGAGTACTACTAGACAAAGGTGCATCGAATTTAATGTCATGCAATGTATGCACCAGCCATTTTGGCATACCTCTAGCCTGCTCATTTTCAGCCCTTTCCTCATCAACTACATCATGTACATCTACACCAGTAATAGGTTGATCTGTAACATTTTTAGAAACCCCCATAGGCTGTACATTTGCATCATTGGAATTTACATTCAAACTTCCACCACTAAAAAGAGGCAACAAAGTGTCATAAATGTCCTCTGAGCTTACAGTACTATCTCTAGTACATGACAGCAAGGGCTAAACATAATCTTCCACAAACACAACATTTATAAAACCAGAATACACCTTGCTTGTGGATGATACAACCTGTAACCTTGCTTTCAACAATATAACAAAAGAAAAAACATTTGACAGCCTTATCATCCAATTTTCCGCGTTGTGTTTGTGGCACCAAAGCTATGCCAAACAACCAAAAACACGCATGTGCTCAATAGAAGGCTTTCTATCATGCCATGCTTCATATGGAGCAATAGACTATAAAACTTTTGTAGAACACCTGTTTAGTACATAAGTGGCACACATGATGGACTCAAGCCAAAAAGAATGTGGCAAAGCTTGACTTTTGACCATACATTGTGCCATTTTCGTAAGTGACCTGTTTTTGCTCTCAGCAACACCATTTTGATGAGGCATATAAGGCACTATATAGTGGTGTTTTATCCCATGACTAGAGAGATATGCATTAAATTCATGAACATATACTCCCCCCCTCGATCAAACGGAGGGTGCCCAAAGTACATTTCGAGACATTTTTTAGCCATAGCCAGAAATTGTTTGAAGCACATAAAAACTTCGGACTTTGCTTTAAGCGGAAATACCCATGCATACTTGGAGTAATCATCAATGAAAGTCACGAAGTAAAGGTAATTGACCTATGACAGAGTTTGCATGGGCCCACAAACATCAACATGCACAAGCTGCAACCTGCATGTGGCCCTAATTAAACCATCCTTTGGAAACTTCGAACACTGCATCCTACCCAAAATACAGCCTCCACAAACGTGTTTGACAGGTGCTTCAAGAGGTGGCAAAGAAGCAATCATATCAAATTTTTGTAAACGTAGCAATATGGCAAAATTCAGATGACCAAACGTGCATGCCAAAGTTTTGCATCTAAAATTGCTTGTGAATTCACAATTGCATTTGCAAAATTCTGCCCACACTTGTCATACAAAGTGAGCTTATACAACCCACGACATAAAATGCTATGTGCATCTATCGCACGTGTCAAAGCAAGGGACTTGCCGTACATTGTGTGTGAGCCACAAATTGTTGCAAGCACACAACCAGACTAATCTAGCAAGCTCAAGAGAGCAAGGGTGTGTCACTCACCGCCCTATGCTTGACTTTGTGGAGGATTCCTCGCTACAAAGAAGGAGGAGCTACGCCGCCATACCGTCGTTGCAATGCTCGATTACTCTCTCTCTATCTATCATGCATGCACGCACACGCACACGCACACGCGCACGCACACGCACACGCACACGCACACGCACACGCACACGCACACGCACACGCACACGCACACGCACACGCACACGCACACACACACACACACACACACACACACACACACACACACACACACACACACACACACATAAGGAGATGAAGAAGAAGATGGAGATGGAGCAAGAGCACTCTTCAATTGCACAAATGAGAGAATAAGTGATTTTTAGGTTTAGGTGACTTTTATATGAGCTTGCCCATTCACACTTGGGTGCCCATGCTTAGCCAAATTACCCTTGAATGTTTCACTTAGAGTGCACCTCTCATCGGCGATCACTCTTACCCTTTTCCTATTGGATTGACAAGCCCGGTCCCTGACTCAAAATAATGTAATGTTTGTGGTTGTTTACTGGACCGACACCCATTTGCCAAGGTCAGTACCAAGCGATAGGTGGAGTTGGGTAGTCCCCAAGCCTCATATTTGCCCAGTGTTGACTTCACTGTCGCATGTCATGTCTTCAACACCAAGCGATAGGGAGATTTGGGCAATCCCCAAGATTCCTATTTGCCTTGTAATGACTTTAACCCCAAGGTCAACACCAAGCGATAGGGAGTGTTGGGCAGTCCCCAAGCCTCCTATTCACCCAGTGTTGACTCCACTTTCTGACTTTTTGGTTAACATGCCCCCCTTCCTGATATAGATTCCATCCTCAGAATCTATTGTGTTGAAGCTCATTCGTCAAGGTGGAAGAACATTTGAGATGAATGTCCTTAGCCTTCTTCAGTCACTGCAAAATCAAACAAAATTGACACAGTAAGTGCATTCTTATATACAATTAAAAAGCATATGCAGTTGTAGGAAGACAAATTCATTGGTAATAGAATAGTAAACAATTTGTCATTAATAAACATTAAATTGTAATATAATCAAACACATAAACAATTGAAAGGATCAAGAACTAAACAAGTATAAGGGTTGCTAATTTAACGGTCGAAAGGAACTAGAGGTCAACTATCAATACCATGGGCAAGCGTCTCAATTCTCTCTGGTCAATTAAGCTATTTAATTACGAGAGCCAAGTATTTCATATCCGAGGGCTGAATAGAGGCTATACCTAGAAGACCTTGTAGTTAAGCTACGATAAAACAAATTGCTCATGAAATCATCGCTTGACTGATTCCCTTTTCTTTGACCCCTCAAAGTCTTTTCACATTGATTCAATTTTGATGTGTGTGCTTATTTTGTATGCCTTGGGTTTTTTGCTTTTCAAGAAAAAATGCCCACATTGGGAACCTCTAGGGCTCTAGTACCATAGGTGATACATGTGAGTGAAATACCAAATCAAGCTGAGATCTCTCTTCCCGCTGAAGATTTTACATTATGGCACTTTGATTAATTTTTTGTTTGTTCGTTTTCAACAGTTTAATTTTGTAACTTTGGGGGGTCATATAACACTGTTACCCTCCCCAGGCTCATCACATTAGTAAACTCCCTTTATAATATAAGCTTAATCTAAAGGTCAATAGGGACTAAGCCCACTAGAGAGCTCTAGTACATTGCACACAATGCTGCTTAAATTGGACTAAGAACCTAAGTAGCCATTGATTATTAGGAAGGCATTCTCCATGGTATTAAGAGAAGATCCGTAACACTTAGCTTGGTCAAACTAGCTTAGTCGGACTGCTTGATTTTTAAACCTAGACAAGTGATTATGACAAAGAATTACATTGAATTTAATGTTTGATACTAAGAAAATGCATTGAATATTATGTTACCAATCACAATTAAAGCAGACAAACATGGATGCAAAAAAGATAAGGGCAATGCTAATGGACAAGAAACACCTATTTGTGTTGATGATCGTGCTTGATTTGAAGAGTGAACGAGAGAAAGATGAAAGGACAAGGGAACTAGAACATGCTCATCACCACCCAACCATGCCCTATTATAGACCCTTGGCCTGCCCAATATAGGGACCCCCTTGACTGCATGTCCGTCCTGGCCCTTAGCCGTGCCTGGTCCTACCCTTGGCATGACATTACTCCATCCTAGGAGAAGTGTTTTTGTCCTCAAAAACAAGAGTGATGATACACTAATGTTTTCTATAGTGGCATCCTTCATGGACCAGCTATTTGGTTGATCGGAAAACAGTTCAATAGGAGGTTCAATGAAACCAAGAGTAACATCTTGATTTTTCCCATTGTTGTCCATTTGCAACCAGCTTGTGTTACCGATTCCTATCCAATCATAGTGTGTAGACTCCATTAAGAACACACGTGAGTATGCAAAATGAGTTATCACACAAAGATGTACCCTAAAGAGTACCTCTTTCCATGAAAGTAACTTGCTAATATAACTCATCAGCCAAGTTTAAGTCCTTGACTTGTTTTCCAATTTCAGCAGTAAACAACCCCACCATCACTAGTGTTCAAGGTTGAGAACTTGATTTATACATGAAGAGACTACACCTAGTCCCAAACATGCTATAACTTATAGTAAGCAAACTCCAAGAAGAGCAATAAATGCTTACTATTGGATCGCTTGGTGCTAATGTACGCACTTTGCAAATCCTTCAGCACAAGATTACTTTTTGTAATTTGCCTATCCCCTTGGATAACTAACAGTACTGAGTTGTGTTTCCCTCACGATTTACAGACAGTCTTCCCAGATGACTGGTAAATGGGAATCACAATGTCGTGTAATCATTGTTGAGGAATCAACAATGTCGGGAATAACCATCGTGGTTTCTTGAAAAATCCACAAACACCCAAACCGAGCCATGACCTCTATTGGTGATTAGTAGACCCAAAATAATATCATAGAGATACTGCACATAGAGTGCAAAAATACTTCATAAGCAACAACTTGATGAATACGCCTGCCGTTTTAGATCAGCCTTTGCTAAACACTAGGGCCCATAACACCTAGTGTGCATGCATTTAAAAAAAAACAAATCCAAACCTGTATATTCATGGTGATCCTTGCCAATACTTATGGCAAATGTGATGCGCCTAGCACACATTAAAGAGGAATGTAAATAGTTCTGAAAAGAAACTAAATACTTTCAGTTGCAATCTTTTGCAAGACTTGGTGAAACATCTAAACCATAATAGAAGGTGAAACAGTGATCACTTCTAGGTACAAACAATGAAACGTTTTCATTAATAACTTAGAGCCTTGCTATATGTATGAACAACCATCTGTAACGTTTTCATTAATAACTTACAGCCTTGCTATATGTATGAACAACCATCTGTAATGTTGTTTAGCAGTACTTGTACCTGAACAAGTCATTCTAAGTATCTGACAATTTTTGGCCACCGAAATTGCTCCTGATACGTCATGCTGAAAATGGTCTAGAAAACATATTTGACCAGCACCAAGGGACTTTGTCGTGACACATACTTGAAATAATGGGTGCCAGTGTCAGTCCAGAGACACATATTCTCCACATGTGGAATAAGTCTCATGTAAGGATGTTTAACAAAGAACATCTTTCAAGTACAAGATGTACTTGTGTGTGGAGGTAACTCTAAACACTCTACGGCAAAAGTGAGAGGGACCCTCATTCATTGCTCCACATTGGCTAAACCGAACTCCTTGAGTCCCTAGACCATGTTGTATCCCATGTGACAACATGTGCCAAATCGAATCCTGCAAGTGGATTCATAACAACATAATGTAGATTGGACACTACGGTCCAAATTACTTGTTTTGACATGCCCTTGGCATGGTCTTGGGGATTGAACTAAAAGTTCAGTTACCCGTATTCAAATGCACAGGAGTACGTCTCCCACCTGTGAAAAAAACCCAAGCAATATTGCACTAGAAACCCTGGGTGTTGTCTTTGCAATCCAAACCCGTTGGGTAAAATTTACGTAGGCAAACCCCTTGGTAAGACCCTTTGTAGCAACTGATCAACTAGCAGGTAACGATAACCAACATAGTTAACCATGTACAAAATGATGAGAATCAACTTGAAAAGTTGAATTTTTTCGCTACCGCGTGGTAGATTGTGGAATTATTTCCTTGAAAGTATAACGGGAATAGATTAAATATCCTCAATGCCTATGGGGTGATTTAGTAAGCACCAGCGGGGTCTTACCCCAAAACAATGCGTCCATAGACACTCATAGTGCTATAGAGAGAGCAAGAAAGCACACAAGTGTAAATCCTAGCGCTTATGGACAGACATGCTGTCTCAACCATTTGTTGCATCTAAAATCCGTGATAGAGATCAACTGAGTTGAGTTTATGGGTATTAAAACTCAACTCGAGTGTCGCACTGAAAACATGTCGTGCAAAAATGACACCCTAACCATCCGTAATGACAAGGATCTTGCTTGTCCATTAACGTCAATGTGATGTATAATTCAGAGGGAAGATCTATTCGATCTAAAGAACAATCACCCAAGGAATGCCAACAGTTGGATCGTACCCAAGATCTGACAATGACTCTTAGCCAGCATGTGTGGCTCATAGCCCTTATGGCAATTAGTGTTCAATTGACGAAACGATGAAGACTAATGTAGAGGGCGTCTTGCCCAATTTCTAGCTCAACACCTTGGCTCATGTTGACTTGCGAGAAAAACATGTATCAAAAGCTTCTTAAAAAGTTTCCATTATTCTTTGGGAGGAATTGAAAAGAGATAGAGAAGAAGAGCATGCTAGGCTGAGGAACTCTCCTTACATTTCTAGAGTATGTACCCAAGCTGTGTGATCCTTATGTGTGACTTGTATCTTATCCTATAAGAATTCCACAGTTTTCTGGTACAACTCTCTCATCGAGAGAGGTAACATAAAAAACCCAATTACATCCTAACCTACCTCCCTTGCAGGGGTCGTGAGTGTATGAGAATGACCTAGAAGTGGCACCTTGCTTGTAAATCAAGTCCAAATTCTAGGTTCTTTTTAGTGCTATTGTATGTTGACAACAACCAAATAACACGTCAAATAATCCATTACTTATGTTGTTTGTGACAGAGTTACTAGTATGATAGCGAAAGCGTAATGCATGAAGCGGTAGAATTGAATCCACCTCGCAAGCATGCCTTGCATGCCGAATTGTAAGCCCTTGCTGAGAGTAATGGCCTCAAAGATGAAAAATAAAAACATAAGTGCCATGCACAATTTAGACGGGTAGGGATTCTATGAGCTGATATTCCCTATTTTACCAATGCCCTTGATTCCAAATCAATGGGTAGTATCTAGGCACAAGGAAGAAGCCTTGTTTCATATAAAATTTCAGAAGCACTTTGCTTTGCACATTGCAGTAATTTCCAAGTGAAGTGTAAACATGGAAAAAAAACAAGAAAAACTTAAACTTGGCTAACCTGGTCGTTGTTGCTGCAACGAGTTGTTATGAAATATGGAAAGAGAAACTCACTCAAAACCGGCTCATAGCCAAATCTGCTGCGAGAGAGAGTTGTCGCATATGCATATATGCCTTCTTATGTCATCTACATCCGTTGTGTACGGAATGAAATAACCTGTAAACATTTTGCCATATCCGTCCCAAGTTGTATGCCCATAGCATATGCAAAACGTGGGAAGAGTCAATGAAAAATGCCGAAATGGAAGCCTTGCTTCCTATAAGTACAATAGTTTTATTAGTCAACAGATGCTATTGCCGACGTACAGATATCATGGTAAATGAAAAATTGACCTTGTCAAGCAATTTCAATGAAAATTGGCTAGTGCTATGTGGCTAGCATCCTTTGCCGGCTTCTAGAAGCAGTGACAAGAAGTCGGCCATGCCGAGCCCTGTGCACCCTTCATCAAGTCAAGCCACATGGTGTGCCGATCTCCTTGAGAGTCCATTGGCACAAAAATTGAACTGCTGATGATCCGTGCGACAGACCACTGTGGCAAGTACTCAAGCTGTGCTTGAGTCAACTTTGCAAGTTAAGCATGGATGCGATGCCGAACAATGACTACCAAGAGCACCATACTAGGCGCATACCTTATTGGGTGTTGAGATACCTCAACTACCACTTATCATTTGAAGAGTCAATACAAGCCATGCTTGTAAAAGACAATCAAGCCGTGCTTGCTACATGTCAGCTAACCACAATAAAAAAAAATTGATTGCATAACTAATTCAAAAGTAGCAACGTAGACATAAATACCTGTAATCATGTCCAAAATCCATGAAGGCAACATAGTACTGGAAGGTTCTTGCTCTTAGTCGAGTATGCCAAACATCTTGACTTCCTTCATCAATCCTTGCTGGCATTGCTTTTGCTCTTGAAAGCCTTTAGTCACAAGCACAATCCTTGATTGAAGTGAAATATTGGTGATTTTGGGACAAAAACACCCTGGGAGATCTCTTTCCAAAGATGCGGAAGCACTTTGCTTTGCTTCCTCTCTATTGTGATGGGCATGACGTGTAGCCATGGCTTCTTTGCCAAAGCTCGTGCATACTCACCTTGGAAAAATCACCTTTTCCTTCCTTCGAGGCTCGTAGGCATTCCGACAAACTGGACAAGGCGTCCTTGAGTGGCCCTGCCGCCCCGTCAAGCTCGCATGCATTCTTGTGTTGCCCGACAGTCGGCCCTTGGTGGGGCCAGACCCTAGGGAAATCCCTTTGTACACCTTAGGGTGCTTAGGGCGCCCACAATCAAATAAGAAAAAAAAAGTAAAAATGGTGTGAACCTGTTGAGCGATGGCGAATCCTGTTGGGTAGCACAGGCTCGGGAAAGTCACTCGTAGGGGGTGCGCAAGTGCCTGCATGGCTTGGGTGAAGAAACGAGTTCTGCTAACCTCAGCCTAGTGCTCCTCTTTGGAGCTATCCCAAGCCAAATCCATGCAGGTCATCGAGCGTCCAATTCCGTGAAAGGAGTCTCTCTCACAGCCCTGCTTCTTGTGTCGACCTTCATCCTCTTCGGGCAAGCAGTCACTCCCATGGCCCTGCTTCTTGTGTCGACCTTTCTCCTCTTTGGCTTGTGTCTTCAAGGGGCCATGCCCACGGCCTGAGTCTTCACACGGCCTCCACGAGCTCCAAGCCCGTCGGGGGGGGGAGAGAGAGAGAGAGAGAGAGAGAGAGAGAGAGAGAGAGAGAGAGAGAGAGAGAGAGAGAGAGAGAGAGAGAGAGAGAGAGAGAGAGAGAGTTGGGAAGAGAAAGAGAGAGAGACCAGGCATGCTTCATGCAACCTGACCCCCTCCTCCATGGATCCTTCTCCCCTAGCTCTGATACCAGTGAAAGGACAAGGGAACTAGAACATGCTCATCACCACCCAGCCATGCCCTGTTATAGACCCTTGGCCTGCCAAATATAGGGACCCCCTTGACTTCATGTCCGTCCTGGCCCTTGGCCGTGCCTGGTCCTAACCTGGGCATGACAAAAGATTCCATTAAGGTCCAAAACCTAACAACAAAAACTCGTTCCTGTACACACTATGAAACACAAGAATACCTCTAGGTGAAAAAGCAAACTGTGGAAATACTTGTAGTCACAACTGTTTTTCAGTCGAATCAATTGGGACTGCACAAACACCAATACGTGCAGTTTTTGCTTCTCGCATCCAATGTTTGAATCTAAGTTACAAACAACAAAGATGCTGGTAAGAACTCACGGAGGGAGAAAAACTGATACATATATTATACCACAATTCAATACCTCTGTGTATGAATCAATGGCTGCATCTCCTCTAGTACAGAGAGGAGCTCATTGCTATTCAACTGATCCCAATTTTCACGCACCACCGTCTCCATAACCATCTAATTTGCAAGATTTAATTGCAAATGCCTAGGGCCAGCCACTAGGCTTTCAGACAACACACCTGACACAAGCTCTCTAGTCTGTGTCTGATCGCAGACCGTAAAACTCCCTTCGCCGCGGGATGATTATGCCTTATGAGGTGGATAAATAAACGGGTCCAATTGTATCAACTAGTATGTAATAGATAGTGCATGGACACTCCCAAAGTAGAATTGGACAATTACCACAATGAAAGCAACGCAATGTTCCATTCTCTAAGCTAAACATACCTACCAAACCAATTGAATATGTTAGCAAATTCCCCATCCAAGAAGTCTTGTTAGGAAACCCGTTCATTATATTTATCGAGCACGAGCTATTCTTACAAATGAAGTGCCCACCACATTTACTTCTCTTGAGCAAAGCTAGATACCTCATTCTAGAATGGACACGCTTAACCCAACAATGGCCATCATACTTTTGATCCATCCCCAACATTTTGGGAACGCCATCCGGCATAGAGTCGAGCTCATAAACGCAATCCCCATTGTATATTTGAGGAATTTCATCAACACGCTTCTTAATTGAGCATCTAGAGATCATTGTTCTTAACTTGGGGTACTTGTGGCTATTTAATGTACTCTATGTTTTCTGTACATGCTCAAAATCTTCCCTTTTTTCTTTGTTTTTGGTATCTTCCTCTCTTAATTTGCCTGTCGTGCCTTCATTACAGGCAAAAAGGGAATGTTTAGTCTTATCGGATGAAATTTTGGCAGACCTTTTGCCTTGTTCGTCAATGGAGCTGTCAAACAGCTTAACTATTTCCACCTTCGATGTTGAGGTCATTTTTCTATTGTTGTGCGTGAGCAATAGAAACTTTGAAGACATGGTTGAATCTAACACAAATTGAAAGTGCTAACCTACTTGCACACCATCTTTCACCTCTGTGTGAATGTCACCATCCGGAGTTGAAATGATGGCAAACATCTTACTCTCACCATAACCTCCGTAGTCCCTAGGATTCACCATCAAATATCTTGATGGGCAATCAAGCAACAATGGGACATCGCCAACATTATTCAAAATCAAACTCACCTTTCTCGACGAGGATGAAGCCATTGCTCAACAAATCTAGTAGATGCAAATGGATTTCTATGAATGTCCAAGCTTTTCCCTTACCATATATTTATAGGCATTTGAGTTACTAAAACAAAGATTGGGAAGCTCAATCTATCATATCAAAAATTAGATGTGGAAAGCAGAGACCATATTGGTATCAACATCTCCTCTATGCATACAAGTTAGTCTACCCGTACATATATATTAATCATTATCTCCCTTCTTTCTACTCTTTTAACCTCAATCTCCTAAATTTTATCTCAATCGGACACTCATTAACTATCCTCTTTCTACTTCAACCATCCTTTAATTTGTCTCTATCTATCTCCCTCACTATGTCTATTATTTTTTTATACCTCTCGCTAATTTCCACCCTAATTCTATGTATCTAACACTCCTACTTGTCGATCTCTATCTATTTCTCTTCACAATATACTCTATCAACTGGCACTTTCTTTAAATTTTGCTTTATCTCTACACAAGACACTCTATCGGTTGGCCCTCAAAATACGCCTACTATCTTCTCATAAATTCCCAAAATGCCCTTCAAATTTTCCAAAATTCCCAAAATACCCCTGGTTGTGCGATTATAGCATTAGCGACATCGCTATTGGCGGGGAGGGGGGGGGGGGGGGGGGGGGGGGGGGGGGGGGGGGGGGGGGGGGGCATTAACTTTGTCTTCAAAAGTTTTGGGCCGCATTGGGCATGGGAACCAGCCCCAGCCACAGGCCGCCACATCATCCGACAACACAAAGCCATCGACTACCATCCACTTCTAGCATGAACCACTAGCGCAGGCCACCAGAGGCCAAAACACTGCCGCACCACCCCACGCACCGTCGCGCACAGCCCACGCAGCGCCCGAAGGCTGGCGGCCAATGCCACGCGCTCAAGGAGCTCTCACTCCCCTCATACATTCCTAAGTGAAGTCTTGCTCCAAGCTATATACTTTAGCTTCCTCAAGTGTGAGATCCCATGTGGGATTTAGGGGTCCGCCATGTGGCGCCCATTGGTGATCATGGCCTCCAAGAACTTGAAACTCCAAGTTTTTTTCTCAAAAAATATTCCCAAGCTCGTTTTTTTCCTGTGCTTGCCATGCCTGCCGATTGTCCCCTAGCGATCCGATCACCGAGCCAAAAACCCTGGCCACAAGCTCACTATGCCGACTCCAAACTCGTCTGACCTTGCCGCACTTAAAAATTCCCCGAGACCCCGGACCGAGGCCGCAAAAAACATGAATATTCATCTGTAGCCAATTTCGAACCAATGTACCCAACTTTTTGGCTTCTATATCTTTCCGCCCCGGTCTCCGTTTGACGAGTAGTCAACTTCTGCTAGCTCCATACACACTGCATAGCATGTCTTCAAACTTTATCACAACCCAAAAACACGAGATGGCACGATTCCCCATGTGGTTAAGTGGGCACTAACCTTGCCCGCGACAAAACTTCAACTAGCCATAAACTGCAATCTGTGGCTCTGATTTGCAATCTCAAAAGATGGGTAGGCTCCATAAATCAAGCACTATGTACCTATACCCTGTCATCCACTTGGGCCACTTGTCCCTAATTGCCCTGTCCGACAAGAATTTGCAACACACCGTACCTTCAAACTCTAATATCTTGGGCTTCGTAGCTCGGTTTGATGAGTCATCTAGACTTGATCCTTCAGCACTTCAAGCTCTACATTCCTGGACCCAAAGACTAAATCTTGAACCTCCTTCACCTGCTCCCCAAATTAGCTCCTTCTGGAGCCTTTCTTGGCCTATAAACCGCATGAGCCATACGTTTTTGCTGCTACCTATCAGTCCACGATCTTCCTAGGTGCTCCAGCCTTTTGCCATGCTTCTACTAGTCTGCACATATCTACCCATGCCATCTTCTATGGTCCACACACTTTGGCTGTACCAATGTTCTTAAATAGAGTGAGTTTTGTTCTCTGTGTGGTTAACTTGAATGCGTGTTTTGGGGTGAATTACTATGTGATCTATCCTATGATTGCAGGCGTAGCCTACAAGAAAGATATCAATTTGCATCCAAGGGTTCGTGTCAAGCTTGTGGTGGTAGACTCTTCAAATGACGCTGACAAGTTGATCATAGTGATGCATATAAACAAAGTAAGTACCTTTAGGAAGGTTCAATTCAAGTGTTGCCTTCATAATCAAATAATACTTTCATTCTATCATTCTCAATTCAATGTACATTGAATGAGACGGGATACACTGCAACATCCTACGCTGATATGTTATGGATGGTGTGGGCGATGGGGCTTGCTTCAAAGGAGGCAATCATGGAGAAATTTCCATGCGTGGTCTATGGTTGGATGCAGGGAGACATTGACAAGAGGGTACGGAGAGAAGCATGGTATAATGTGCAAGTGGCTCTAATGTCTCAACTACTGCATCCTATGAGTGCCACTGTAGTTTTTTGGAGAAGTTTTCGTCAGATTTTGCCTCTCGCAACATGTATTTAACAATAATGCAATACATGCAAGAAAAGTACACTTTTGCATTGAAAAATATCATCGCCAAGAAGGATAGAATGCTCCCTTCAGAGTTTCAAAGCAATTATAAAAAGGTATTCTTTGAAATAGATGCACCATCCAAAAAAATAACAAAACATGTGTTGGCAATTGTTGATCCAGCTTTAGGAGATGATTGGTGGAAGTATGTTGTTTTGACCTCTCATGTGCTAAAAAATATGGAATTGATCCTTGTTGGATTCAATGCAGGACATTGTGAACACACCACCTAGCTTTGACCAGATCATGACCATCATTGAGGAGAAGGATCCAACACCAGATTTTCAAGATGTCATCAACTCTTTAATGTCCGAGGAGAAGAAGCAATGGAGGAATGCTTCTTTAGGGGGAGGATATTTTGCAGTTGTCTCTAGTAACAAAACTTGTGTCAAGTGTGGCAAACAAGGGCAGATAGCAAAGGATTGTCTAGCATGAAGGACTTGTAGCATTTGCGGAAAGAGGGTCATCTTCCTTCCAAGTGTTTCAAAAGGGATAGATGCAACACCAGAAAAAATCCAAGGCCCAAAGTGTATTTGGCAGAAGAAGACAAAGATGAAGATGAAGAAGAAGGCGGAAATAGCCTTCTAGTCTAGACGACATTCTCTAGCGTTTTTTGTTTTGCCAGAGGGGGGCATCATAAATTGCGAGCTTTGTCCTAGAGTACAAGAGTATGAGTCAAGGATAGGAAAGGTGGAATCATCCCACATGCAGTGGTGCAAGACTGTAGAGCTACTTAAAGATCATTTCATGAATGAATAAACCAAGTCTATTTTGCATTACATCTTCCTTGTTCATTGTGAGCTTGTGATGGCTTCATAAATACTCAAGATCATGTTTATGAGTCCAAGTTAATTGATCTTGGAACCTAATTTGCTTGAGTGATAATCTAGCCACACACACTCACTTGTGTGCATGATGTTTCTCTTTCATCCACCCTAGCTAGCATGATCCCATTTCCATCAAGGGAGCATGATGCTACGCATCCCTAAGAGGATCTTGTTGGATTTAGAGCTCAGAGAGCGAGTGGTGGCTCTTTGGATAGATGGCTTGGACACGCAAGACTCTCCTACTGACAGAGTGGCCTCTAGACTTGCTCAACTTAGTTGCTTCTTTCTACAGGAGTCTACGGCTTGTCTACCTGTAGTGAGGGAGGAGGAGACACGTCTGTGACAGGGTGTTGCTTCCTTGCAGATGATGCAAGAGCTGCATCTAGATAGTCCTTGGTTGGAGGAGCAGTTGCAGTATGCTCGCCAAGAGCTTACCAGCATAGAGAAGAGGCGGAATGAGTTTGATTTCCATCGATAGGCGTCTCAATGGACCCAGGTGGGTGACAGAGTGGCTGGGGAATTTTTTGAGGTAGTGAGACCTTGCCATGCGCACACCAGTGTCAGCCAGTTGAGGAGACGTTACAGGTCAGTGTCTTCAGTTCCAGAGGATATGCGTGCAGTTTCTATTGACTTCTATCGAGACCTGTTGCAGTAGAGCCTCAGTTAGAGCATTAGGATGCATGCAAATAGCATATTTGGGCACAAATGCCCTATCTTCTGATGACTGAGGAGATGCACTAGAGGCTGGGGCTACCTGTTCAGTTAGAGGAGCTCCATGAGGCCCTCAGAGCAACTCCCCGAGGTAGTTGACTTGGTGAGGAAAGGATGGTTTGACTCCCAATTTTTTCTTGGAGTACTGGGACTTTCTTGGCTCAGATGTGTGCAACACTTTTTAGTACATCTTACACATAGGAGAGATGCCTGATAGCAAGAGTGAGGGCCTGATCTACCTCATTCCCAAGGAGGGTGGATCCTTGGATGATATTTAGCAGTGGCGACCCATCACCATCCTCAACTCAGCCTACAAAATTGTAGCCAAGGCTCTGAGTTTGAGGATTCAACCACTTTTTGAGATCATTATACATGGGACCCAGACATGTTTTGTCAAGGAGCGTAGTATCCTTGATAACATATTCACTTTTTGGGAGGTGTCTATCCTTGCACGCCTCCCAGGTGAGGAGTTGGTGATACATCTTCTCGATTTTGAGAAGGCCTACAACAGAGTTGACTGGGAATTCTTGGAGGGCACTCTACACAGAATGGGTTTCTTAGATGCTTGGATCAGAGGGGTGTCAGCTCTCTACAGACGTGCACATAATCAGGTGCTTTTGGCAAGAGGAAGAGGAGACCGTTTCATGCTCACATGCTCAATCAGACAGGGTTGTCCTCTAGCCCACTTCCTCTTTCTATTCTATGATGAGGCGATGAGCAGACTCTTGGTTTCATAGCAGGTTGGTCTGCGTGGATTAGTGCTCGCTATTCAAGGCAAGGAGCTATCGTATGCTGAGTTTGCAGACAACTCAGCTTTGTAATTTGGAGGGCCAAGAGGCCAACCTGCACATGTGTGAGCAGGCTCTAGCAACATTTTGTTGTGCATCAGGTGCATTGATGAACTGGAGGAAGACAATGGCTTTCTGGGTTGGCAGTGCTCTAACGCCTGATTGGTTGCTAGTTGAGGGTTTTATATGGATTCCCCCACGGACTGTAGTTCGCTACTTGGGCTGTCAGGTTGGCCTAGACTTGTCTGCCGAGTAGCAAATTTCTCCCCTCCTCCTGTTTATCAGGAGAAACTTGTTGCATTGGAGTTCGGCACAGCTTTCCTTGGCAGGTACAATTGTAGTGGCTAACCAGGTGTTGTTGGCTACTATGTGGTACATTACATCTTGCTGGATCTTTTTGAGCTCTTGCATTAACCAGGTAGAGAGGCTGATCAGGAAATTCTTTTGGATGGGGCACGACACATAGATGGTCAGGGCCAAACTAGCCTGGCAGGTCATCACTCTACCTTGTTCTCAAGGGGGTTTGGGGATCGTAGACCCAGCACAGCACAACAGAGCCCTTCTTGGGAAGTTTGTTGACAGAGGACTGCTTCTAGGCGAGGAGCCTTGGAAGGAGTTTTTTCTTCAGCGGCGTAGAGCTCGAGTGCCTGAGGCAGGAGGCCCCTAGAGACCTTCCATCATATGGATGTTCACAGAGATGCACAGAGTTGTTTTGAGCAGGAGACTGGAGGATTGTTTTATTGTGAGCGTGCTTCACTCTTGGGAGCAACTGCGGAGAGGCCTGGTGCAGCACCAGCCCACTTGCATCGAGGAGCGCCTGAGACAGCCCCTTGTTTGGAACCCCATGGTCAGCACTCAAAGAGGCCAATTGGTTGATAGTAGGATTTTTTTTTTGTGAGCCTGCTTCACTCTTGGGAGCAATTGCGGAGAGGCCTAGAGTAGCACCAGCCCACTTGCATCGAGGAGCGCCTATATTTGGTAGAGTAAAATGTATCTCCATGATTTCTTTCACTGAGTTTTCAATTAGCTTCCATTGGGGTGCTAATGGGTTTACCATTCTCCGTGTTCAATCTTTTGAGGATAATGTGAATATATTTGGTCAAAAAAAGGATGGATTGTTAAGAGATAAAGAAGGAGAGATCATGAGCTCTTGCAAGGGTGTATGCGTGCGCGCGTGCATACACACATACACATTGTTCTTTGACAAAATTTTAACTCCCATTACCATACTCTGATTGGACTTTTGGCCAAGGAGTTAAAATAACTAGAGATTAGCTGCATTTAAAAACCTTTCTTTATTGGCAATTCTTGAAACGGGTTTTTACGAAGGTCTAGTATAAGAAAAAGTTCACAACATTTTCTCTTCTCCAAGCTCAGAGTTACTAGTCTTTTCTAAACCCCACTGGTGAGAACCCATACTAGGTTATCTATGACTTTATTTTTTTTGTTTGAGCCTACCTATCCCTGGTAGGAAGGATACGTTATATTAGGCTAATGTCCCCTATGGAAAAGTACCCTAGCGGTTGATATTTAAAGAGAGTTTCCTTTTAAAAAAAAAAACTCCCGATTTTTTTGCTGTTTTGGCAGTGCTACAAATTGCGCAGAGGAATAACTGAACCCCATAACGTATTGGACGATACTCAGAAGTTGGCGTGAGATCTTTACTCTAATCTCTCTCTCTCTCTCTCTCTCTCTCTCACACACACACACACACACATACATTATCTGCAAGCTCACAAGAAGTTTTAGATTAATTCTCACAATAATTCCCACATTGTGACTTACATCAACATCATGAGTTTCTGTGAGGGAGGCACCGCATACCTAGCTAGGTACGATTGGGGGCAGGGACCGCCGGCCCAGTGGGGGGACCGGCGGTCACCTGCCCCCAATCGTACCCAGCTAGGTATGTGGTGCCTCTTGAGCAGAAGCTCATGATGTTATGCATGGTATGAAAAACACTGAAAAAGACTCTGTTTTCCTACATGAGAATATTTCTAAATCTTCTTGTGGCTTCGTCTCATGGCTTGGTTATTTAAGGCTGCCTACAATCTCTCATTCTCTCTCAAACACTCTAGTGCATTTCTTCATAAGCTCAGATAGTTGCCATTCCTCTCATGCTAAGCTACCTCCTAGCACAATAGTTTGTACTCGACACTTTGAGAAGCGTGTCTCCAAGAGAGCATCGTCACTATTGGGTTTATTTCTCATAAATACTATAATCACGCATTGATTTAGTGTTGCCTAATTAGCACGCAGTCTTCCCCCCCTTGTCAAAGTCACTATATAAACCTCTAAAGGTCTTGACACTTGGAAAAAGTGTGGGCATGCTCTTGATCTCAGAACCCAAAAAATACAAATCTCTCTTCAAGCCAACTCTCATGGCGGAGAAACGTATGGATTTTGAAGCCATGGATTCTTCATCGTCTTCCTAGGTGTATAGCTTTGTCTTTTTTACATTATTCTTCCTCTTTTTTTTTTTAAGGAGCTAAAATTATTTGACTCAAGTGCATATCGCTTTTTGGATAACACTGTATCTTGATAAATTAGTAGATTAGTTTTTCTTAATGAGGATTGTAGTGTGTTATTAGCCACTTTCACTCACACATGTTTATACAGTAATAGACATGTCATTTTGTTTACTGAATGCATAAAACTATGTATTAAGAGTAAAAAAGGCATCCATTAAACAAGAAAGCATCAGTTGTGCATAACCCCCCAGTACGACATACATGCTAAAATGTACCTTTTATTACCAATTTTTCAATTTTGACTAGGTGGAATAATTATTTTCTTTCTTCAAACTCAACTAAACACTTTGCTGTACATCAGTATCTCCTAACCATGAGGGATAGGTTTGTTCCTCGCCCTTTACTTGGCTAAGTATCGAGAGGTTCAATTTTTTTTTTCCTATTGCTTTGCTATAGTATTGTGATGAACTTCAAACCCTGTCTATTACATTTTAGCAAGTCTAAAAGATTTACAGCCACAAGCAAACTTGGCTCTAGATATACTATTTTGTCTTCATTAAACATATTTGAATGCATAGATAAGAGGGACATGGATGACAACTGTCGGGTTTGTCCTATACCTGCACTCCATGACTAAACAAAAATGTCGATGATTTTTTTGTTTGCATGATGGCTGCAAGTAAGGATTTCGACTTCTTTTATCTCTGAATTCAAATGTTGTTTGACCATTCTTTGCAGAAAAACTTCTTCTACTGCTAGCTCGTTTTTTACTTCTGAGATGTACATATGTTTTATAAAAAATTGTATGTACTCACTTTTATTCATCTTTGTCATTTGTCTTTTTGAATCATATGGTTCAAGTTGAGAATAAGGTATATAGATCAATACTCCAACAGACACATAGACACAAGGGCGTAAATTGATTTGTTAATTTATGACTAAGAGATGGACAAATTACATAAAATTAGATTATTGGGTTTTTTACCTGGTTTTCTAAATGGGATACATACACACAGTTATAATATCCTTAGATTGACTGGTTTAAAGGTTGTATGTATTACCATCTTACTTTTTTCTTCACTTTTTGTCAGGTTTCTCAACTCTACAAATACACTGGCCGAATATGGATCCTTAATACCCCAAAAACTCTAGAAGATATCAATCAAAAAACTTAGAATATCTCATGCCAAGTTGTACAAACATACCCTTAGGCGATCTTTGATATACCCTGCAAATAGATATGGATCTTTCCTTGCTAGAGTTGCCAAAAAATTTAAATCATTTTGATGTATTTTCCACTTCTTCTCTAATTTATGATGATCTACTCTCTATTTGTAGAATGACTCTTTGGCCCTCGGGATGGAATTCCCAGTTGAGCTCACTTGTCCTAAAGCTAATATCTATGGTTTACGTTGCATTGAGGATGCAATTGCATCTAAACTTATTGTTGGGTCTACAAATTTAGAAAATTATCCTCATGGTTCTTTACTGCAACTTCTTTCTTTTAATGATTGGATCAAGCTCTTGGAAGCTCTGGTGAAAAACAAGAAAGGACTTAAATTCTTAGAAGAGGAATTAAAACAACTTCCTCCGTTTTAAAAGACTCACACATAGTCATTGGCTACCTCTACCTCCTCTGGCGGAGAGTTAACAAATTTTCTTAAAAAGTTATGTTGACTTAACCTGGCCTTCATTACTACACATGTTAATGTGTCAACTAGTATCTTTAGTCGCAATCCGGTGGTGCTTGAAGCAATTACAAATTTTCAACAGGACTTATGCTCATTTAGTGAGTCCACACTTTTGGAAATGGTTCCTAAAGTGTCATGTTTTCCATTTCTTCCTCCAAAACAAGTTGAGGCAGAAGGGACAAGTGTGGACAATCAACTTTGGACCCTTCCCAACAAAGGTTTTTGACACCTATCTCACTTGAATCTTGGATTTTTAAAGCCAACTTGCTTGCTGCCTACATGGATGAATGTAGGGTTTATATTCTTAAAGGCACTCAACTCTTGGATAAAGGAAAGTTAATTAATTCTCCCTTTGCCACGAATTTTTTGGATCTTGCCAAATGCTCCACTAGTACTAGGATTTATGGACGCACAAAGGGTAATATGGCTTTCTCTAAGCCAAATGTAGACTACTATTCATATTCTATTTGGAATATTTACATGTCTTATATCAAATGTGCTTGTAAGTTCCTTGACGACAAGGATGCATGAAAGTCAAGCATCATTTGGTTTGATCATGCAGTATGGTATATTTCTAATCAGTTGGAATGATTATTCCCTGACAAAGCTGCAAAGTTCTCTTATCATTAATAGGTTCGTGGCTTGGAAGACAAGCTCGTAACTTGGTTTTAGCACAGATTGCGTTCATTCACTTCTAAAACATGATGCTTATAGTTCTCAAAGAGCTTGAAGAAGATGAACCTGGAACTTTTTTAACATCCTATGGCAATTACAAAGGAGTGAAGAATCTTCTTAGTCTGCTTAAACCTGATATGGAGGAATCTCCATCCCTAAAAATACATTTTTCTTTAACTAACACTAAAAATTTTCTTATTTCTTTTTTCACTCCCTCTATTACTTCTAGTTCTAACTTTGGTAGAGGTAAAACCAAAAGCTATACCAGTACAGGGAAAGCCAAAAATCTTCCTATAAAACATCTTCTTGATATGTGATTGTAATATTTTCAAGTAATCACCAATATGGCGAGCAAGAAGATCTTGTTTAGAAAGAAGGACGCTCAGAACTAGATCTTTGTGCATTGTCTTTTTGTTAATAAAATTCTTGATATATTTTTTGAGAAAAAGATCCTTCTATTAGTTAATAAAATTGCCCATAGGGCTACAACCACCTCTAGCAAAAAAGTCTACAACAATCATAAGGGGAGACTCTCCCAATGAAAAAATAGCATATGTACAATGAGGGCTAAATCAAGAGATGGGAGAAGGTGGACCGTGGTGAAGAAAGGCCCAGGGAGTCAGAGTTGAAGGAACGCCTCTCTACGCTCTCGCATGCAGTTGGAGCTGCCATGAAGTCTCTCAAACTGTCCCCTTAGAATATGGACCAACTCCAACCAAAAAATTCAAACAATCTCCATTGGTGGCACAAGGTGAGCCTCAAAGATGCGGAAGCAATGGGCCAACCATATGAACCAAAGTGTAAGGCCACATGCGAGCTCCCAACACACACTACACCACTCCTGTGGAGTAAGCTATGTAGCAGACTGGAGTGTAGGTTGACCCCCCTGCATCACTATCATCCTGCTAGTGGAGGATAGGTCAAACTGTAGTGAAGGGCCCATGAGAGTGGACCAAGCAGCCGCCCCCCAAGTGTAATTTTGTGTTGTGGAAAGAGTTGGCATCAATCAAAGGACCCGAAGCCAAACCTGATGTGCCATGGGGCAGTCCCCACAGACAGTGACATTGACTCTCCATAGGAGGGTCACAAGCTGCACATGTTGCCAGAAGGCCACTATGTACTACCCAGCTCCCCACTGTAGTAGCTCTATGTGTAACTAGCCACTGGAAGAGAGTGATTTTCCATGGTTGTCTGGCATCCCACAACCTCTCCCAAAGGCATCAAAAAGGTAGGAGCAATTTCAAGAGGTTTAGCAGGTAAATTTGTATAAGTGATATAAGACACCTACATTAGTGATTTTGTGAAGAAATACAAAGAGAAGTTTCTCTACACAATATGGAACAAATTTGGTCAGAGGGTTTATCCTAGTTCCACTCCTACCATTTATGGAGAAGGCATCAAGTTGGCTGCCTATAAAGCTTCAGACTACACACAAAAGCCAACATACCAACATGAGAACCACCTAAAAGGAGATACATCCATGAAATCTCAATGGAGTGTAAAAAGGAAATGTTCTCTCCACATTATGATACATCTACCTACCAAAGGATCCACCATTTATGCTCAAAATTGAGAGTTATAACTATATAAATATGGACCATTACAATAGTTCTCAATAGAGAACATAGAGAGAGAGAGAGAGAGAGAGAGAGAGAGAGAGAGAGAGAGAGAGATGAGACATTGTGAGGCATTACATCATCTTGTATTGAGTATTGCTAGATGGAAAAATACACTTATTATACTTTGCAGTAAACCATTTACATTGGGTTTGCAGATCGGCCCTTTCATCTCTCACTAAGTAGTAGTACTATATATCTAGGTCGTTCACAGTATCTGGTTTAGTACTTACAATGCCAGACATTGGTACTTTCAAAGTACCAAATTAATTTGATTTGATACTTACAGTGCCAAACCTTGGTAGCCCCAGAGTACCACATTCATCTGTTTTGGTAGTATTAAGAATCTGTCCTTGGTAGTTTGTAGTAGATGTGAGTACATGAAAGTCCCTAAGAGTACCAACAATATATCGCAAGATAGTTGGATCTTCAATAAAGCTATTTTGTTCATTGTATCATTATTTCTCTCATAATTTAGTTGTGTTTATCTACTCTCCTTCTCTAAGGTTTAGGAAAGTATGTGAAAAATGTTGTCTAGGAAAGCAATCTAGAAGCAAGTTTTTTAAGAGCAAGACTAGAGGACTTGGGATAATTGATTTGATTCATCCAACCACATACATGTGACTCATCCCACATCCCCTCACTCGGTGGACACACTTACTATTTGAGTTTCATTGATGATTTCTCTAGATATACTTGGATTTACTTCATAAAGTCCAAGGCTGAAGTATTTCAAATTTTCAAGCTCTTTCTCATAATGATTGGGAAGATGACAAGTAGAAAATTCAAAGCTCTAAAGTCATATAATGGAGGAGAATTATTATCCAAATAATTCAGCCAATGCTTTGATGGGTTTAAGGTGGATGAGAGAGAGAAGTTTTCATAAGAATGGCATGTTAATTACAATGCTTAATTGCAAGAGATTTGATTAGAGCATAGAATCAACAATAAAACTAGATTATGATGCAAAATCAACTTAAAAGATGAGTACAAGACAACTCAATTTATAGCCATGAGCTAGGCTTCAATGACATAATCAATGAGGTCAGTGATAACCTTACTAGACTAGAGACCTTTCCCACCACACAGTCTAGAACAAACCACAATTCCCAACAAGCCTCCCCTTGGCCTTTGGGCTAGACTAATACAATCAAGACTCACAACTATATCCACACGGGATGACACAGCCTCCCCTTGAACTAGGGATGTAAAAAAGTATTCAAAATGATTTTTCTTCTTCAATTTGTGCTTCTTCCTCCAACAGAGGTTCTTCCAACATGATATCTTTGATTGGGACTCATAGGAGGTCTTCTAGTGGAACCCACTGAAGTGTTTGACACTAAAAATTGCGTGTTTCTTCCTCCACATCATTTTCTTCAACCTCTTCTTGTGGATCATACCTTGGTTGTAGTGTAGCTACATTGAGCTTGAAAGCCTAATATTCTTGATACCTTTTCTTGCAAACTTGATGTCGTTCGTTCTCTCGATCCCACAAGTGCATTCGCATTGGTGCATTGTGAGTTGGTGATAATTGTGCCACAAGTGAGGTGGCTATTAAGACTAAAGAGTCGATCGAGTCATGTGACTCATAGCTAAGAGTCTCCATTATTATGTCAGAGAAAAAAATGGTTCTTGATGGTGAGAACTGTAGCTTGGGGGTTTTGATGAAAAAAGACAAGGCTAGCATGGATTCTACCCACACGGCCACGTGTAGTAGTACGAAGGTGATAAATGCCACGGGTGATGATGAGTAGGAAGCAGCCGTGAGCAACAGATTGATGATGATTTGTAGATTCTTGATCAATAGAGGCTACACAATATCTAGCAAAAGGAGGGTATTCGAAAAAAGGACACCCAATTTTGTATGTTTAAGCTTCTGGTTGGGAGGGTGAATGATGGCAAGTTGATAAGGAAACATACTACATGGGTCCTGCACTCGTGCTTGCAGTTGAAGAGGCTTAACCAACAACTTGGCACCTATAACTATGGGGAAATGGCAAGGTTAGGGCTGCCAAGGTAGACTTTGCAAGCGGTGTAGCAATGGGACCCAAAATCGGCTTCAATGTGCCCTCTTTTAAGGAGTTTGCCTTCATCCCCCCCCAATATTGGAAAATTCCCACTGTCGTCCACTACTTTTCCAACAACCTTCCGCAAAGGGACTTTAAAAAAAGAAAAATGCCGTCCCCAAAGAGTTGGTCTAACGGTAAGGCTTTGGCCTCTCAACCTATGGGTTGTGGGTTGAAATCCCTCGTTGGGTCACACTCTAGAGGGACACCTTGTGCTCACGTAGTGTTCACGTTGCTAGGGCTCTTGCCCTTGGACACTCGAGTGCATCCTCCTCCTGGGGTGGGTCACCCGAGGAGGAGGTTCCTAGCTGGTTGCTACGAGTTCTCTCCGCCATTCCCAGCATGTGGTGCATCAATTAGGTGGCCATGGTGATGCCTACGCGTGGCTCTTGCCCGATGGTACGCGGCCCTTGACCAACCATGTAACATGGCTAATATTTGGAAGGGATAAGCACCTCCCCCTGTGGGCCCTATGGTGTGTCGAAAAAAAAAGAAAAAGAAAAATGCCTTTAATTATTAAGGCTTCACACACACATACATACACAAGCTTCATCTACGCTAGGGCAGGAAGTCCAGCCTTGCATTTTGATTAGCCAATTAGTCTCTCGTGCGAGATCCAATTGGAGAAAGCTCTGAAGCCCAGGGGGCTGCCTAGAGAATACTCCACCCAACCACCCTTTATATAGGCCCTTGGTCTCTGTATTTGGTATTCCCTTGTTCACATTTAGGCAACTAGACCTTGGCCTGGGTTTGTGACCCCCTTGGGTTTTCCCTTGGCCTTACATTACCCTCCCCTTGGAGAATTGTTTTTGTCCTCAAAAACAAAAATGGGAAATTTCTTCCTAAGAACTCTAATGTTTTCCCAAATGGCACCTTCTTCAAGTTGATCTTTCCACTTGACTAAAGCTTTTTGACATACATGATGATGTGTACGTAAATAATAATAGTCTAAAATGCATTCAGGTTCATGCGGTTGGTGGGTAGGAGGCTCAATGAAATCAACCAAAATTTGTTGGTCAATGACATTGTCGTCCCATCAGCGTACTTTTTATATTGATAATGCACTTGTCAAACATTTTGATGAGCTAATTTCAGCATATCCATATGGTCTTGGATAAAATCCTTAACCTGGTGGAGTTTTTCAGTTGCCAACCCCACCGTAATGAGTGACCTAGGTTGAAAATTGTACTTAGCATGAAAGGACTGAAGCCAGTCAATACATGCTTAACATTGTTGTAAGAAAACTCAAGAAGAGGTAGATACTCGTCCCAATCTGATTGTTTCTTGTTAGCATATGTTTGTAGCATATCCTCAAGCACTTGGTTAACTTGTTCAGTCTGACCATCCATTTCAGGATGATCTATTGTACTTACGTTGAGTTGTGTACCCAATCGTTTAAACACGGCCCTCCAAAAATGACTATTAAACTTGGGATTGCAATCACTCACAATGTTACTTGGAAATCCATACAACTTGTAGAGATTTTCCACAAATAACTTACCTAATTCTGGAGTTTTAATTTTTGACTTGGCTGGAATAAACTTGCATAGTTTAGTCAATTGGTCTACGGCCACCCATATTAAGTCATGACCTTGTACAAAGGTTGATAAACCCACAATGAAATCCATAGAGATACTTTCCCACTTACCATTACGAAACTCCAAAGGATGTAAGAGCCCTCCTGCCTTTAAGCACTTTACTTTGTTAACTTGACATTTTTGGCAATGCAAGACATAGTCTTGGACAAAACTGTGTAAACTTGGCCAGTAAAACTATCGTCTTACATGAGCATAAGTCTTTTTAATTCATGTGCCTTGTACTTGGACTACTGTGAAATTCATAAAGAATTTGGTGTTGAATGTCTGCGTCCGTGAGTACACAGACTCTCCCCTTGTGGAGTAGGTACCCATTATCAATGGAAAAATTCTTCCATCTATGCAGTTCTTCACTCAAATAAGGAGAACTAGGTGTGAAGGTTAATGAAACACTACCATCATTAGAGTGAGAAGGATCCCTCATTTGCACATGACTCCACACTTTGAGTATGCATCATCATGTTCCTATTTTCCCTTCAAGAATCCAAAAACTCACTTCAAATTTTTGTGAACAGAAGAGAGGTGATCTTAAGCAGATGACTAAGAGCATCAACCACCACATTCTATCATCCTTTATGATACCATTATCTTTGCATCATATTCATGAAGAATCTCAACCGACTTGACCTTTCAACCTGTCAATTCATTTTGTTGTGTAAACCATTTTATGCTTTCATGGTCAAACACAATCCCAAACTGATCTCCATACAAATACCGTGGCCATGTCTTAAGGCAGTCACTATTGCATAGAGTTTGCATTTGTAAGCATAGTAATTTTGTTGTGCTCAATCAAGCTTCTTCCTTTCAAATGAAATTGGCCTCCCCTCTCGTAGAAGGAGTGCTCCAATAGCACGAATACTAGCATCCATATCCAAAACAAATGGCTTCAAAGGATCCACAATAGCTAGAATAGGAGCCATAGCTAATGCATCCTTGAGAGTATCAAAATTTTATTGTTGAGTGACACCCCATTGAAAGTTTTTCCCCTTGCCTTTCAACTGGTTCGTCATCAACACAACAATGTGAGCATAGTTTTTCGATAAATACCTACAAATCCTAAGAAAATTTGTAACTCTTCTAGATTTCTACGAGAAGGACACTTCTAAATGGCATCCACTTTGGATTGATCCATGTGCAGCCCATTAGCTAAGATAACATGCACTAGAAAATGAATTTCCTCCTTGAGAAACTCACACTTCGACTCTTTGGCATATAACTTGTTTGCTCGTAGCAATTCAAACAACTACCTCATATGTTGTAAGTGCTCTTCCTCAAAGTCACTGTACACAAGAATTTCATCGAGAAAAATGATAACAAACTTACCCAAATACGGTCTCAAGACACTATCCATTAGCTTCATGAAAGTTGTGGGCGCATTCGTTAACCCAAAGGGCATAACCAAAACTTTGTGATGTCCAAACCTTGTTCGGAATGCAATTTTAGGTATATCAGCAACTTGAATGTGTACTTGGTGATATCTCAATTGCAAGTCTATCTCAGTGAAAATATGAGCATGAGTGAGCTTATCAAACAACTCATCCACTCATGATAATGGGTTCTTGTTCTTAGCATTTATCGCATTCAAACCATGGTAATCAATGCATATGCACATGCTACTTTCTTTTTTCTTCCCCAATAGGATAGGACAAGCCCATGGTGAAATAACTTGGTTGAATAAACCCTCTGCTCGGATAGTCAACAAGCTAATGTTCCATCTCAACAACCTCAAAATGGCTCGTTCTGAAGGGTGGTTTGCTAACCGGTTTAGTACCTGCAACCATGTCTATGCTATGTTGCACAGATCGTGTTGGCGGTAATCCTGGTGGTAAATCATTATAAAAAAATCTTGAAATTTTGTTAAAAAATCTTTTAACTGACGCAACTTTTGCTGGTTGAGGAGAGAGAGTAGTAGCCATTGCTAGAAGTGAAGAGAGAGAAGCATACGATGTTGAGGAATTTTCAACAGAATCAACATTTGAAAGAAATTGACACAAAGAGTAGTACAAGAAAACTTCTTCTATTTCATTATCAGAAGTGACCTTCATAAGCTATTTTATACATATGAGTGATGAGGAAGGCACATCCTTCTCTCCTAACAACAATACATGTGCACCATGGGATTCAAACATCAGCTTGTAGCTACGCTTAAGTGATGGTCCTAGGCTATATAGCCATTCTTGACCAAGTACCACATCAACCCGATCTATATTCATAACCTGGAAATCCAAGGATGTGGTATATCCTTAAATTTCCAATGGTATAGCTTTCATCCGAGTGTCCCACACTCGGTATCATAGCTGTTCATCATCGCTACCTTGTAATGGTGGGAACTCAGAGTTTGGGGCAACTTGAGTTGTTTCACAAACCTGTAACTAATGAAATTATGTGTGGCACCGTCAGCTACCAAGATACGCACCTTGTACCCTTGAATAGATCCGTGCATACGTACTAGCTCATGTGAACTGAAGGTCTACTGCCACATGGAAGCTGTTATGTAGCATTCATGCACCACGTTACCTCCACATTTAAGAAATGTGAGGAAGACTCGAGCCAATAGCTGCACTATGTGCACTGCTTTCTCCTTGCCTTGGGCATCAGATTTTCCCTTGGGACAATCCTTTTTGCCATGGTTGCTTCCTAATCATTGAAAAAATATTTTTTCCTTTTTTGCCTTCTCAAATTGTTCTGTAGAGAGAGGCCCTCTAGACCCGTTGGGTTTCTTGGCCGCCTCTGAATTGGCTATTATAAACTTTTTTTATTTTTTAGTTGTGTGTGTGTACTACCGTGTGTATTGTCAGGCACGTGAGTATTGCGTGGTGTCTTATCATTAGAATCATCATGGATGTGAGCTTGCATTATGGCCTCCTCACGTGTTTTGGGTCTTGAGTCTTGACGTGCTTCTTAAGCTCTGGCCTCATACTGTGGATAAATCCACACACTTGCTCAAAGGTATCTAATCCTTTCAACTTGAAGATGAAATCCCGATAGTGCAAGATATATTCCAGGAATGATTTATGTTGTTGCATGGAACACTTATCGTAAGTGGACCAATTTCTGTCTGCCTCATTTGGGGATATAAATTCCTTTCAAATACAGCCTAAAGACTACCCAAGTCTATGCTATAATTTTCTTCTCCTTGAGAGACATCCACCATTTGTAGGCCTTTCCTTCCAATGTCAAACTTGTCTACAGTGCCGTGACTAAATTTAGAGTACATTGTAGATCGTGAATTCATTCCCACTTACTCATAAAGATATTCATCACATCCTCATTGTGCTCTCATTCCTCTCCCTTAAAATTTGTTGGCTTTATATTTTTCAATGAATCATCCACCTCCTTTGGAGTGAGAGAGTGTATAGAATCCAGAGAGGGACCTTGTTTCTGACTAGGAGGACTGTGCTCCTGATCAGCTATGTGCTCGTGCACATGTGTATCAACAGAGCCCTTGGCTTGTTATTGCATAAATTGCACTACTAACAAGGATAATTTACTAACATTTTCATTCAAATATGAAAAATTCTTTTTCATCACAGACATGCATGTTTGAAGTGCTCAAAATTCTTGAATATCAAGCAATTCATAAGCGTCATCTCCTCCCGTAGTTGCACGTGTACCCTTCGTGATAGTATCCGGCTGTGAGCCATCATTGGGAAGATTGGGTGTATATGGTGCTCGAAATCAAAAGTCATTTTGATGTCAAAATCCATGGTGACTCTGCGCAGTGCTAGTAAGACAAAGAAGAATACCTTGATTCAAAAAAGTTTGTAGTCGTACACTTCATCGAAGATGTCAATAATTAGCCGTGATAATTACGTTTGCAACCGCAATTCACAGATATATGATTGCCAAAAAACAAAGTCGTGCTTGGAATCTTGAATATTTGAAATCTTGTGTCGCCTTTAGTCGTTGTCCAAATGGATCTCCTACCTTGAAAAAGGTGTACATAATTTAATTCTTGATCAATTTTTTGCATTTATAGAAAAATCAATTGAACTGCTTTGCCTCGCCAGCATTGTATGCTATTGATGGTTGTTTCTTGAGTCTCGTTTCAAACCCCAAGGGGATAACTGAGAGAGTAGGAGAAGGAGGGGGGGGGCTACCCTGGGCACCCTCCCTTGTCTTTGAAGTTTTTTGCCCTAAGGCCTTATGCCTTGGGCATTTTTAATGTGAAAAGGAGCTTCCAAAGAAGCTATGGTGACGGGCTACTCTACAACAAAGGAGAGAGAGAGTGTTTTCACCTTTTGAGTAGCTCGTTGGGCCACGCTCAAGAAGCATGAATCGTCCAAGAGACTAGGGAGACCCCAATGTTGCCAAGAGCATGCAATTTGACTATTGTCAACCCACTCTCCCTACTCAACTCTAGGGTTGCTACACACCACAATTGTTGTTGGCCTCTACCTCCCCCAATATCACGAGTGCTTATCTATGGCTCTCCTTATTTGCTTGATCATGCAAAAGCCTCTTTGCTATGAATAGATCCACGACCTCTCAGCTCTAATACTAGTATGAAGCCTAGGGGACTGCCTAGAGAATCCTCCACCCAACCACCCTTTAAATAGGCCCTTGGACTCCGTATTTGGTATTCCCCTATCCACATTTAGGCAGATGGCCCTTGGCCTGGGTCCGTGACCCCCCTTGGTTTTCCCTTGGCCTTATATTGTGCATTGCATCAGTTACTCATTGCCAAGTTTGATTGGTTCATGAGTCTCTCTCTCTCTCTCTCTCTCTCTCTCTCTCTCTCTCTCTCTCTCTCTCCCCCCCCCCCCCTCCTGGTCTCTACGCTTTCACATCATCGACTTTGACAAGAACATGGCTGATTCAAAGAGTGCCCTATTCTTCTTCTTTTCTACTCCATTTTGTTGAGGAGTATGGTTTCAACGGATTTGTATCTTGATGCCATGTTGAATGAGGTATGTTGGGAATTGTGCTTTTTTCTAAACCCTGTGGTGGGAAAGGTCTCTAGTCTAGTAAGGTTATCACTAACCTCATCGATTATGTCATCCTAAAGCCTAGCTACTATAAATTGAGTTGTCTTGTACTCATCTTTTAAGTTAATTTTTCTTTTTAATCTAGTTTTATTGGTGATTCTATGCTCTAGTATAATCTCTTACAATTAAACATTGTCATTAACGTGCCATTATCATGAGCACTTCTCTCGCTCATCCACCCTAGATCCATCAAGTGGTATCAGAGCCAATGGTTTCAAACCTAGGCCTACTAATCTCCCTACTTATTCCTAATTAGAACTTAATTAACTAGTGTGGTCACGTTCTTGAGTTTGAACTCTTTAGCCACTACCCTCCTAGTTGATTAGGAGCTTAATTAGTACTTAAGACCTTCAATAACCTCCCTAATTAGGAGCACTTAATTAGTATGTACATTTTATTGCATTTGCATTTTAGATTACATTTAGTGTTGGATTTTTCACACTAATTAATTTCTACTTAAGCCTCAAATTATTGCATCAATTGTGTGTGGGAGAAGGCATCCCAAAAGACTTTTCGATGACTACCAAGGGTTACATATATACACATCTTAGTAGATTGCCCTACCCAAACTTTGACAAAAAAGTAATAATACATAAAAGTCAAAATAACTAATTGGATCACTTTGGGCAATTCACTTGAGATTTCAAAACTCTAACACCCTCTCTACATCTCATAGTGGACAAACATTGTGAGACCAAGTCGATGAAGAAGCTACCACGGACACCAAGGAGACGATCCTTTCCACTAAATACACGTTGGTTATGCTACCCTCAACTTTGTTCCTTAGAAGAATTCCATCTTGAGCACCAATTGCCTTGTAGAAAATTGAACTATAGACCACACTACAATTAAGAATCCCCATTTGTGAGCTGTGAACACATCACGTCCTAATACTCCTAGGTAATGAACTTTGAAACACATCTTGTCCATACTTCAACCATCAACAATGGATTGGTGCGCACTCATCTATAGTGTTTTAGGTACGTCTGATTAATTCTCTGCAAGATGCATGTGCCTTGATTTCCGACCCATGGGTTCAAACATCAAGAACTTGAACTCCAATACAAGGGTCCAGATTTATTACAGAGAGCACGATTTTTCCCTCTCTGCCACTCACAAGCTTCTCTCTCGCTAAAGCAAGAAGTAGCAACTACCTCATGGCAAAAATTTGTTGTTGGGGCCACTGTGGTCACCACCAGGTGTGCCATGTTGATCTACTCTGTCAAATCTTTATCATCGTTATATATGTCCAGCTTGCCTTTGCCTTTGTCTTCTTGTGAGTTTTTTCTCTTGTCTTTGTCTTCAAACTTTCGATCCAAACAAAGCATCGTGTCACATTTATAACATTGATTTTTGGACCTCGTGTGTATTGAGGCAATAAATTGAGTATTGGTTTTCCCATCCTTGTCAACAAGCTTGCCTTTGCCTCTATCCTCTAGCAAACTTTTCCATTTACTTTTGGCTTCACAATCTCAAAGACAAGCAATTTTTTTATTTTCTTAAGAACTACGGTTGAGCATAGGCCACTAACAAGGCACTCCTTGATGTAGATCTAGTTTCCATAGCCAATGGTTGGTCTTAGTTGTTGTCATCGTGGTCACTCAAGCAAGGGGGGGCCATAATTAAGTTGCAAGATCTAAAAATCCTTGGGTTCCTTCTTGCACTCGAAGTGGTGGTCGCAACAATTCCACCTTGCTACTTTCCTTAGCCAATCCTCTTTCAAACCTCCCAAAGGGTGGCCACACAATTCCCAAACAATTATCAAAACTATGCACAAGAAGGAGGTGATCGACTCCAAAAAAGTCACTCTCCAAAAGCTTTTATTGTCCTCGCAAACCGTGTCCACACTTCCCAAAGGGGTCCTGGCACAAATCCCAAACCATTCACCAAAAGCTCTCCAATAAACTTTACTTAGAAAGGCCTCGTAAACCTCTCCTTCCAAGTGGCTCCTCTAGGCCTTCTATGACCAACATTTCAAAACGCTAGGCCCCAAAAGAGGCGGGGACGATGTCAATGAGGGATTGCTGCAAGAGGGTGTGCTGAAATGTAGGGCCAAAAGGTGGTGAGGGAAAGCAAAGCCGGAAAAGGATCTACAATGAGCATTCTAAAATGCACGGTCAATAGGGGCACTATGAGAAGTAGGCATACACCGTCAATGTGTGCTGCCTAGTAGCGTTTTAAAATGCTAACTCTAGGAGTCCTTGCAATTGTGGTAGCAAGCAAAGGGGAGTAAGCGGCTCCAGCAAAGAGGTATTCCCTAGCATTTTAAAATGTTGGTAGGGGAGGGAGGGGATCAAGAAGTCCATTGTCAAGGGAGAGGTCTTCATAGATTCTCATCTCTTCTTATCAACGAAGCACCTTGCTCCACCAAGGCTCTGATACCATGTCAAAGTCGACAATGGGAAATCATAGATACCAAGGGGAGAAATAGAGAGAGAGAGAGAGAGAGAGAGAGAGAGAGAGAGAGAGAGAGAGAGAGAGTCTCCTAAACCAATCAACGTTTGCAATGAATAACTGATACAATGTACAATGGGGGCAAGGGGTCACATATATACCCACCTCAGTAAATTTCCCAACCCAAATTTTGACAAGTGATTAAAATAAATACCTAAAAGACAAAATAAATACTTGGATCACTTTGGATATTTCACTTGAGATGCCAAACTCTATGCTCAATGCTTACTCAAAGACAAAGGACTTAGCAATAGATATTGGGATGAACCTATCAACACATCATGCTACGTGATGAACAAGTCTCTCATAGAGATCTTAAAGGGAATCATACCATATAAAGTCATACACAAGGTACAACCATAGGTCTAAGAGACTTTGGTTTCTTGGAATTTGATCATGTTTAAAATACTAAGAGGAAGGAGCTTGATGACAAGGCAAGGAGATGCATGCTTGTTGGGATGTAATGCTTAATAAGAATGCAAGCTTCAAATCAGCCCCAAATTTAGATCTAGATATGAGAGATACACTTTTTCATCAATGCCCGACCTAGCATGGAGTTTTAGGCCATGAGTGGACTGCATCTAGAGGTACCTAGTGAATATTGCTATCCTGGATAAAAGTGCATCAAGAAATGAGCAAGTGGAAGGTGAATATATGTGTACACCGCATTGTAGAAAAAAGAGACAGAAAGAGAAAGAGAAAAGTGAAGGATGAAATAGAGTGCATAGGAAACACAAGAAAATCACAAAAGAGAATCATTAATGTACCATCTAAATGAAACACGCAAACCATGAAATAATGATTATCAAAATTTGGGTATACCATAACTCTAAAAACCATAAAGGACTAAGTAGAGGCATCAAACCCTGTGTGGGATCAAATGGTCCACACATCCACATCTGCTCCTACTATAAATAGAGATTATTTCACTTCACTGGGAGCAAGCTAGAATGCCTCCAGCTTACCTAAGCCAGACATAAATTAAGACCACTTTGTCTCCCTCCATAAGACCAAGCTCTACAAGGATTCCATATACTAGTAGGTGATAGGATATCAATACCAGCCTTCCTAGTTTAGATGACGTTCCTCTTTGGTGCCACATCAGCTCTTTAGGCCAAGCCAAGGCAAGATCTCCGAGGTGTGAATCGTGTAGGCCATTTAACACCCAACACACTAACTGTGTAGATGATTTAACAAAAAGAATGAGGTCTAGATAACACCCTCAATCTAGCAAAGACCTAGGTCATCCACCCTTTCATCTAAGGATAAGCAATCTAGGTGATTCTAATCTTGCATTGATATGTTGTTAAGAGAAAGATGTTAGCAACGGCTAACACTTCATCGATTATGGGCAAGCAAGGGTCGTGTAAAGAATGTGAGCCAGTATATTTTTCATTTATTTTGTATAGATCTTGGGATCATTTGAGTTCCAACTTATATGAGCTATAGGCTAAAGGACTCAATTTATTTCAATTGAAAAAGTCTTGGGGTCCATCCTTATAAAATAAGCCTATGCTAAATTATAACTCATTCTTTGGTGAGCTTTGCTCTTTGTAGGGTTGATGTTCATGCGGTTCTTGGGTTTTCAATGCCCTTGGACTCTTGATTCTTCTTAATCAATTACTCATTATTTCTTGTTAATCTACTTAACATTGATTATGTGTATGTGAAGTTGTATTAGTGAATTCTAAATCTCTAATCTCTTTTTAATTAGTCTCTTCTAGCCACACCATTGGCCTTGGTGTATGAGGGACTTTCCTTCCTTCTCTTTCTCTCTCTATTAAATGTGTAATGAGTGTGTGTGCATGAAAAGTACCATTGAGGGGACGGCTTGAGTGTCCACTCTAATGTGAAGTAGGCGTGTTAATTACATTGCTTATGTATGCGTGTAATTAAGAGTTGTGAATAGGGTGATTTATGTAAAGGCTAATTTCAATCGTATAATGTGTGCAAAGTGATTAGTAAGTAAGTTTGCATATTTGATTAGAGGAAGCCCGCTCCATGGCTTCTCTCTATGATGGATAGAGTGATCCCTTGAATCCTCTATTTCAATGCATTAGATGAAGCTCGTGCCTCTAAGCCCTAACCGGATTATTGTGCTATGGATTTATGATTTTTTTGGTCTTGGGTTGCAATTAGGTCGATGCTACAATGACCCACAACATTTGGTGTCATTTCCAAGGATCAATAACCTAAGCTAATGAGGAGAGAATGTTACGAATAGTGAGTTTTATTACTAGTTTCATTGATTTTGAGTGTGTATAACTCAAATTAGTGTGACTTGATTATGTGTGTGCAAGTAAATGAAACTAATTTTTGAGTTTTGATACCTTAAACCCCCTATTTCACTCATTTCACACTAATCATTACCAATTTTACTTCATTTTAATGCTAAGTTTACTAATTTCATACTAATTCTCACTAACTTTTGACTAATTTCACTAACCTAACCACTAATTTCTATGTGTAATGTATGTGTAATTCTCTAATTAAAGGATGATTTCATCACTTAATCAAGTTTTTTGTGCTAATCTGTGCCTAATCTTATGATTCGAGTGATTTGTTTTTTGACCTACATTGGTCAGTTTCGGAGCCAGTTAAATGATGCACACACTTGTGTGTGCAATGATGCATTGTTGGGGAGGAGCAAGGAAGGGCTTGGAATGCGTTGATAATGTAAGTGATCTTACGTGCTCATTTGAAGTCTTGATTGCTTAATGTGTGCTAATCATTTGCTAAAATTAGGTGTGTAAACTTGACTAATGAATCATGTGTGTATCAAGATTAAGCCTGATTTTCAACAAGAATTCATGTGTGCATAAAGATCAATGTGTGTGTGTTGTGCAAGAAAAAGGAAAAAAATTGCTATAAATTCAAGTGTGCATGCACATAATCTGGAGTGTGCAATCATGTAATTGATGTGAATGTTAGGCAATTCCAATCATTGGTTATTCCTATTTACCAAAAAATTGGGAAAAAATTGAGTGTGTACGCCCATTTAAGACCACTTGATTGTCAATGATTGATGGACAATTGAGACACCCAAATACTTTTTGAGTGTTGAATGTGCATCAAATGTGTGTGCAATCATTAGATGTAAACCTATTTGCATTGCCGATTGAGCCAAATTTGAATTTTTGTGCTTAATTTTGGAGTGTCT
Organism: Adiantum capillus-veneris; assembly: GCF_014529385.1. NCBI lineage: Eukaryota > Viridiplantae > Streptophyta > Polypodiopsida > Polypodiales > Pteridaceae > Adiantum > Adiantum capillus-veneris. The sequence goes on from NC_140946.1 coordinate 141,175,348, forward strand.
GTATTGCTTCATTAGGTCAAATTAGGATTGATTTTTTGTAAGTTTTTTTCAAATTTGAAAAAATAATGTCCTTCTGTATATATATTTCTGTAAGTTTCAAGAACTTTAAATACCCTTCTGTTGAACTCACATGATAGGTTACATTTTTCTTAGGTGACCTCCCTGGGGCCTTGCGTAAGCTTCAATTTCCTTTTCCCTCGCTGCAAGGATATACCGCTCAACCATCAGGTAATATAACCTCGGAGGGAAATAGCTCTGAAGAGTCAGGAGGTGCAGTGAATGAAGTATTCACCTGCACATTCTCTAAGGGTATAGGGTCTACGTTGGTCATGAATGGAGAATTTACTTCTCCACCCTCCTCATTTACATCATTAGCTCCATGTTCAGAGCGAGTGTCTCTACTAAAAGTTTCCTTCAGGCGGCTAAGCACGCTCAGCCCAGACCGCGGGCCCATGGCATGCATGTCTTGGCTTGAGCTATCAGGATTAGGCATTGGGAAACCCTCCATGATGTCGTAGTCAGAGGAAGAGTCACGAGCCGCTATATTCGAGGATCTTGGTTTGTACTACCTTGGGTCCCTGTCGAGGGCCCGGAACCTAAGGTAGGTGGATATTGAGAACTCGCGTCAGTCAAAATTCTCTCTAGTTGCTCCGTCTCTAGCACACGACTAGAGCGCAGATGCATGTGCCTTTGGCACCCTACAAACGTCGACGAAGAACCTCGAAGGTTAACCGCTTACCTTTTTTAGGCGTCCGTTTTCATTCATTTTTTTAATATTTTTTAATGATCGGTTTTTTTTATTAAAGTGTGTGATAGCTCAAAACAAGCGTATCACTTAGAGGGTCACTGTGTGTTTTATAGCACAATTTTCGGGCATCTGAAGTTCCGTTGGTCCTCAAAAAATCGATTTTTAGCTACGTGTGAAGCTAAAATTCGTAATTTTAAAAGGCGACTGAAGCCTAGGCCTGAGCGTGAGCTTGGGCTTGGGTCTGGAAGATATTCCCGATCCCGGCCCTACCTTTAAATTTATTTATTTTTTTTAATTTTTTAATTTTAAGCATAAGGTTTCCGCGGCCTGTGCGAGAGCACACACACACTCTACCTACCTACTTCCAACTAATACACCTACTGTTACACACTAACACACTCTATTAGCTCTCACAGATTTACTTCCTACTTATTGTACATTACATTACACAGAACTAACAACCTTAATACTAACACCTTACACATAGAAAAAACAGAGTACCTTTGAAAACTCTTCTCAACACACACCTCCTTCCTTACCTTTCCTACAATTGAAATTGCACCACAAAAGAAGCAAAGAGTGCCATTCAAGCTTAGTGTATGGCATTCCCCGGGAACGGCGCCACAAATGTGCACGTATGTACATGTGTCAATGCAAGGAGCTTGCCGATACACCGTGTGCGAGCCACAAATGGCTCCAAGCACACAACAAGCCTAAACTCGTAAGCTCAAAGATGGCGTTGGTGTGTCGCTCACCGCTCTACGCTTCCTGTCGTGGAGGATTCCTCGCCGTGAAGAAGAGGGAGACGCCGCTATGCCACGCTCAACCGCCTTGCCGTCGTCGTGCCGCCGCAATGCTCGATCGCACTCTCTCTCTCTCTCTCTCACGCACACACACACACACACACACACACACACACACACACACACACACACACAAGGAGATGAAGAAGAAGAAGATGGAGATGGAGCAAGAGCACTCTTCAATTGCACAAATGAGAGAATGAGTGAATTTAGGTTTAGTTGACTTTTATATGAGCTCGCTCCATTCACACTTGGGCTCCCATGCTTAGCCAACTAATCCCTTGAATGTTCCAGTTAGAGTGCGCCTCTCATCGGCGATCACTCTAACCCTTTTCCTATTGGACCGACAAGCCCGGTACCTGACTCTACCAACTAAATAATACAACATCCGTCGTAGGTGATAGGGTGTCCGCCGTGAGCCATGAGGGTTAACAAGGGGCTACCACAATCACTTCCAAAGGGTAGATACATGGTGTTACATTTGGCTATCAAAGAGCCATACCATTGGGTTTTGATTGATTTGGGAGAATTGAAAGTTTACTTAAACATAAGATTTCTCTCTTTTGCCATATTTGCTACTTAAGAGCTAAGATGTGAGCATCGAGTGTGTGCTATGATTCCCATGCACAAATGACTTTCAATGCAAAAAATCTTGGCTTATGCATTGGCGTAGTGCTTGATTTGATTGGAATCCTCCTTGCGCTAAATGGAAAAACTCCTTGTGATATGCATGTGAGCTTCATTTGAGAGTTACATTGATGATGCATTCATGTTTGATCAAGAGTATGCATTAAAATTTGGGCTTGGTAAATGACTTGTGCATTTCAATGCTTGTGCCAAATGCTTCCATAGCACTAACATTTAAACCTTATGATGATTGGCAAACCAGAGTTCAAGATCCAATTGCCTATTAAGGGGCACAAAATGGAATTGTATTTGCAAATTTTGGATATTCTAGAGCCATAACATTTTCTTCATGGGTGCTTTGATCAACCTCGACAATATCCCAGGATACCTAAGAAGCAGGTATGCAATAGAACAACATTGAAAGATGCTATATTCTACCATAACTCACAAGAGGATACAGAACAAAGAAGGATCTCAAAGAATCTTCCTCTTAGACAAGGATTCTACACAAGGTATACAAAGATTTGGCTACCAGTCAACCATAAGCCAAATGCAACTACACCAAACTTGCATGAAGATCTCAAGAACTCAACAAGACCTAGAGCTCGACAAAGTCAGCAAAGGAGATACAAAGGTTATCAAGAGATTTGGATTCCTAAGTCTTCCAATGCTCCTAGTCAAAAGCCAAATTCCGACAGCCAACAGAGGCCTTCAACAACATCAAAGACTCCTATAAACAGGCCCAACTAGAGAATCAAACAGATAATGGAGTCTTCACAGTCAAAGAAGGACAACCCAACCAATGTGAATGCAGATTCAAAAAAGATAAAACAGGTATGGCAAAAGAAACCTTCAATGCCAACTTGGTCCTTCACCAATCCTATTTTTGAGGATTCAAGCTTACTTTTACCTGAAGAAATGTTTGTAGTAAGCTCAAGAATGTAAAAAGTCAAGTCAACAGGGTGCAAAAATCACTCTTTGGAATAGTCAGAGTCGGGTTGCTGAGCCATGAAATGAGCAAAGCATTAGTCCCAAAGCTTCAAGTCATATTAAAATCTATGCTAAGAGTCATAATTATTAGGCTTACACTCAATTTGGAAGAGTTGGAATATATAAGTCATGTTACTCATGTTGGATGAAATGAGCATAAGTGTCGATGTCTATTAACTTACAATTGGTGGAGTGTCGTAGAGTCCAACACTCACGCATATTGCACAGTAAGATGAGAGCACATATCCTCGTCAACGAAAACTATTCTTTAACGGGTGCCAACTTACAAAGCATGTCATATGCTTTTATAGCTACACCATCTTTCTGAAGAACCCCTCAAAATCTTTCTTGCACAACATATTGTTTTCCATGCATTTTTGTGTATGCATAAATAGGATGTCCCATCATTGGACATATGCATTAGGTGCTCTTTTTGCTTCCACCTATGCACCTTGAGTGGACTACAACAGGCAACAAACCAACGTCATGCTAACCAACAAAGCCATGCAGTGGGATCACTACTGAGCGAATAGGAAGCTTTGGAACTGCCCAACATTCCCTATCGCTTGGTACTGACCTTGATGTTAACTCCTTTACAAGCACCAACAGAGACCTTAGGGCATGATAACCGACAAAAAAAAGACAAGTCATGCAATAAGTCACTAATGAGCGCATAAGAAGCTTGGGAACTGCCCAACGCTCCCTATCGCTTGGTGTTGACCTTCATGTTAAAGCCGTTACAAGCGCCAACAAAGACCTTGGGACACGACTGTAAAGAATGAGGATGCAAGAGAGCTACACAAGACAAGCACAAAGCACACAGAGATGGAAAGCTTCTTCTTCTTCTTCACAGAAAAGAGAGTACAAAATGTCTAAGTGCTAAAGTTGAAAAGTAGCACATATGTACATGCGGTCACTAAGTGTGAACTCGCTAGAAGCGTACCAGGCTGGCACTATAGGTGTAGTCCAGCTATAGAATCACTGGCAGAGATCCTCCGTGTCGGTCACCTAACGCGCCAGTGAGTAAATGCCGTAAGCGGCCAAGACCCGTAGTGGATGCCAGCTCAAGGTGTAGAGCTCGACATCTCAACACTCCCCCTCGAGCTCTGCATGTCGCAGAGTCCAAGCATAGTCCGGAAACGTCGAAGCTTCTCAGCTTCGAGGGCCTTGGTAAAGATATCCACTATCTGCTCCTCTGTGCTGACGTAGACCAAGTCGATGTCGCCCGCCAACACTCGCTCTCGAACGTAGTGGTAATGGACCTCTATGTGTTTGGTCCTGGCATGGAACACTGGGTTCCTAGCCAACTGCATGCTACTGAGGTTGTCACAATGGATGAAAATCTGCTGGTCCACCTGCACTCCCAAGTCCTCAAGTAATGTGCGTAGCCAAGCTACCTCGCATGCCGCAACTGCTGCACCTCTATACTCGGCCTTTGTGCTCGATAAAGCAACCGTAGGCTGCTTTTTGCTGCTCCAAGTAACAGCATCACTCCCAAAAGAGAACATGAAGCCACTCGTAGATCTCCTATCAACAATGCTACCTGCCCAATCTGCATATGTATACCCATACAATGCTAATGGTGCATCTGCTGCATAGAACAATGCGTAGTCAAGAGTACCTTGCACATACCTAAGTGTGCGTCGTACTCCATCCAAATGTGGCTTCCTCGGAAGCTGCATGAACTGACTCTCCAAGCCTACTGTGTAGCTCAAGTCTGGCCTCGTGATAGTCAAGTAGATTAGACTACCCACAATCTTCCTATACATGTTGACATCCTCAACAACATCACCCTTCTCTGCACTCAGCTTTGCATTCACATCCAAGGGAATAGAAATTGGCTTACAATCAGCCATACCATACTTTGACAACATGTCCAAAGCATACTGTCTCTGTGATAGCCATACACCCTCTGGAGTCCTGATCACCTCAATGCCAAGAAAGTAGCGCAACTCGCCTAAATCTTTCATTTCAAACTCCTGTTTGAGAAGACCCTTCACATGGTGAATCTCCATAGCATTGTCACCAATAATAATAAGGTCATCTACATATATGGTAATGACCACAATCCCCACATCACTCTCACGTACATAGAGTGAATGATCAGCATGAGCTCTCCTAAAACCAATACTGACAAGATACTTGGCAATCCTGTCATACCATGCTCTAGAGCCCTGCTTCAAACCATACAAATCTTTGAGAAGTCTGCATACATAATCTGGGTAACCTGGATTGACATAACCAGGTGGCTGATCCATATACACTTCCTCTTGCAACTCACCATTCAAGAAGGCATTCTTTACATCCATTTGATGCATAATCCATCCTCTAGATGTAGCCACTGCTATGACAGCTCTCACAGTCATCATCTTTGCCACTAGAGCAAAGGTCTCCTCATAGTCTATGCCATACGTCTGTGCATAACCCGTTGCGACCAGCCTTGCCTTGTGACGCTCAATGTTACCATCAGCCTTATGCTTGGTTTTATACACCCATTTATAGCCAATAGCTTTCTTGCCACTTGGCAATGGCACCAACTCCCATGTGTCGTTTGCTTCCAATGTCGCCATCTCTTCATTCATTGCATCATCCCAATGCACATTTCCAACTGCATCCTCGAAACTTGTGGGATCCACATCCTTTATCACCTTAGCCATGTAGGCTTGGTGATGCGCTAGATACCCATCATAAGTCAATTTCTGAACTGGATTTCTGACTCTATTAGATCTGCACGGTCCTGGGTCACTCCTTTGCCCTCTAGCATCTTCTTGTACTTTCCTTACACCAGGTGTCCTGACAGCCGGAATTCCAAATTCCTCATCAAGACTTTGTTCAGAACCATCTCAATCCATGTCTACATGTGAAAAACCTGATGATGCATCAGCCATAAAGGGAGGTTCATCAACCTTTTCCTTTCCTTTTCGTGATACATTCGTTGTACCTGTTGGTGGAGTAACCTGCGTACGTAGTCTACCATTCCATGGTTTCTCAACAGAGCCACGAGAAGAGGACTCTTGTGGTCCACTCAAAACCTGTGACTGTGGCCCCACATTTTGTACAACCACATCATCTTTTACATCAGCCCCAATACTGCCATGTGCATTACTGTACCAGCTGCTCATCTCATCAAAGACTACATCTCTGCTCACTCGTAATTCTCGTGTAGTAGGATTGTAGCACCTGTACCCCTTTTGTTCAAGGGAATATCCCACAAGAATACATTTCTCTGCTTTAGGATCCAATTTCCTACGCAACTCATCTGGTACATGCACGTAAGCTATGCAGCCAAACACTTTCAAGTGTGCCAAATCAGGCTTTGTACCTGTAAACTTTTCCTCAGGTGTTACATCATGCACCGCAGCTGTAGGTGTCCTGTTCATAATGTACACAACTGTATTTACGGCTTCAACCCAGAAATGATGAGGCATGTTCTTCTCATTCATCAATGCACGTGCAACCTCTGCAATGTGCCTGTTTTTCCAATCTGCGACCCCATTCTGTTGTGGAGTATATCTGCATGTAAACTGCCTGCGTATACCATGCATTCGCAGAAAATCTAAAAAATCATTGGAGAAGTACTCTCCCCCTCCATCTGACCTCAATGTCTTGATTTGCATATCTGTCTCCTTCTCAATCATGACTTTGAAGTCTTGAAAGTGACCAAACACTTCACTTTTGTTACGCATGAAGTAGACCCATACTTTCCTTGTATGGTCATCAATGAAAGAGACATAATACCTGCAACCATGTATACTTGCAGTATCGGTTGGACCCCAAACATCTGTGTGCACCACCTCAAGTGGCTTTTTACATACATTGCGCTCGTGTGGAAATGAGCCCTTTGATTGTTTTCCAAATTGGCATGCTGCACACACTTTATGCATACCATCCACCTTGAATTTGGGCAAACCTTTTACAATCTGTTTTGATTGCATACTGCGCAATCTCTGCTCATTGACATGGCCAATGCGTTTGTGCCAAATGTCAACATCAGCCACAACACCTGTGCCCTGTGCAAATAATGCAACTTTTACCTCAGGCATGTCTACATTCAGCGTAAACATTCTGCCCACACATTTGCCCTCTGTGATCAGCTTACAGCCATTCTGGAAATCTTCTACATAACAGCCATTTGAATTGAAGCGAACCTGCAAACCCTGCTCAACCATTTGTCCAACAGAAACAAGATTCTTTGTAATGTTTAAGATTCTTTGATTTCCCACTCTTCGTATTTAGAGGTATGTTCCCTACATGAGCAATGGGGTGAGCTGTGTCATCTCGTGTCTGCACATAGCATGACACATCTGGTTTGCGCATATCTCTAAACCACTCTCCATTAGACATCATGTGATTAAAGGCACCTGAATCCACATACCAAACATCATCTTGGGTGGAATTCTCTGCAGTCATTGTATTCATTACATGCTGCATAACAAACATGCGCTCGTTTTTGCTGTCATCTGCATCTCTACTAGTAGATGCATAGTTGCCCTGTTCTCTCTTTCCACTTGCTTTTCCCTTTGGACAGTCACGTGACATGTGACCTCTTTCACCACAAGTCCAACATTCTCTGCTATCTGGAGTATGTTGCTGCCTGCTTGATCCTGCACCAGGACCTCTTTGACTCCCCCTGCCTTGAGACTGGTTTCCCCTGACACCTGTATTGTTTTGATTTGATTGGCCTTCCAGAAATTGGCCCCTGCAACCCCTTGGGCCTCGAACACGACCTCTACCTCTACCTCTATTGGAGTTAGAATAGAAGGCCTGTTCAGAATTATTTCTGCCATGAGAAGAAGATGTGTCAAGGTTCTTCTCCTCCAGAATAAGCATAGAAATCAAATCTTGGAACACGGGGATGTCGTCTCTTGTATTCATGGAAGACCTGAAATGTACATACTCATCTCCTAAACCATCCAAGCATGCACGGACAATGTCATCGTCTTCCAGTGAGACTTTAATAGATCCAAGAGCCTCAATGATACTCTTGATCTTCAAGGCATAATCATTGATTGAGAGGTTGTTCCTCTTAACCTGATTTAGCTCCGACTTTAGTTGAAGCTTCCTGGCCTTGGTGTTCACCTCGAACACTCTGCCTAAGTTTTTCCATGCCATGGCGGGGGTTTCAGCATCCTGGAGATAGCCCATCATGCCATCTGTGATGCTCATAGAAAGCCAATACATCACTTTGCTCTGGCCTTGTTGCCAGTCCCTCAAAACTTTCCTTTGTTCTGCTGTAGCATTTGCCTCGGGAATCTCTGGTTCCTTTTCATTGTCTCCTTCTACATAGTCCCAATAACCTTTTCGTTTTAGGAAATTTGTTATTCTGAACTTCCATGCAGGGTAGTTATTTTTCTCAAGCTTCTCAGTAACAATCTGACTGAAACCGTCAGACATCTTGAAGCACTAAGACAAAATAGCTGCAATCTGCAAAAACCTGAAAATCCGCTGAACCTGCTATCGTGGTACCTGTAACGCTTTCTACACTCAACGAGTGTCCACAATCAAGCGTACATACAACCACTGTACTTGTACAGTAAATCTCTGTATACTGCACTTTGGAGACCTGTTCAGAATCTTGTGCGAAAAACCCCTAAAATTTGTTTTCGCTGCGCGAGGCGCCTTTGGCATCTGGTCGTGGATTGCGAACGAAGAGATTGTGATGCTCTTGCTCTCTTAGCCTCTCTTGCCTGCACCAGGCTCTGATACCATGTAAAGAATGAGGATGCAAGAGAGCTACACAAGACAAGCACAAAGCACACAGAGATGGAAAGCTTCTTCTTCTTCCTCACAGAAAAGAGAGTACAAAATGACTAAGTGCTAAAGCTGAAAAGTAGCACATATGTACATGCGGTCACTAAGTGTGAACTCGCTAGAAGCGTACTAGGCTGGCACTATAAGTGTAGTCTAGCTATAGAATCACTGGCAGAGATCCTCCGTGTCGGTCACCTAACGCGCCAGTGAGTAAATGCCATAAGCGGCCAAGACCCGTAGTGGATGCCAGCTCAAGGTGTAGAGCTCGACATCTCAACAATGACAACCGACAAGGTAAGAGAAAATTCAATGGAGTCACTACTAAGCAAATAGAAGGCTCGATGACTGCCCAATGTTCCCTATCGCTTGGTGTTGACCTTGATGCTAAAGCCATTACAGGTGACGTCAAAGACCTTGAGGAATGATAAGCGACAATGGAAAGACAAAATTCAGTGAAGTCAATACTGAGCGAATAGGAAGCTTGGTGACTATCCAATGCTCCCTATCGCTTGGTGCTAACCTTGGTGTAACCAACAATGAAGACCATGGTGATATGATTACAAAAATATATTTGAGTCAATACTGGGCAAATAGGAATCTTAGTGACTTTCGAACGCTCCCTATTGCTTGGTGTTGACCTTGCTCTTAAAGTCATTACATACAACAGTTGAGTCAATACGAGGAAAATAGGATGCTTGGGGACTGTCCAACATTCCTATCGCTTGGTACTAACCTTGGGGTTAAAATCATTACATGCGACAGTAGAGTCATCACTGAGCAAATAGGAGACTTGGTGACTGCCCAATCCTCCCCATCACTTGGTGCTGACCTTGGCAAATTGGCGTTGGCCCAGTACACTTCCACGGATATCACATTTTTAATTCCATATCTATCAATGAATAATCCCTTCAATACTTTATTAATATTTTCCATGCTAATAAGTACTCCAATAATGTACGTATCCCAAAGGCACTTTTTTTCCAATGGACTTTTTCCCTTTGTTCATCTAGGTATTAGACCCTAATTTAGAACCTCATCATTCTACTTCCCTTGTACATACTTTTCATAAATAAACAGTAGCCTCATCATTATGCTATTACAACGAACAAATGCAACATCATCTCTCACATCAGACTATTTAGACCAATGAAGATGCTGCAGCAAAGTGAACCTCATCAACAAATCCAATGACAAAATGAAGAGGATCAGCCCATCAACAACCAATCAAAAACCTTCCATAGCCTCCACGGACACTTTTCAACAGTGCGCGAGGACGGGCACTAAAATCGGAAGGGGGGAATGTTAACTGAGTTAACATCCGTTAACAAAAGCTGCTAAAGACCAAAGATGTACGAATGCACATCAAGGATGAATACGAAGAAGCAGTAAAGATTGGAGTCACACATTTTTCACGTTTTCCCAAAATGGTCATGTATTGTAAATTCCCGATTTAATTCAAGCCATTGTAATATTCTAATGTGTTACGGGCTCAATGGGAGTTCCAAGCTATAAAGAATAGGTCAGCTAGTGTGCCTAGGTTGCGGATTCAGTAAGTGGTGGAGCCCTAAAGGCCTTGGGCACCCAGACATTGCATATTTTTACCCTAGGTATATAAGGCAGTGTGTATAAGAAATTAGGGTTAAAAAGATCATTTGTTGAGAGCACTCTTTGGTGAGAGCTCTTGAGGTGTGTGGCTATGGAGTCCTTGAGCTTCTCCTTGCTCATGATATTTGATTAACACTAATCAATGATTCATTCTCTCTCACTATGCCTCTCTCATGCTTCTTATGATTGCCTATGATGCTTAGATTAACTAGATCTTAACTAATTAGTGGTTAATCCTTCTCTAATCTTGTGTGATTGCCCTCTTTTGCCCTCTTGTGTAATCCTTCTCTCTCACTGTGCCTCTCTCGTGCTTCTTATGATTGCCTATGATGCTTAGATTAACTAGATCTTAACTAATTGTGTAATCCTTCTCTCTCACTATGCCTCTCTCATGCTTCTTATGATTGCCTATGATGCTTAGATTAACTAGATCTTAACTAATTAGTGGTTAATCCTTCTCTAATCTTGTGTGATTGCCCTCTTTTTCTTGTGTGTGCATGTAGGTTTGATTGGAGTGTGGTGCTCAATAGATCTATGTGTGTGTGCTTGCAATTAGTGTGTTGCATGATAGGATTAGTGTTGTGTGCATCTTGCAATCATAGTGTGTGTGATTGGGTTGATTAGAGGTGAAGAGAAGTGGATTTGGAGATTGTCCTGCATTGCGGCTTAGCTCCTCCAAAGGCCGAGAAGCACACCACGTAGAGTTAACATTTGTGTTGCCACGATTAGCTCACTAACCGTGTGAGTGTTTCCATGCCCTATCTCGGTAGCTCATCCTGCCGGATTGATAATTTTGTTGGTCATTGGAGCTATTTCAACGATGGAACCCCCAACATACTCTCTCTCTAAAGAACTTGTGGATGGTTAATATTGGTGTTGATATAAAACCAAGTCACTTATCTACCAAGACATTGGAATAGAAATAAGTGATCCTTTTTTAAAAATCTTCTTTAGAGTGTGGATAATAAAGACTAAAAATTGGTGATTGTGCAAAATTTGTAGGGAAGATATGATAAGGTGTGAGACACAATTGCATGTTTTTCAAAGGTAATACTAAGATTTTAATTGATGCATACAAGCATTGAGAGTGGTTGGAGTTTGAGTTGTTTGTAAATTAAGTAGTTTAAAAGAACAAAATCCTTCATGTATAGTGAGAAATATAGGGCATAGGAAATAACCATTTGTTGTATTGCATACTTGTAGAGATACCTGATACAAAGAACATATGTTCTCCTATGAGGGCAATGTATAAGCAAAAATATTCACAAAAGGATCAATATCAGGAGTTAAGAGCATTAAAATGTGATGTATGTGGTTTATTCTTTCCAGGTTCCTCGCTCGATTTATATCCCTCACTTGCTTTTTTCCGCTCATTAAATGATATCACCCGCCAAGGCTACAACCACCCCCAACAAAACATAACACATGACTCTAAACATATCATGTCATCTTGTGTATACATAATAAATCCTTTCCAAACCAATCAATTGGGTTGCTTCATCCAATAAATCTATATAGTGGCTCTTCAAGGAGCCTGGGTGCAAAAATATAGACTAAATGCAGTGGGGAGCAAGCTATATGTTGACCATAACTCTTCACTCAATCCGAATTTTCACATTAGACATTAAGATAAAACACCCTAAATGAAGTTTTTAATCTATGATTCAAAGGGTTTGGACTCATTCATAATGGTTTAGGAGATACGACCAAAATAGTGTCCTTGCTAAATCCACCAGTGAATCTGAACAAGTACTTGAATGAGAATGGCTAGACAAAGGTGCATCCAGCTTACTGCCATGCAAAATATGCACCAGCTATTTTGACATACCTCTGGCCTACTCATTTTAAAGGAAACCCAAATATTGGGGATCTTACATCCTCCCATACTTGAAAGATTCAAGATGTCCTCACCTTGACATGGATAATTGTGTCTCAAAAAATCATCCCATTCCCAAGTAGCATCTTCCTCAGGATAAGTTGACCGTTTAACAAGGTGTTTATTACAAAGAAGTTTGGTTCTTTTGTGAAGAATCGTGTCAGGATGTACTTCAAAACTACCATTGATTGAAGTAGACAAGAGAGAATACTCAAGAATTTCACTTGATTTAGGTACATATTTCTTAACTAATTTGACATGGAAAACATCATGTACCTTGATATCTTAGTGGTGGTTGTGTTGGCCTATTATGCTAATAATGAGGATTCAGGTGACCCCTATTGTAGAAACATTCCTCAATGGTATGATTTGTCCACTTATTCTCAATGGCACACCACTTCTGTCTAGGATATTGTTGTGGCAACAAGGGACACTGATGTGACATCAAGTGGTCTCCTTCACATGTCAAGCAACGTCTCACTGGTGGTATTCTCTGGTTTTGGAATTTCAAGATATGATGCATTCTCTTTATAAGTTCATCTGCAAGATGATCCATATTCACTTGCTATTGTATTGGTGTTGTCCTTCTTTTATTTGCATCATTAGCTATATCTCGTGAGTCATTTGAAGCTATATACATTTCTTGTCATACCTCTTTGTAGATTGTGTAGCTGGCTACTAAATAGACAGTCTCTCTTGAGACCTCATCTAAAGTCGCACACTTTTTCAAGTGTAGGTCATTCTTGAGATATTTATTCATGATTCCCTCAATGAACAACACTACTAATTGGTGATCCTTCTAGGGTTTCTCTCGTGGTGGGCACCTCTCAATGTGTTGCTTGAATCACAATGTAGCCTCTTGTACTCTCTCATTCTCTTTTTACTTGAAAGAATAAATTTGGGACACTTTATTGTGCTTAATCTCTCGCATGGAAAACTCCTCAACAAAATCTTTTAGCAACGCTTCTATGTTTCCATAGTCTTCCTTTTTCAAAGGTTGGAACCATGTAAGGGTAGTGAGTTCCAAAGTTGATCCAAAAACTTCAAACTAAATGTGGAAATTTGTGGCATGTTCAACTCTCAATACATGCTTGAATAATGATGAATGTGCATGGGGATCCCCTAATCCGTTGAACCTCAATGCCATGCATTTTGCAACTTGATACGGACACATGGGCCTTGGTTCAGTGACATATCTCATCACTTCCGGAGCTCCTCAAAACGATTCCTCATAAACTATAGGTATTTGTGTGCTAGGTACAACTCTTGGTACTTCTCTCATAGTTGCATCTGGCACTACTCTTTCGGTAAGGTGTGGCATATATGACCATGTAACGGTCCTAAAGCAACCTTTGTCTGCAATTTTCTCTGGATGAGTATCCTCCACTCTAGTTGTTCTTGTGGTAGAATCTACTCTTCTAATGCTTGATTATTCTCTCAGCGTTGCTGATGATTCAACAACTCCAATCGTGGGTTTTAAGGTTCTTGGCTCTAGGCTTACACTAGGAGTAGTAGGTATGGTCAATTGGTCAATCACTAGAATCCCACAAAAAGTGATTATTTGAAAATCCTTTCTTGATATTGCTTCAAATTTGTATTCAAACTTGTCTATGATCAAGACAGTCTCTATAGCTGTTGAAGCAAAAACATATAGGATATTCTCTTTTGCGATCGCCTAGTATCTAATGGATGTCCCTTTGTACATGTTGATATCTTCTCCTATGGATGTCCAATAGAGAGATATGGATGTATCATCTATCAAGGAATGTTTTGTTTTCAAGGAATGGACATGCATGAGATGTTCTAAAGATGGAAATGGCCATGATTCAGGCACTATATCTCTTTGTATTTCATATACTACTCATCCTAGGTTGTCTACTAGGTTTGGATCTTATACCACTTTATAAGTGACACTAGTGAGATCCACATATCTATCATTTAGATACTTCATAGCTGGCTCTTCAATGAATCCCATCAGATGATCATCAATTTGACAAACAAAGTGATTATAGGGATCTGCATAGATCCTTGCCCAAAATTGGTTGTCAAATTGATACACTAAGCTCATGTCATAACCCATTGCCTTCAGTGGCACTATGCTAGAACTAGTTATCTCATGTACTTTCTTGCATAAATTAGAATCCATTTCTAGAAACCAAAAGACTCTAAAGTTGTTTCAGACACGTAGTCCTCAATGATATGTTCTAGGACTTCCATAGGCTTTGCTATAAGTTCTTGATCGATCCTCTCATCTAATGAGATGCTACTCTTAGTCTCTCTCTTTGACCTAGCCTTTGGATTATTAAAAATTATTAGATCTTAAAAGCGTGAAATAAAAAACAAATTGATTGTTTACGCAAACCCAACCTGCTACCTATTAACACTAGGTTGAAAATGGGACACTTTTATGTCTTGTCAAGTGACTGCTTGAAATAATTGAAACAGACACTACAAGAGGTTCTTCATATTAGCGAATATTAGCGACACTAGCACTGTGACACTAAAATGTGAAAACCCACGGCGTCGCTATGCTCGTCACTATACTATGTGTTAAATAGCGACGCTCAAAGCGGCACCGACAGGGGTAAAAAAATAAACTGAGAGCCCCAAAAACTCAAATTTCAGATCTAAGTTTTGACGCTCTAACGAAATAGGTATACATGCACCTCCCCCCCCCCCCCCCCCCCCCCCCCCCCCCCCCACACACACACACACACACACACGCTTATCTAGTCTATAATTCTTGGACTAAAACTTGGCCGATTGGTTCCTTCTTTGGTAATCTCATTCTCGCTATCTCTCATCTTTCTCGGTTTCTCATAACCTCTGTGACCGCTTCTCCTGTGAATCTTCATTTGTAGCACTCCCTACTCGGGCAACACATGTAACATGAAGAGTATTTAAGGACTCTTCACTAAATTCCAACTCTTAAATACCCTGAAGATATAGATCACCATGTTGGCATGTGACATGTATGCTGGCATATGACACTTACCAAACCTTTGGCTCATTCTCTTAATTTGACTTTTTCTCTCCCTCATCTCGATTATAGATATATGCCTGTCATTGCCGGCTGGCCAAGGTGCTTCCTTGCCCATAACCTTCGGCCTCCCCTTTTTTTACTTCAAACACAACCCTTGCTCGCATGATAACATGATCTTCCTGTGTCCACACACTTTCTCTCTTGCGGGCCGCATACATACAGGTGTGTTCAATCTCATACTCTCTCTCTTGCATCTCCATACATGTAGGCGTGCTCAATCTCTTCAATCACCTTCGTATGGTGCTGCTCACAAATCCTTGAGAATCTTGATTGCTGCGCGTAGATGTACACAAGGTACCTTACTCAACACACACACACACACACACGCACACACACACACACACACGCACACGCACACGCACACGCACACGCACACGCACACGCACACGTACACACACACACACACACACACACACACACACACACACACACACGCACACGTGCACACACACACATACACACAAATGAATCAGTATCGTAACTATATCACAGAAGCATGCTGACCTACTTTTAGGTGCTGAATGATAACCATGATGGCTCACATCTGGAATCCGTACCCTTGAGGTTTTATGTTTGGTCTTGCATGATAATGCTGTCATTCACGAGAACGTGCTCTTGAACACACACACACACACACACACACACACATTGAATGTAAAAAAAATGATGTTGTATTGTTGTATATGAAATGTTAATTGAGTTTTATAACATTTTGTTTTAAAATATTGATATTTAATATATTATTTAATACAATTGTCTAAGTATGGTTCAATTATGAAGGGATTTTTCATACTTAGACACACACACACACACAATGTGTCTTAGAGAGAGAGAGAGAGAGAGAGAGAGAGAGAGAGAGAGAGAGAATGTAAACACATGCATAAACAAAAAACACATACACACACACACATTGAATGTTAAAAAAATGTATGCATACATGCATAAACAAAGAATGCATACACACACACACACACACACACACACACACACACACACACACACACACACAGAGAGAGAGAGAGAGAGAGAGAGAGAATGAGAGAGAGAGAGAGAGAAATAAAGCAAAGAGAGAGAGAGAGAGAGAGAGAGAGAGAGAGAGAGAGAGAGAGAGAAAGAAAACA
The DNA here is from genome assembly GCF_014529385.1 of Adiantum capillus-veneris. NCBI lineage: Eukaryota > Viridiplantae > Streptophyta > Polypodiopsida > Polypodiales > Pteridaceae > Adiantum > Adiantum capillus-veneris. The sequence goes on from NC_140946.1 coordinate 141,191,912, forward strand.
AAGAGGGAGAGAGAGAGAGGGGGGAGAAAGCAAAGAGAGAGCGAAAGAGAGATAAGGGGAGAAAACAAAGAGAGAGAGAGAGAGAGAGAGAGAGAGAGAGAGAGAGAGAGAGAGAGAGAGATAGATAGATAAAAAAAAGTAGAGAAAATTTGAAATGAAATGTTATATTAAGTTTTAGGGCTAGGTTAGATTTAAGTTGGATTTAAGATTAGGTTAAATTACATTTAGGTTTATGTTAGATTTAAAATTATGTTAGACTTAAGATTAAGTTAGATTTAAGACTAGATTGGATTTAACTTTATGTTAGATGATTAGATTAAACTTAAGATTAGGTTAGGATTACATTTAAATTAGATTAGATTAAACTTAAGATTAGGTTAAGATTTAAGTTATACTTAAGATTAGGTTAGATTACATTTAAATTAGATTTAGTTTAGATTTAAGATTAGGTTAGATCACATTTAAGTTTATGGTAGATTTAAGATTAGGGTAAGATTTAAGGTTAAGTTAGACTTAAGATTAGATTAGGTTTAGGTTTATGTCAGATGTAGATTTTGATTAGATTTAAGATTAGGTTAGGTCTAGGTTAGATTTAAGATTAGATTTTGGATTTAGTTTTTATATTAAAGTTTACCTTCAATATTACGGCGTAAATTTAGAGTTAGGCCAATGGTGATCCCTCTCTTCCTCTCCACGGATGCGATCACTTGGTGTAATCATATACATGCTATATGTACTTATCTATTAGAGTTTTTAGGGCATGTTCCTCGAACAAGGAGCTGCTGTGAAGAATTGTTAAGCTGTTGTGAATTGCTACAACTAAAGAAGAGGCAAAGGGGTTTTGTCCACTACATGCATTGTCATGTAGACGTGGGTGTGTAGATTTCTCACGTCTAGAAATATAGGCATTGACCAACAAAGACGAGATTATAACCCCATGATTCGGATCTCCGTGCACCTCTAGACAGAGGTGTGCGGGGATTGGACATGACTAGAGAGTGTGAGTGTTGGCGGATACGCCGCAATGGACGTTAGCACAACGAGAACTCACCTAACAAGATTTGTCAGCTAAGCACAAAGCTCAACCCGCAGGCACATGGAAGCAAGCATAGGGTGTCAACCTACGCTCGACCGACTATTGACTACTTCCTACAGATGTCTCTAACCAATGTCTAAGCTACAGCCTTCAAGAGTACACAAGAGGAGATTTCCTAAAACGCTTTCAAGAGCCAAATACCCATCAAACCTTCTCGAAGCGGCTAAGAAACTTGAAGGAAACCCTATTAACACCAATAGGCCGCTCTCCCTAAGGTCCATGAACCAAAACCCCAACCCTAAACACCCGGTAAAAAATCACGTAGGATGTCTGGTCGAAATTTTCAAGTCGTCGTTTCTGAAAACTAAAGTGCCTAATGTGTAGCTCTACTCATTTCGAACGAGTGGATATGCTGAAATGAAGAAACAGACAACGTATGCTCACCGAATCACCAGATATAGCTCGTGGGTCAATCTCGCAAAGCTGGACCGTACACCTGCAATGTAGGTGTTGGCGTGTAGCTCTCTTCGGGGGCAACACACTGCACTGCTCCTCACTCGATTCCGATCACCAGTGCACGCTTAGCATCAAGATAAAACTCTCACTCTCTCTCATACATAGAGTACGCTCAACTCACACAGACAAAAATTTATAAAAATGACAAAGCTTTTTTTCATTAAGGTCAAAAGTGGTATAAATACCTTACAATCTCAAACCCTAATGTTCCAATTTAACCATTCACTCATTCTAAATGTCAAAAATGGGATACAATCTAGAAGCTTCTTCAAGACCCACTATTTACAAAGGTGAAATGACGGTTTCTTTTCAATTAAGGATTAATTACAAAGAAAAATAATATCCTGCCGGGCAGTCATCCTCCGTTGGGTGTGTCCAGCCGCTAACACTCCCCCCCTCCTAGATCATGTCTTCCTCGACATGGCGGTAGAGTTGCTTCTTCAGTGGAGGCTTTCGGGCATCTTTAGAAGAGACTCATATTATGCATGTTGGGCCAGTAATGTAGGGCCAAATATTTCTATATTGATGGTGAAGAAACCGTTGTAGAAGGCTTCTTCAAAAGCCTAGAGATGATACGATGGCAAAAACATTATTCGCTGGTAGAGGGCATGTATCACCTCATGGGAAGGCTGAGCAAATAGTTCATATGCACATCTATATGTGTCTTGGAAGAAGAAGATGATGTCTCTGTTACCTATCCAGGTTTAAAGATCTCAAAAACTGCTAGAAGGGTTTTACAGGTTTTCCTGAGCATGATGCGAGAGAGGTCAGGCGAGCCAGTGAACAATTTAATGGCGCCCGTTAGGGTTTTCACTATGTATTGCTCACTCATTCTCTCACCTGACTTCAAGCCTGGTAGCTTTGGGTAGTTGAGCCATGTGGGATGGCTTTTCTTCAGCAGCTCTTGTTCTTTCCAGGTCCGCATGCTTGGTAGAGGGCAAAAGCTAAGGTTGTCTCTGATTCTTTTAGGTGCCTCTACCTTACAATCTCAAACCCTAATGTTCCAATTTAACCATTCACTCAGTCTAAATGTCAAAAATGGGATACAATCTAGAAGCTTCTTCAAGCCCCACTATTTACAAAGGTGAAATGACGGTTTCTTCTCAATTAAGGATTAATTACAAAGAAAAATAATATCCTGCCGGGCAATCATCCTCCGTTGGGTGTGTCTAGCCGCTAACACTCCCCCCCTCCTAGATCATGTCTTCCTTGACATGGCAGTAGAGCTGCTTCTTCAGTGGAGGCTTTCGGGCATCTTTAGAAGAGACTCATATTGTGCATGCTGGGCCAGTAATGTAGGGCCAAATATTTCTGTATTGATGGTGAAGAAACCGTTGTAGAAGGCTTCTTCAAAAGCCTAGAGATGATACGATGGCAAAAAAATTATTTGCTGGTAGAGGGCATGTATCACCTCATGGGAAGGCTGAGTAGACAGTTCATATGCACATCTATATGTGTCTTGGAAGAAGAAGATGCTGTCTCTGTTGCCTATCCAGGTTTAAAGATCTCAAAAACTGCTAGAAGGGTTTTACAGGTTTTCCTGAGCATGATGCAAGAGAGGTCAGGCGAGCCAGTGAACAATTTAATGGCGCCCGTTAGGGTTTTCACTATGTATTGCTCACTCATTCTCTCACCTGACTTCAAGCCTGGTAGCTTTGGGTAGTTGAGCCATGTGGGATGGCTTTTCTTCAGCAGCTCTTGTTCTTTCCAGGTCCGCATGCTTGGTAGAGGGCAAAAGCTAAGGTTGTCTCTGATTCTTTTAGGTGCCTCTACCTTACAATCTCAAACCCTAATGTTCCAATTTAACCATTCACTCAGTCTAAATGTCAAAAATGGGATACAATCTAGAAGCTTCTTCAAGCCCCACTATTTACAAAGGTGAAATGACGGTTTCTTCTCAATTAAGGATTAATTACAAAGAAAAATAATATCCTGCCGGGCAATCATCCTCCGTTGGGTGTGTCCAGCCGCTAACACTCCCCCCCTCCTAGATCATGTCTTCCTTGACATGGCAGTAGAGCTGCTTCTTCAGTGGAGGCTTTCGGGCATCTTTAGAAGAGACTCATATTGTGCATGCTGGGCCAGTAATGTAGGGCCAAATATTTCTGTATTGATGGTGAAGAAACCGTTGTAGAAGGCTTCTTCAAAAGCCTAGAGATGATACGATGGCAAAAAAATTATTTGCTGGTAGAGGGCATGTATCACCTCATGGGAAGGCTGAGTAGACAGTTCATATGCACATCTATATGTGTCTTGGAAGAAGAAGATGCTGTCTCTATTGCCTATCTAGGTTTAAAGATCTCAAAAACTTCCAGAAGGGTTTTACAGGTTTTCCTGAGCATGATGCAAGAGAGGTCAGGCGAGCCAGTGAACAATTTAATGGCCCCCGTTAGGGTTTTCACCATGTATTGCTCACTCATTCTCTTGCCTGCCTTCAAGCCTGGCAGCTTTGGGTAGTTGAGCCATGTGGGATGGCTTTTCTTGAGCAGCTCTTGTTCTTTCCAGGTCCGCATGCTTGGTAGAGGGCAAAAGCTAAGGTTGTCTCTGATTCTTTTAGGTGCCTCTACCAGATGAACTAAATACTGGGTTAATTTAGTTAGCCATGCCTTTCTCCATTTTGGTTGAGAGTCCACAATCAGCTTAACTCCTTCTGGTTTGGAGATATCTTCTTCGTATAGTGGCACTATTGGCTCCTCTTTAATCTACTTGTTTATTGTAGCAGCTTCATACTTGAGAAGAGGATATGGGAGAGAAGGTTGTAGCCATTCATGTCGAACGACATTTGCATCTAGCTTCTGAATGGTCATAGACTTAAATACCCTCTGCTCCCACTCTATTGTTTCTTTGGCCGTGTCTTTTATTGCCGCTTCTATTTCCCTTTGTAAATTTTGTTCTTCTTCTTGTGTCAGATCCCGGGGCTCTTGGGATGGTTCCACAAGTATGTCCTCTTGCATTGTTGTGTCCATCGGGTCTGACACATTGTCTATGTCAATCACTTCCATTGCTGCTGGCCCTATGCTCAAATGTGGCTCTTCAATCTGCTGTTGGCCTTTCAGCTCATCAATCTGCTTCTGCTAAGACTTTCTTTTCCTGTTCATCTTGATCCCCCATGTTCACTAAGAGGTCGTTCAATTCCGCATTGGCTTTTTCAGCCTCTTCTAGCTTCCTCTTGGTGTCTTCATTTTCTGTTTGCATCCTCTTTAGATCCTCGTCCATCTTCTTTTTCAATGCTTCTAGCTCATCTTTCATGGCCTTGTTCTCATCTTCGACTAGACAGATTTGCATCACTAGATAGCCCTCGGCCAGCATCAATCTTTGTCTCTTCTCTAGTATCAACTCCTTTTGGAGTTCCTTCATCTGTTCTTCATATATATCCTTCTCTGAAGCACTACTAGTTAAGGTAGCAGCTCTGACTCTGGCCGGAGATGCCCTTAGCCTCTGGATGGTTTGATCTTTCACTTTCATTTGATCTTTTAGCTCTATCACTTCATCCTAGCTTGCCTCATGTTTTAGCTCAACTTTTTCCTTAGCATTCCTCAAAGTTTCCACTTCTTTGGACTCATCGGCAAGTTGGAGTGTCAAATTATCCCTTTCTTTCTCTGCATCAGTCAGTGATTTGCTGATTTTCTTGTACTCCTCCTCTGCTCTTTGAAGATTTTGATCTGCTGCCTGACTCTGTCTTTCCATCTCTTGGCATCTTTTGAGTTCCGCGTCCAGATCGGCTTGCAACTTGGCTTGCTTCTGTGTGTTCTCTTGGTCCTGCTTTTGCAGCGAGTCCACCTTGGCTTTGATATGAACTTCATTTGTTTTGAGATTATCAATTTCAATCTCAGTGGCCATAGACCTTGCTCCGAGCCCAATGAGTTTTTGCATCACTTCATCCCAATCATTGGTTTGCGGCTGTAAATCCACTGTATTAGTGGCCATTTACTTCAACTCCACCAATCGAGGGCTCATCATATATTCTTTGGGTTTTGTGCTCGACAACCCAAAAGCTGCATTAGCTGCCTCTTCTCAAGAGTATCAAGCAGCTAGGAGATCAATAAATATTCTATAGTTTCTTTATTCTGGACCTGGCTTCTCATCTTTTGTTTCAACTTCTACCTTCTGCTCTTCCTCTTTGTTCTTCTCTTCCTTGGAGTCTTGTTGCCCATTAGGTTTGTTCAACTCCTCTTTTTGTCGGGTTTGGGGAGGACTAAGAGGAGGTGGTGATGGTGGAGGGCTGGATTCTCGGCTTGATAATGGAGTTGGTTGCTTCTTCTTGAAATCTCGATCCGCATTTGTTTTCCTCTCTCTTTCTTGGCCTTCCTGCTCCTCTAGCAGCTGCCGTCTCACATCATCAACCTCTTCTTCTGTAAAAGGTATATTTGGTATATTCTCCGCTGTAGCATCTAAGATCTCGAAATTCTTGACCGATCCCTTTGAGTCCTTTGAGATGATCTAGACATAGCCTCAAGTGATGGCTTCCATAACTTGCTCATATCCCCTTTTAGTGCTCTCTCAGCTCTGAAACTTTCCATTAGCCTTTCTAGCCTTGCTGCTTTCTGTGACTTTGTTTCCTTTACTCGCGCTTGTAGAATTTCTTTCTTTCCCTTCTTTGGCTCTGGCGGCTCTTCTAACACTTTCTCTAAACGGCGCTTCAACCTTGTGGCTACCCTTGGCGCCTTAGGAGGTTCCTCTTCTTTGTCTTCCTTCAGCTTGAGCCAATCATTTTGGGAGGGAGGTAGAGGCCAATTTCCCTTGGCATGCAATTCTCCATAGATGAATTTGGTTATCAACTCACCAGGCACAATATAGGTGGGATTTTTGCTCCCCATCTTCACAAGGTTGTTGTGAATGTAAGCGGCATAGTTTATCTACTTTGGTTTGCTCTTCTGCATCGCCCAGGTGAAAGTGGTAGCAATATCTCCAGGTGGCATCGTGTATTTCTGTGGCTGCTTGGTACACATGTGGAAGTACTGATTGTATAGTTGGCTGATGATGGCCACCTTCGGGTTTGCAATATCTTCAAATGTATAGTTATTCTTCTTTTCCGAGTAGACCTTAATGTCATCTCGCCTCTTACTCACACTGTCTCCTTTGTTAGAGATGTCAAGCGCTACTGCCACCACTTTCTCTGTGATGACAATCATTGTATTAGGCTTGTCTTGCAGATCTGTAACTCTGGCTATGCCGTCCTCTTTGATTGTGGTGACAAATTCCCACACTCTTTTAACATCAATCTTTGCTGGCAAGGCTTCAAAGTAATTGTGGAGATCCAGTTTCTCCAAGTAGTCCCCCATCTTGCTCCTGACAAATTCATTGAGCTCTTGAGGTATCATGGGTAGCTCCATGGAATTTCCCTCCGGATCTTTAAATACTCCTTGGTAGATTCTTAGATCATTGGTTTCTAGCAGGTCATCTTGAATCCAAGTGCTTGTGGGCTTCAGGGTTCCTTCTTGGATAACAAAAGGCTCCACTTCTTCTAAGTAGTCCTTGATAGTCATCCTCTTCTTCTTTGCAGGTGACTTTGTGGCTGCCATTGATCTTGTTGCACTCAGTAGTTCAAAGTTAGCGTTTTTTACAGATTAGCTGATAAAATGAGTTCTGACTACCTAAATGACTTGAAAATTGAAATAAAAACTTAAAAGGGACTAGGAAAACCATGCATGTGCCCACATTAGATTTTTGGATGAAAAATAAGCATGTAGATATCCTACGCGTAGGATGTCTACCTTCTCTGATTTTGATGAAACTTGACAGGCTTGTGGCCCTTGACTTGCGCAACATGGCTATGTACTTGGAATTTGGTTTGGACGTCAAAAAGTGCAATTTTGAGCATATTTAGGCTTTTGGCTCACAAAGTGGATAGGATGTCCTATAAAGATGGCAAATGATATTCAATTGGGTTGAAGTTTGATATATGGGCTTCTTATACCATGTAAAAGACTCCCATGATGTCAATTCCTGCACAGAAGGTCAATATGACACTAGAGACATCCTACGCGTAGGATGTCTACTTTCTCAGAATGACTTGAATTTGGTTCTGTGGGTAGCCCTTAGCATGTAGAACATGGCCCTGCTCTTAGATTTTGATTTGGATAAGAATTGGTGTTGTTAGGAGCATGTGTAGTGTTTTTAGGCTCAGAAAAGTGCATCTTTGAGGTTTTGGGTCCAAATGTGATGGGTTTGGCTTGAAATTTGATACATGAGCTTGTGAAGATGTAATAAAGATATTTGGAACTCAAAAAACCAGCTGGAGGTCAAATAGGTCATTTAGACATCCTACACTTAGGATTTCTATTTCATTAATTTTCATATCTGACCCCACAGTTAGCTTGGCAATGTGCTAATGAGTATATTGTGCAAGTTTCATGTGATTTGGACTAGTTTTGGTAGGTCTATGACCCATTATTGCCTCTATGCTTTGACTTTCTGTTTTTTGACGCATATGAGGTCAACTCTTGTCCAAATGTGATGAAACTTGATGGCTAGCATGTATAAGGTATGTAGAAGCTGTGTATGAGGTGAGATGTTGAGTTTGGTGCCCAAACATGGCCATGAGACATCCTACGCGTAGGATGTCTCCTGATGAAATGTTTTATGAGAAATGCTACTAGTACATGCCTTGAGCCCCCCTGAGTCCCCTTTAAGCCATATTTCAATAAAAAAGTCAAAAAGATAGATAGAAACTCCCTCTTTGGCTTTTAGAGCCTCTAAGTCTTTTTCTGACTCTTGGAGTGCTTTTCGGCGATGAAATTTCTTGATGTTAGTCTCCATAGCTTCATGGTTCCTTGGGGATCCTTGCCATATGGTTTTTGTTGGCTTTGGCTTCACCGGAGCTTCGTTTGGCAATTTGTCGCTCTAGAAGTGCCCGTGGTTGCGTTTACATGTCGTCGATGACTTGTGGTGGTCTACCACCATAGGACTTGGTTGTTGATGGTTTAGGAAAGCCGCTCGTGAAGTTTGGTGGGAAACAGACATCCGGTTTGGCCGTGAGCTCCAGTTGACGCTTTGTGTGTCTGATGTCATTTTTGAAGCTTAGTCCCGCTTCGGGTCCTTTTATGGCCATGTGGGCTATATAGCCTTGTAGAGCATGTTGAGATGCTCCTACCCATGAGTTTTGGTAGCATTTGGGCGACTTTCCACCGATTTACCACTTGGTGGCCTCTTGCAGGGCTCTAGAAGTTAGGGCTTTTTCCAATGGTTTTTTGCCGCCTTTGTGCATTCAAGTGGTCTCCTATGCTAGGGTAAGCCCCCTATGAAGCCTTATTGCTTTTGGGTTAGCCGTTAGGTGGCCACCTCTACCTGTAGGTCTCTACTTCCCGTTTCCCGCGTGAACCCTACACTAGTTTTCGCGACAAAACATCAAACATACGCAAAAAGCTCAAGGTGCTGAGCCTACCTCTCATATTTGGAGCCTATCGGGTGGTCGTGCGCATCGTAGAAGTAGCTAGAAGTCCGGTTCACTCTAGATGGCAAGGGCTCTCTCTCAAGAAGGAAATAGTAGAAATGAGCTCTAAGTGAAGTGAAAAAATATTATAATGGGGGTCCCCGAACCACTTTTTATGAATTTTGACATGTGCTCCCAACTCCTTCCGAGATGGGGTTTAGGCTCGAAAAGTTCTTGATTTGGACTCCTTTTGCTCAGTTTCGGAGAAATTTGATGTTTCGGTCAAAATCTGGCCAAAACACGCCTCCCGCTCCTTTCACATAATTGCACCCCCATTGTACCATAGGTTGTCCTATAGGGATGCATTTTATTTGCGAGCTTTTTAAATCGTTCTTTTATAAGCATCATACTATTCTTAGAGCTTTTTGGCTACCAATTATCTATGATCCATCACAAAGGAGCTGTGAAATGTACCAACAAGATTAATTCCTACAATGCACACCTTTCAATATTCATAAGAACCAAAGCACTCTAATAGCGATCCCATCATGATTTTAACTTACCATTGTTCTTTAATACACAAGAACCTTAAAGCACTCTAATGCCAATTGAGCATTCACAACCTTTAGTCCCAAAAAATGTACCAAAGTCTAATCAACTACTTCAATGCTCCCACAAGCAAACTCCCACTGATATCTTAATTTGCTACCTCTGCTATCCTCCCATAGCCAATTATCTATGATCCATCACAAACGAGCAATGAAATGTATATCAAAAGGAATAATTTTCATACGATACCATTTAACATTATAAGAACCAAAGCACTCTAATAGCAACCCCATTTTGATTTCAGCTTAGAATTATTTATAAATAGACAAAAACATTGAAAGAAGCATTCAAAAAGGTCAATCCAAAAAGATGTACAATAGTCTAATCACTTCTTCAAAGCTCCCACAAGCAAACTCCCATGAAATTAGCCACATCGGCTATCCTCCCATAGTTGTCTTTACCTTCCGTGGTTGACCCAGAACAAAGGCTAAATCTATGACTGTGAATGTTGGCTGGTGAATGACCATGTGCTCCTTTGGCTGAAGACCAAGAACATGTGCATACACATAGTACATGTGCTTGCATGCAACGAAAGTCTTTTTTGCACACTCTCTTTTCTGAAAATCTGGGCAAGTGCATCTAGGCTCCTCTTTGATTTGAACATCATAAACATTTTCTGTCATTACTCTAAATATTACATGTTGCTTTTGTATCATAACGATCTCCTCCAAAAGTGTCATATCCAATCTGTTAGCTGCGTCAATTCTTTTTTGAGCTTCTTTGGAAATGCCATGTCTCCACTTTCGCTTCCTGCTACCACTGCCCAACTCTGAGGTACTTCTACATATGTTGGTGGGTGGTGTCTGCAATGGTGTGTTAACACATGCTATCTTGAATCCAGCTGCTCTTAAACTAGAGAGCTCCTCATCTGAAACATTTGTTCCACTCGCAATATCCCAAAGAGCAGGTACCTCAATTAACATTTTCACTTGCTTCTTGACTGCTTTTGTATGTTCCACATCATGATTGCAAAACCACAACCACTGTGCAATAGACTTGTCTTGATAAGTCCTTTCTGACCAGATCGAAGGTGCCACCAAACCTCTTTCACGGCTTTGGATTAAGGTATTACAGTTCTTCCTACCCAATCTACCAAAACATTTTCTAACACAATTAGGTGGCATCCTGCAAAGTGCCCATTGCTCGCGCGATACCTCAACTTCTTGTATTAAACATGACGTCGTGTTCGGATCATTGTTATCATACTTGTCATTGCCTACCTCTTGCATCTCATCCTCCTTGCCTTGAACAAACTTCTCTTCAATGCCAATATTATCAAAGTGGATGTGCCTTGGCCGCCCCTTTGGGTTACGTTGTCTTGACTCCATGAAGAACTCCGGCCTATGAGAACTGAAAGCTTCCGTGCTTTTTTTTTTCTTTCTTTGGACAGACTCCTTGTCTCCATGCACAGTAGGATCTTCATACATTGGTGTCCCCGCAACAACTTCTCCAATAACCTTTGCAATAGAACACGGACTCTGATTTCTCTGATTGGCTGCCTTGCTTAACATGGACTCCATTGAAGGCCCAGTTCCAATAAATCTACCTGTCATAAAACCCAATCGCTTTGCACACTGGATATACGAGTTCAAGACGTCACTGACGCAAGCATCATAAAGGGATATATTTTTTTTGCCACCTTCTCCTGACAACCAGCTTGCATGTACACTTTCTGAGAGGTTTATACTGGGAACTTGAGCACGCTCCCATGGACTCATCTCAATCTGCACAATCATGAGTACATAGAAAGATTCACATATAAATGAATGAAAAACAGATTTACTAATAGAATTGAAACTCACCGTAGTTGTGATACTTCCCCAATGCGATATTCTTTTTTCCCACCATTTAAACCATCTTTGCAAAACAATGATATTGTCTTTGTTGACATTATCGGTCCACCATTCTTTGATTGCCTTTGCACACTCATTTGCTTCATGAATAGTCATTGCGTTTCTCCATGCTTCACATATGGAGATGTGTTCTCGTTGTTTACTTGAAGAAATGAGCTTCTTGGTGTACTTGTGTAAGCTTTGTTCCCAATGAAAGAGGCAAGAACGCTCTCTTCCCTCAAGTACATTTTGAGGTCCTCCATTATAAACTGTTCTAATTGCTAGCCAATTTGCTCCTGCCTCATCTGACATAAAGCCAGCAAAATCGGGAGGTGCTTGTCCACATTGCGCTACTACACTATTGAGCATCTCCCAGAACAACACCTGAGACTCACAATCTTCCTCTTTTGATTCACAGATAGCTATTACTTGCAAGGCTCGCATGCTGCGTAGACAAAAGTTGTAATTATGCAATGTAAACATAGCAAGAATATTACTAAAATAATCAGTTGTCAATTTTATATACCTAGGATCGTACACAGAACATGACATTGTTGCCCAACCTTCTATGCGATGTGTGTGATCAAAATGTACCCAGGCATTTCTCAGATCTCCTGTACCTGTGCGTCGCATGCGATTAATCAAGTCTACTCCAGAGGCTGGACCTTTGGTGGACATTTTGAATAGGTAACATTTGTCTTTAAGCCCTCCCTGTCCTGGAAACCTACTTCCATGGAAGAAAGGAAACATACAACGTCGTTGCAGTTGCAAAATATTATCATAGCCATCGCCGATCAATACTCCTTGTTTTGATTTTTCTTGTGTCACTATTCCCTTGAATCTAATTAACAATAAACAATAATCATACGTTTATAAAATGAAAGTGCTATATCAAATGTTTGAAACCAAAAGATAACATATAGTTCTTACCCTTTGTTTTGAACGAGTGGCATCATTTCTTCCAAGAAATGATTGAGATCTTTCTCGGTTGTCATTCCATCATCTTCTTTGGTTAGAGAATCGAATAATATCTGGCGTGCAACCATCATCTGAATTTTTCTAGGTCCTCCTCTCTCAATCTTCAATACCGTGCTAACTAGACTTCTCACTTTCTCAATGGAGGCTCTGTTTGTTCCTTGTTGAACGCTGTGTGAATGTTCACCAACATGTATTGCCAAGCGACTCATTTGGTTATCTTTTGGAAGAACATAGTATATCTTGCAAATACAAATAGCAGAACATGTAACAATTCTCTGACAATAGTGACATGTGATGCCTGAGTTAGCTTGAGCTGCAGGTAATCCCTTGCTGATTGGTCGATCAAGATGTCCATGAAAATATGCATCGTTAAATTTTTTCTCATTTTCAAAGTAAGAACATGTTATCCTGTGACACATCAGGTAGCCCAGACAAGAGCTGAGACGGATTGTGCAGTCTATCGACATGTTTGTTTGAGAAGGTCGACTCCATAAATGACCATCAAATTTCTGTTCCATTCCAACCATCCGATTTTTTTTTCCAGATGCAGGTGGTAGTTCGAAGCACACTGTTCCATCATAAACTGCAGGAAGCTCTTCTACATGAATCGAATCTCCACAAATGCTCAAAAGTTTCTTGAGTCTAGCTGCACCTGTACTTTCTTTTATCCAGTTGATAATAGATTTTCTTTTCACATCTGCATCGTCACTGTCAATTGGAATGACAATAGGGTTATGACGCAAACCTTGTATAACTTGATCTTCCTTTTGCGTGTCAAAGTGTACATCAGACATTGCCTCATCATCCAAGCATAAAGGAGATGACTTAGCTCCATAAGATGTGAACTGAAACATAGTGTGTGTATCATCTTCTGCAGATTCGATACTATCAGAAACATAGACGCAATCATGAGAGTGAGCTATTTTATATGTTTTTGAAAGTGTTCCATCAAGCAAATAGTGCTCGTTTCCTTCATGATCACTTCTTGGTGTCACACAGATCTCAGATGGTTTTTTATTGTCAGTTTCAACAATGGCACTCAAACCCAAAAGTTTACAGTGAGGAGGCAATAAGCTCTGCAGAAAAAATGCACTCAATAGAACCTCATTATCTCTCAAAGACACTTCATGCTGCAGTAGCATTCCATCAACTTTCCAAGTTAAAATGATAGAGCTAGAAGGACTCATTTAGGGTCAGTAAGAGAAACTAACAAAGAAAGCAAAACATATAGTGATAAACATGGGGGTAATAAAAGAAGATAACTTAGATAATAGAACCTAACAACAGAAACCGAAACTACAGAGTTTTTGCTATGGCAGGAGAAGCTAAAATGTGAACAAGATGACAACTCTCTGTCAATGTATTTCGTGCATTCAAAACGTATTTTTAAATATTTCTCAAACTTTCTCTCTTTCAAAATACTACTCTCTGTCTCTCTCAATACTGTCATTACTCTTTTTATCATTTCTCTTATGAGCTCTCTTTCTCTCTCTTGCATCCCTCTTTCACTATATCTCTCAATATCTCAACAAATCTCACCGCCGTCACTGTTATCATACTTCTTTTTCTCTCTTTATTACTTATTCACTGTTATCATACTTCTTTTTCTATCTCTCTCTCTTTCCTCCTCTTTCACTATATCTCTCAATATCTCAACAAATCTCACCGCCGTCACTGTTATCATACTTCTTTTTCTCTCTTTATTACTTATTCACTGTTATCATACTTCTTTTTCTCTCTCTCTCTCTTTCCTCCTCTCTCACTATATCTCTCAATATCTAAACAAATCTCACCGCCGTCACTTATCTCTCTTTATTATTTATTCACTGTTATCATACTTCTTTTTCTCTCTCTCTCTCTCTCTCTCTTTCCTCCTCTCTCACTATATCTCTCAATATCTCAACAAATCTCACCGCCGTCACTTATCTCTCTTTATTATTTAGTCACTGTTATCATACTTCTCTTTCTCTCTCTCTCTCTCTCTCTCTTTCCTCCTCTCTCACTATATCTCTCAATATCTCAACAAATCTCTTAACTGTCACTTATCTCTTTTTATTACTCATTCACTCCTTGATTTGATGTAAATTGATCTTGTTTATTTGAATTAATTTAATTAAATGTAATTTGATTTAATGAAGTAATTTTGTTTGTTTGAATTTATGAAATATATTTTGACTTAATTTAATATAATTTGATTACATTTAATGTTATAAACTACATATTATTTTTAAAAATTGTATGATTTAAAGCTTGCTTATTAAGTTGGGCGGACAAAGTGAACACTAGAAAACCCTGGTCGGACAATGTGAACACTAGAAAACCCTAGATCTAAATGTGTATTTTATCAATACATTCTTTCATTCTCTCCCTCTCTCTCTTTCTCTCTCTCTCTCTCTCTCTCTCTCTCTCTCTCTCTCTCTCTCTCTCTCTCTCTCTCTCTCTCTCTCTCTCTCTCTCTCTCTCTCTCTCTCTCTCTCTCTCTCTCTCTAACTCGTTGCATGTCGACTCCTCCGTTCTGAGGTACTCACCGTCGTTCGTCGGTCACTGTCTCCTCCGTTCAACTCCTCATCAGGTACTCTTGAATTCTTTTTGCAAATCTGGACCCGACCGTTCAATCCCAGTTCAACTGTGTCTCCGCCCAACACCGTTGCCCCTGGCTATGGAAAGATAGGAGGAGCAGGGGGCTCCCCCACCACAGAGCTGCTAGTCATGCTGCTATGTACTGTGGTGGGGAAAAATGGGGGGGCCAAGAGCCCTCCCATCATCCGCGCGCGCGCGGATGATGGGAGGGCTCTTGGCCCCCCCCTTTTTCATCTCACTACTTGGGCCAGCTGAGGGCTGCGGCTCATGTGTCAAGAGTGGAGTGCTCCCTGTCGGTCCTGAGACCGGTTCTGAGAAGAGAAAAAATGGGGGGCCAGGAGCTCTGCCATCGTCCGCGCACGCGCGGATGATGGGGAGGCTCCTTGCCCCCCATTTTTTCTCTTCTTTTTCTGAGTAAATTTCATTCCAAATACTAGCACAAAGATCTTAGTTGATGTAGTCAAAATATCATCTTATTAATCCTTGTGAATGTGGCAGAAAGCTAGCGAAGAAGTCTAAATGCTACAAAAATAGCCTATTGATCCTTAAAAATGAATGTAGCAAAAAGCTTATGATGGCTAGTTGGGTTAATTAATCAGATCAGGTAGAACAACAGCTAGCTGTGGATAGGAAATAGTGATAAATTTGATAAATTTGGGTACAATGGCTAAGACGGAGATAGTACTAGTCTTTAAACTGGGTGTCATGATTCCTGGTAGGAACACTGATATGTGAAAGTATATATATTTTGATGGAAGGGAAAGAGTCAAATTTGAAAGCAATTAAGGGCAACTTGTGTCTGTGTGTACAGTGTGTGTAAGAGTGAGAGAGAGAGAGGTATGAATAATTGTAAGCATGCATACGAGATTGAGGATGGCGAGTACTTCACACTAGTCATGATGTTTGCTGCATATGAGCTCCGGTGTGTGTAGGTGCGTCCAATTGAGTTGCGTCCAATTGAAGTGTGTAGGCGCGTCCAATTGAGGTGCGTCCCATTGAGGTGTGTAGGCGCGTCCAGCTGTCTAAATGAGGCCTAAATGAGGCACGTGGGAAGGAGAGTTATGAGGCCTAAATGAGGCACGTGGGAAGGAGAAAGGGGGGGGCAGGAGCCCCCCCATCGTCCTCGCGCGCGCGGACGATGGGGGGGGCTCCTGGCCCCCCCCTTTCTCCTTCCACCTACCCACCCACCCTTTCTCCTTCCACCTACCCACCATTCGGCGTTTACTGCATAGCGCACAGCATCAGCGTTTACTGCAGCAGCTCAGAGCATTCCCACAGTATTGTTCTACCCCGTCGCTCAACAGTGCACACACAGCAACACACAAACAACAACATACAACAACGTCGAAAGGCCTTCGAATAGGTACAATAGTTTAATTGGCTCGAAAGGTTTCACATGAATGTATTGGTTCTCCCCTCTGTGAGTACCCATGGCTAGGTTCTATGATGCAGGATTGTCATTCTTAAAGCTTTAGTTAGCTGAACACATAGATGTACATTTAAGTGCCTCTATAAATGAAAAGGTGATTCTCCCCTTTAGTTAGCTGAAAATAAGAGAAGCAGTGAAATTAAGGTGTCTTAATATCTTTCATGGTGGTCTTGTTAAAAGTTATGGAAAAGTGTTTTCTCAGTTCTAAATTACATACTTTTCACCTTGTTTCCTTTTCTCTCTTTAAGAATTGTTGCTGTTTGATTTCAATTTTTCATACCTCTTAAGAGATGGGAGAGATAGAGAGAGAGAGAGAGATAAAACATGAATGAAAACGAGACAAAAGCGATTGAGAGAGACAAAAAAATTTTAAGTGAAAAATGATTTTGTTTTGTGTTCTCAAGCTGTGAACATGGGTCCTAAGAAAACTGCAAAAAGAAGATTGCAATCTTCATCACCAAACAGTAGTCGCTATGTGAGCATGAAGTTAAGAAGTGGGTCATTGCCTAAAGTGACGTTTGAGCAAGAGGCATCTTCACGTGTAATGTCTCTTGCCACTCCGCTAACAAAGAGGGGGCGTCTACAAAAGCGTTGCATTTATGTGGACGATGAAGCTGAGGTTGAAGAGGATTCCAATAATTTAAATGATGTCACAGAAGCTACAGGTAAATTAATGGTGGTCTTTTGCTTTGATTTATTTTCTTTTATGCTTGGTAAGAATATTAAAAACATTTATGCTTTCTATCAGGAACAAACGTGGAAGAGCAAGGAGAAATCCCTCACGAGAAAGATGACAGTCAAGAAGAAAGTAGCGACAGTGAGAATGAGGACAATCAGAGAGCCAAACATAAAAGACAATTTGGAAAAAAAGTTCCTCTTGGACTCATGAAAGATGTGCTCGGACAGTTTTATGTGAAGAGAAGGAGTGTTCCTCCATTGGTGCCTCTTTGTCGTTTGGTTCCTCATGAGG
Organism: Adiantum capillus-veneris; assembly: GCF_014529385.1. Classification (NCBI taxonomy): domain Eukaryota; kingdom Viridiplantae; phylum Streptophyta; class Polypodiopsida; order Polypodiales; family Pteridaceae; genus Adiantum; species Adiantum capillus-veneris. The sequence goes on from NC_140946.1 coordinate 141,209,234, forward strand.
CTGTGAGATTTGCTTCAGATTCGGCATCATGGTTGGTGAGTACTTTTGACACTGCTGCATATGTGGAAACCATGGGTGTTTTCTTGGTTTCATTGGCTGGTCCTAGTGGTAGTACTATGCCAGTCACTACCCAAAATTTGGAGGAGTGGGGTCCAATATGGACACAAAAACATCTAGACTTTGAGCGTTCTCTTAACAAAGAATGGCAAGATTTAAAAGGGAGAAAATTTCTTGTATGGGATGGCAATCATCGCCTCAAAACTTGGATGAAGCGCATCAAAGACCGTACGTTCTCTTACTTTATTTCATGATTAAAAATATAGCTTATAGCTTTTAGTATGATTTATTGATTATAATTTTCTGAAACATTTGAATGTAGTGTATGCTGATTCTCCTGAATATCATAGTTGTGTTCGTTGTCAATTTATTGAGGTTGACAAAGCCAAGGAAGGCGAGTTACTTCTTGCATTGGATACTACAAATGCGTAAGTTATTATTTTGATCATCATACTCGTTTATGTTGCTATTATAATAAATTTTATATGTTTTTAAATTTTTCGTTGTTTTGTTATATTTTAGTATTTCAAGAGCTCATGTAACTCCGAATATTAGCCATGAGGTGTACATGTTTCAAAAATTTGGCATAGCAAACAAAGATAGTATCTTGAGCAAGTTATCTGAAGAGGACCGAAAGTGGGCTGAGGTGGAGATGTCCATTGAAGCAAGATATTATCATGGCACTCCGCCTTGGTACAACACACCATGTGTTGTTATTGCACAGCTTGTATGGAAGGTAACTCTTATGACCTTTCTTATGTTGAAAGATTTATTTCTTTGAGAATAACTTAAATCCCCTGTGGGAGCCTCTGCGATATTGAGGTGGATGTTTCTTTTGCAATTTTGTTCATATTACAAAGGAGACTCTGTCAAAAAAAATTTGGGAGGGTTTTCATTTATCTTGTTGATGTAGGATGAGTTCAACACCTTTATTTCAAATGAAACTGCAAAAATCAAAGGGAAAGGGTTACCTGAGCATGAAACAAAAAAAAAGATTGATGCTGCCATAAGGTCAGAAGAAGAGAGGCTTAAAGATCGAGGATACAAGTATCTCTGTATTGCTAATCCTAATAATGGAGAGGAATTTTTCAAAGTTTTGTATGGACTTAAGTGGGATGAGCCAGGGATGTTAAAGATTACAAGGGACAAATTGTATTGTCTTACAAGCTCTAAGATTCCATCTGACAGGTAGATTCTTGATATTTAATTTGTAATGTTTTCTATATTTTTTTTTGCTCTTTACTCAATCACTATATATCATTTTATAGAAAAAAGGTTCTTTTGCAAATCATGAGTTTGACAAAAGCCAAAGATCCCCAATGTATGCATTTTGGAGACTACAAAACATTTCGCAATTACATGAAGAAGGAAGTTTATTGGGCACACATGTTTGTGGAAGCCTCGTTGGTTATTCGAAAGCTCGAGGTGGAAGGTCCTCAACTTCCATCAGATTTTGAGGACTTCTATAAGAGTTCTCTCAAGAGTCATATTATAGAGGTAATAACGTTTTGAGGTGCATTGTTACTATAAGTTACTATAGAAATATTTTAAAAATGTTAATATTGTGCAGGCTTTTGCTTCTCTTCTTAATGTGGTGAAATCTTCGGATGACCAACAAAAGATGCCAGAGTTAGATTTTTCGGCAAGGAGACTCCTTTTTAGGTGAGGATATTATTCTTTACATATGACTTGTCTATGAGAGATAGGGTTGAGATAGAGAGAGATTGTCTTTACTTATCAATAAAATGTATCGTTTTCTGTAGATGGTTTATGTATTGCAAGGAAGAAAAGATTCTAGGAAGTATACCATCTGTGGCCAAAGAATGGGTTGACTTAAAGGATGAGAACACTATGTACTCTCCAACAATCCAAGATCGTGGAATCACTGATTGGGAGGCTAGCATGTGTCCTTGGTGGATTGACTATCCCATTGGAGTTATCCCAAAACAGGAGAAGGAGTTGAGGATAAGTATGCAACTATGTCACTATTGTGAAGCCTCTTTTGTATCCTACACAATGTCTTGTTGTTTTGCCTTGTTATATGCATAAATATAATGCAAGAGATCTTGTAGGGTTCATGACGGAGCATGGCATTGCTGGTACAATTGACACTCATGTAGATGATGCTTCTGAGCCAGCTAACATTGATATTACGCATGTTGTGCAAGACAAGAAAGGTAGGAGGATGTTTATGTATATGTTTTATGGATTATGCATGCTATGTTTAATATGTGTCATATTATTGTTGTACTAAAATTACTTTTGTATGTTTTTGCATTTTTTCTTAGGTAAAAAAAAGGTCAATGATCCTCCACAAAAGACTCCACAAAGGACTCCAGAAATATCCAAATCTCAAGGTCTCGAGTCTGCAAGAAAGTCTGATGCAGCTCCATCTTCATCATTCGTTGCAGAGTCCTCGCTAGGACGCCCTGCATGGGAGAGACGACCTGTCACACGTAGTGTTGGTATGCAAATAACATTTTATCCGCAAATGTCAAAATCGTATCGTATTTTCTTTTCTATTTAGTTAGTGATGCGTACTCTTTGTGTAGGTTTCCATTACACTACTGTGGTTGATGCTTTGCTTGTGGATATTAGGGGTGTTGATAAGTTTGCTTTGAAAAGGTAAGTTTTTTTCTTCACTAATAGTAACACAATAGCATCTTTTTTGAAAGTTTTTGCTTGCTTGGGTTTTTGTTGTAGTATACACATGTTTCTCTCCCCCCAAAAAGTTGATTTATATAGTAAAGATGGGGTTCCTTGCAAAGAGGTTGCACGATTGATTTTTGCCGACTTTCCAAATGGTTTGTTGGTAGATGCTTTGGAATCAACTCCTGAAGGTGCATTATTTTTTACATAACCATTTCTCATTAAGTTGAATATTGTTGAATTTTATGTGATAAGTGCACGTTTTATGAATTTGTAGAGAGCGTGATAGTGCCAAAGTGGAATTTATACTCAAAGGAGTTGATTACTGGTACCATGGATCTTGCACACGAGTTTCTCGCAGATGAGGGGTTCTTGGTCACCATGTGTTTAGCTGAGCATATTGGAGAGCTCTTTGTAGATGCTCTTAGGGTTGGTCTTACACTCCATCGCACTTGGACCCTTATGTGTGCTAGTCATGGCTATAGACATCCTGTTACTCGAGAGGCGGTAAGAATTAGATTACCTAATATGTAGGATTGTCTTGAACTTCAACTAAAAGGTTAGTCATGTATTTACAGGTGCTGGATCTCACCATATGCTTGTGGCATCGTGCTGGTAAGCCTGTACCCTTGTACGATCGTGATGCTGGTGCTATGATTGATGATGTGCACTTTCCAGCGATGCGTAGTTATGTACTTGATTGTGAGATTACACCTTTGGAGGTACAGGGGATTCCCATGAGGGGAGGTGCGGAACGATCATTGACTTTTTTCAGGTGATGATGTCTCAAACATATGCTTTGTTGTATAAGAATTTTTGGGTTTCTGAATATTAAACGAATCTAATCAACAGGTGGCTCCTCGCTACTTTCACTGAGCGATATGATTATGTTCTGGACGTGTTCGCTGGATGCGGTGGCCTTGGGAGAGCGAGCATTGAGGAGGGACGACATTGTCTTTGCATGGAGATTGATGATGTTCTTTATGAGGGGTGCCTCTCTACTATTGCATGTGGACCTATGCCTCACGTTGGGCATTCACAGCCGATCAGTCTAGATTTACAGTAGACATGACACTTGAGGTCTCACTTTCAATTTTATATGTTTGGACTTATTTATTACGTGAGCCTATTTTGGTCATTTTGTGCATGCACGTCGTCACTAGTTTTATTGACTGGACATATATCATCACTACTGATGACATTCATATTTTGATATATGGCTCCTTTCGCTATGTTTTTATGTAGTTATTTTTGGAACATTGCTACATTTGTTCCATATGAATGTTGTTTCCATTTAATTCCATTAGAAAGAAATGTTGTGTTTATGTCAAAGAGGGTTTTTATGCTCGTCTCATGCTTACAATATTTGAGATACGTTAATAGTGTGTTCTCATAACTTTGAAAATATATTATTTCAAACTTCTCCTACTTATTCTCCATTGAATGCATAAAAGTTATTAAAAGAACGAAAATCAACAATAAAATTAATAAGAACGAAAATAGAAGCTCGCAAAAATTACATCCCCGTCCTATAGTCACTGATTATCCCCATAATTTTTGTTTTTCATTACGACCGTATTTCACCTGCTTTTTTATTTTTGAAGTTTTTCTGCCAAAAATTAGTAAAATTCAAAAGAAAATAGCAAAATAAACCCATAAAATCCTCAAAAATCACAACAACTCAAAAACATCACCGCAAAATACTATGTACACTCACATGCTATTTTTATGGCCGACTTTCTCCGTTTTACCAATATTTTGTCTGAGAAATATCTATTTTTATATATATACACACACCTAGAGGCATAATTTAGCGTTTGGCCCCATATACTTGTAGATTCATGCTGTATAAGGGAATATGTGCTTAGGTTAGTCCAGAAAATTTTATAATCAAACAAAAACCTTTCAAACTAGTCGAAAAACATGCCCTTTTTTTGCTCTTTTTACCTTCATTGGGTCCGCACTCAGAATGCCTCCCCCCCTCCTAGTCGGAGTCCTCCCGGACAACAAGGTATCGCCTCGGGGTATGTGCAGTGCATGGGTTAAAAATTGTGCTAATGTGCGGCCTTGTAATGTGGCCCTATTTGATGCAAACTTAGTCAATACATGGAAAAATTAATGTTGTGCGAGAGGAGGGAATAAGCAAAATGCTTATTGGCATTCGACGTCGAGGTTTCCTATTTGTTGTTGATTTGGTTGACTGATTTTCTTTGTAAGTAAAAGTTGTAACTCTATAGATCTTTGTTTGATCGTCTTTCTTGCAAAAGTTGCTTGGTTTGCCGCTACTGTCGATATGGCCGTGGTTGTCTCCGTGGAGAGAATTTTCGTGGCTGAATTGGCCGTAGTCTTTTTCTCTTTTGCTTGCCATTTGTAGCTCTATTTTGGAGGCTTTTGTAGGTTTATTGCCTCGTCCGTGGTCGTCATTGTTGTTCGGTTGATCGGCACCCACATAGATCGGTTTGTCGGTTTCATATGTAGTGAGTGTCTGGCTGCTGGTGTTGCTTGTACTGAAGGGAGTTCTTGTTTGCGTTTTGGGATCCAAATGCGAGTCACATTTAAGTGTTTACTGAGCATTCTCTTTGGGATCCATATCTTTTTTATTCCCGTGGTTGTTGGTTTAACTGTGTTCTTCAGTTGACTTCAGTTGTTGTATTGTGGTTTGTATGCCATGTCACCTCTATCCTTCTGAACCCATACTTGTTTTTCGCGTGTTGCTACCCTTGATCTATTCACTGCTGTCTGTGTTGTCTTATTTTTGTAGTGAACATGGCTGGCAGTTCCTTGGTTGTTCTCCATGTGTATCGTGTTTTGCTTTATTGGCACCCATCCTTTTTATTCTTTATCCAGTGATGGTGGTGCTGTCATCTGGTTCTTAGGGGTTTGCTGAGAAAAGGATACCACCTGTTCATCTTGTGCATGCTGAATTTTAACTCTATCCAAATTCGAATCTATCTGCACATTATACTCTTTCTGCCAAGGTTGTCCCAACAACATGGGGTGTAGTGTGCTCGCATCCTCAACCACATAAAACTTGTGGGGGTAAACATATTGATGTATTTGTACATGCAATATTGTCCAGCCCAATGTTCCTAGCGAATGTGAGGTACTACTTTCTAGCATTTGTGGAGTAGGATGTAGTTGATCTTTGGGCTTGAGCTGTTTATATAATTTGTAAGAGATCAGATTTGCTTGAGCTCCGGAATCAAGCAATGTCGTTGATTCAACTTGATTGCTACCCACTTTGACTGCAATTATTGGTTCCACTGTGTCTTCACCAAAATTCGTTAATAGAATAGCATTTATTCGCAATGATGATCCACTTTGTTGTTGTTTTCATAGAAGCCTTCTTTTTGCAATGCGTTCTTTTGTCTCTGCTTGTGCTTCTTCTCGTACCCTCTGTTTCTCCTTCATCCGTTGTTTTTCTTGATGGATTTGTTGAAGCATATCCTATGTTAGTGGTAAATGATACTTTTTTAACCGACACCTACTAATCCAATTTGGCATTTTTTCTCCTGTCAATGTAGCAAGTTTGATAGCTCCACTTTGACTAATCACAAAGGGTCCCATCCCTTGCTTTTTAAGTTTCTTGGCATGTTGCTTCAACGTATAAACAAGTACATAATCACCTATTTTGAACTCTTTCGTACATACATGCTTGTCAAAAAACTATTTTTGTCTTCTCCTTTTAGCATAGATCGAAGCTACAGCTCTCAATCGAAGTTCATCTAGCTTTTCAAGATCATCTATTCTTGAAGAGAGCTCATGCCCTGTCCATTCTAAGCGTTTCTCTATGCGTAGAGTTGGAACTAAAAACTCTATGGGTAATATAGCGTTTAGACCAAACACCATGTTGTACGGTGCTGTTCCGATTGATGTTTTGTAAGCTACCCTGTATGCCCATAGTGTTGAGTGTAATTGCTGATCCCAGTCCGTTCGTGACTCTGATACAATTTTAGTCAAAACTGTGCATAGTGTTTTATTTGTGGCCTCAGCTTTGTCCATTTACCTGTGGATGATATGGAGTAGATTTTCTATGTATGACCATGAATTCCGATAGCAGATATTCAATGACTTCATTAAGAAAATGCGTTTCTCGATCTCTGACAATTTCTATTGGTAACCAGTATCGTACAAAGACATTCTCATACAAAAATTGTGCAGTGGTTCTTGCATCTGCTTTTTGTGTTGCTGTAGCTTCAGCCCATTTTGTGAGATAGTATGTAGCCACAATGATATATTGGGTATAGGTGTGATATGCAGGGGGTGAAATAGGTCCCACAAAATCAATACCCCATTTTGCAAATATCCGTGCTCCCATCATTGGCCGTAGTGGAATCTCATCTCTCTTTATTAGCAGTTCTTCTTCTTCAGGCTCTAAATCAGTTGCTATATAGACAGGCTGAGGCTCTTCGCCTGGTGCAGCAAGGTCTATCCGTTTTACATTTTCCGGCCCATCGTAAGATTCCTGGTGTATTCTTTTCCTTATTGGTGGTGTCATTATGATTTTTCTGTCTTGGATGGTGAATTTTCGATAATGGGATGGTACATTCATGTTTCCTTTTTCTGAATCCTCCTTACCATCAGTTTGTCCCTCAGTAGTCCATACCTCTCTTAACGACCGTTTTAGCTCTTGGTATTTCTTTTTACGCTCCATTTTGGTCCACTTTGGGTCTTTTGTTTTTTCCTGTTTTGATTGCTCATTTACTTTTTCTACCAGCATTGATCCTCCTGATCCTGCACTTTTGGGTTCTACTATTTCCTTGGGCCCTATGGTTGCCGCACTGTGTGAGCTTAAACTAGTTATATCCTCGAACATCTCTAATATATCCTTTGTGTGTTTTAACTCCTCGGATAGAGCCGTTTGTTCTCGTTCTCTCCTGGCTTTCATACGCACCTTTCTAGCTTTCCAAGTGCTTCTCTGATTTTTCATTTTTGCACTTGGGGCATCGGTCTTTGGCTCTTCAATTATGGGTTCGTTTGTCATTCTTTGAGCTTGTGCTCGTGTCACTGCCTGAATAGGTATTACTGTCTCGTTTTCTGACCCCTCACTGGAAGGCGCTGCTTCCAGCATGTTCAAAGTAGTTTTTGCTCCTTTTCTCGGGTTCTTAGGGAAATCACGAATCAAGTGAGTAATTCCACACTCTGTGCAATACGCGTTGACTCTAATGATTTCATCATGAGGACAGTCTCTTAGCTAATGGTCTCCACCACACTTGTAGCAGGGTCCCTTAGGCTGTTGAGGTGCTCCTTGATCTCCTCTTTGTTGCTATGCATGCCTCTACCCACTCATGCCTCCGTTGGCTATGAACAACAATGTTCGTTCACCCAAGCTGTATCTTCCTTCTCATGTTGCCTGTGCAGTTGTTGGTGGTCCTGTACTTCCAATCATGCTCCAAGGTTCTGGCATTGTGGGTTCTTCAGGTGGATAGTAGACAGGATTTGCAGCATATCCATTGGAATCTTCGTAATATTCATGCATAGGTACCAAAGCCTTCTCTTCTGGTTCGTTTACCTTTGGTGTGTCTTATGCCGAGACTGGTCGTAATCCTGGTAGGGGTGGTTGTTGCCCCAATACTGGTTGTGGTCTTTCTACACCTACAGGTCCTGGTAGGTTGCCTGCTTGATACCTAGGCATCGGTGGAAGTTGATAACATTCCTCCATCACATGGTTTGTCCATTTTTGTTCAATAGCACACCACTTCAGCTGTTTAGTCTGAGTCTTGGTATACATATTAATTTTTTTAGCACTTCCCCCACAAGCTACTCCTGGCTTACAGCTACTTCTCCTTTCCGTGTTGTCTTAGCGTACTTGCTTCCACTTTGTTGTGAGAATGAATCGTCATCAAGATCCTTGAATTCACCCTCCTTGTAGACCGCACAATTGTCTACAAGGTAAAGAGCCTCTTTAGTTAACTCATTTAACGTTGTGCTCCTCTTCATAGGTAAGTCCTTCTGGAGATCTGCGTTCCTTAGTCCTTGAATAAATATAAGTATAAGTCTTGATTGAGTTGACAGTTCTTCCACAGGGCAGAACTTCACATATCTTTTTAGTCATAGGGCTGACTTTCGCACTGATTCTCCTTCTTTCTATTTGAATTTATGGATTTGTGAGACTGTATTATGAGCTATCCCCCTTTGTGATAATTCCTCAATAAACTCGTCAAACACCTCCTCCATAGACTCAAAGTCTCTACGCTCCACAGAGTCAAACCAAGTAGTGGCATCCTCTTCTAGGGTAAGTCCAAACCCTGCAAATTGGGTAGGGAAGTCCAACACCTCTTCATCTCTAATTACACGCACAAAGGCTGCTACATGATCCCTAGGATCTTTGTTTCCCGTGTATTTTTTGTTTACCCATTTTTGCACCTGAGAAGGTCTAATTCTACGATGGTCTACAAATCTCATCATTGGTTCTCCTCGTTCTACTCGATATACCTCCTCTAGCCTTCGGTAGTGGGAAGGTTCCTCTTCCAGAGGTGTCCCTAAGCCATAATGTTTTATGGTTCTTGCAAGATGTGGTTCATCTCTTCGAACTCGTTCTATGGGTTGTCTTCCAGGCTGTGCCGACTCTTGAGTTTTTGGTTTACTCTCGCCTTGATACTATGAATAGAGTGGTGGTTCTTGTAAATCTCTTAGCCCTCGTGAGGCTGGATAACCATCTCTGTTTCTGTTTTGTTCTCATGTAGCACTTTGTCAAAACCATGCCTGCAATGATGGTGGGGTTGCTTGTTGGTTCTGGTAGTTGAACGTCTGTTGTTGGTTAGAATGTGATGTTGCATCGTACTCTCCTGAAAATGGATTTGTCGACTTGCTAGGGGTATAGGTGGACCTTGGTACTTCTTCGGGGGCATATGTTGATGTTTTTGGAACTGTTGCCTTTTCTACCTCCTCAGGGGGAATTCGTTTGTATTCTCGCCCGTACCTGTCAACAAAAATGATATCCTTTCCCATAGCAATTTCATAAGAGAATTAGTAAAGAACCTTGTCTTTGCTTAATTCATTTGGGTAGGGTTCGTTGCATAAAAAATAGGAGACTACTCCCTCGCTCTCATGCTTGTAAACTCCCACATTCTCATTATAGGTAGAGACCCTGGTTGCTTTTTTATCATACATAAAAAGAGCTCCAAGTCGATCAATTTTTGGAGGCGGCTCTTGAGCCTCTGAGACCATTTTTCCTTTTGCCTCATTATCTCCATATCCGTTGTAATCCTCAGGGTTACTAACTATCAGATAGTGGTTCCCCTTTTCATCTCGAAATCTATCTCCATCATCGTAGACTCGAATTATCTCCAGTCTTTGAGAAGGTCTTTCTTCTATACAAATACACTTACGTCCCCGATAGTCAAAATAAACTAGGGCTCCCTTAGAGTTTGTTCCTTCTAAGAAGATTATAGTGAACTTGGCATCGTTCAAAGGGTTTTGGAAGGTACTTCCTCCTAGCATTGTTCCTTCACCGGAGAAACATCCTGGCTGTTGACTACCCATCATGAAGAAGGACTTATCTGATGAAGTGTCAGTATCACTACCCTCCTCAATGATCGGTGCTAATGGATCTAGCCTTGCCTAAGTTACAGTCTCCTCAGTGGACACTAAGCTACTCTGATCACCTACCACTTTTTGGTCTCTCGGAATGTGTCTTCCTGATCTTAAATTCATCAAACATAGCAATGCAATTTATCACAAATCCAACCACTCATTTGGCAAAGGATTAGTTTCCGCACAACTTGTTTTCTTCTGTTGAATATAATTGTACACAAGCGTTTAATTTCAGCAATCGAATCAAAGCATTTAACCGCTAGATGTGGTCTTAGGAATGATTGGTATAACTGGAGGGTTAACCTCAACCACTAGTATACTTTATACACTTTGGATGTTCTTGGTTAGGTCTGCTAATCTGGAACTGTGCTTCACTCAAATGTTTGTCAGTTTAGAGGGAAAGTCTTAATTCCATCTTTGCTCCGTCAAAAGGTCAAACAAGGTCCAATTTCACTTCTGAAAGAAGTTCTGGAACTCTTAAGTCAATTGGAACATCACTCTATGTCCACAGTCAGATTTTGACTTCAATAAGGCCCTGTAGACATCCTACACATATGATGTCTACCTACTTTGTTTTGGCTGAATTTTGCACTATAGATTCCCCTTGATGTGCTAATTCGACAGCTGCTCTCACTTTTTGATTTTGACACCTATAAGCTGGTTAACTGATCAAAAATCTGTTCCAACATCCTGATGTTGGTCTAACCAGTCAAATCAACTCCAATTTGGACCAAAATTGACTAGGAGGCTTGCCTAAGGCTATACAACACCCTGCTATGCCTACAGTCAGATCTTGACTTCAATATCATGCAGTAGACATCCTACGCGTAGCATGTCTAAGTGTTTAAAATTGCTCCAAATGAAAACCACAGACTCCTCTCAAGGTGCTGATCACTCTGGTATGCTCACAATTGGATTGGGAGTGCTAAATCACTGTGAACACATCCTACGTGTAGGATATCTAAGTGATTTGTTTGACCCCAAACTTGAGTCACAGCTTCCCCTTGATGTCAGCAACCCAATGTTGTGCTTAGATTTTAGTTTAGATTTCAAAAGACCCCAATTTTAGCTATCCTAGCCTTTTTTCAGTCAAGAATGCTAAAGTCTGTCTAAAACCCAATTTTCTCACCCAATTGAGATGAAACCTTTCTCATGCACTCAATAAAAGATCATGCTCATGAAACCATCCTATGGTTTTGGTCTTAAAATAATGCCTTGGCACAATTTAGGTAGGATGTCTGACAATTTCCTTTCTTTTGGACTTATCCTGTCAAGATATGGTCAAACTTCCACTTTCTAGGTGAAAATAGGGTAGAACCTACCTTCTAAACACACTGGTCAACTCAGATTTTATTCTCACCAAAACACACTGTATACATCCTAAACATAGCATGTCTACTACTGGCTTAAAATTTAACTTTTTTTCTGACAGAAGTACTCCCTATGCTCTGCAACTCTCTCCGAAATACTCACTAAAACTTTTGAACTTCAATTCAGCTTCTAAACACTCTTTTCCGTCTTTTACAACTCTTTGATGAGCCTAATAGAAAATATAACATGCATGAAGTGCTCCGGATCATAAATCATGATGTCCTACTTACCCTACTCCTACTCATCATGTGAGATGGTGATTTTTGTGTCTCGGTTTCTTCCTGGCCTCTCCGAACTCTCAAGCTATCCTTTCACCGCCTCTACCACTCCAACTCCTACTCTCTACACCACAACTCAACTAATACCTGAAACTACCTAAGTCTACCTAAGTCGAAGGATCTAGGCCAGACACACGCTTCCTAAACTCCTCCTAAGACCTAGAGAGTCCCCCACCCTCTAATCCTATCTAAATGTAAACCAAGACTCTAGCAAGCCAAAGAATCCCTATCCTCAAGGACTAGTCTCGGTCACCTACCTAGGGTTTTCGTCCCCACGGACGTTAGCACAGCAAGAACTCACCTAACAATATTTGTCAGCTAAGGACGAAGCTCGACCCGCAGGCGTGTGAAGCAAGCATAGGGTGTCAACCTACGCTCGACCGACTATTGACTACTTTCTACAGAGGTCTCTACCCAATGTCTAAGCTACAGCCTTTAAGAGTACACAAGAGGAGATTTCCTACAACGCTTTCAAGAGCCAAATACCCATCAAACGTTCTCGAAACTCTATGGAACTTGAAGAAACCCTATTAACACCAATAGTCCGCTCTCCCTAAGGTCCATGAACCAAAACCCCAACCCTAAACACCCGGTACAAAATCACGTAGGACGTCTGTTCAAAATTTGCAGGTCATCGTTTCGGAAAACTAAAGTGCTTAATGTGTAGCTCTACTCATTGCAAATGAGTGGATATGCTGAAATGCAAAAATAGACAATGTATGCTCACCGAATCACCAGATATAGCTCGTGGGTCAATCTCGCAAAGTCGGACCGTACACCTGCAATGTAGGTGTGGGCACGTAGCTCTCTTCGGGGACAACACGCTACACTTCTCCGCACTCGATTCCGACCACCAGTGCGCGCGTAGCGTCAAGATAAAACTCCCACTCTCTCTCGTACACAGAGTACGCTCAACTCACACAGACAAAAACTTATTGCATTAAGGTCAAAAGTGGTATAAATACCTTACAATCTCAAATCCTAATGCTCCAATTTAACCATTCACTCTGTCTAAATGTCAAAAATGGGATACAATCTAGAAGCTTCTGCAAGCCTCACTATTTACAAAGGTGAAAGAACGGTTTCTTCTCAATTAAGGAATAATTACAAAGAAAAATAATATCCCGCCGGGCGATCATCCTCCGTTGGGTGTGTCCAGCCGCTAACAGTGAGGTGGTTATAGTGTGATCTGAGAGAGAGAGAGAGAGAGAGAGAGAGAGAGAGAGAGAGAGAGAGAGAGAGAGAGAGAGAGAGAGAGAGAGAGAGAGAGAGAGAGAGAGAGAGAGACGGAGGATGCCAATAGAAGATTAAATTTATGTCCAAGTTAATAGGTTTTTACATTCATTATGAGTAGTGACGACGATGTGGGGCCGTCCAACCAAAACATCTATCTCTCAACAAGGATCCTATGTCCTTGTAATCAATGCAAACATCCTGTGCGACGGACAAGACCCATTTCTTTGCAGCACATTTGCAAATTTGGCGATTTTGATCCATCTATTATAGATCAAGTTGTTTCCAATTACAACTCGTCGACTCGGACACTAGCCAACAGACAACAATCTTACAACCCAAATTGACATGTTCGCAAGCACTTCAGTAAAGCAGCATACACGAGGCCACAAGATGCAGCCTCTGATAGCTCAGAGGGTGATCATGTAGATCACATTCCCAACGAGGCTATGTTTGAGCCCGAGATCATGAAATGATCGAGATGATCATGGATTCAGAAAGGATTATCTATGATGACATGAACAGTGAAGCCGATACATCATTATATTGTGGAGCACGTGTGTCTAAATTGAAGGCACTCTTGGTTCTTCTCAACATGCAGGCAAAGATTGGATGGAGTGACACTAGCATCACAACGCTTTTCAAGTGATCTATTACAATGTGTTTACTTCAATAAAAAACTCTAGATGTATAATGATCTGATAGATTACTTACACAAGTGTACCGCATTGTTTTCGCTGTGTAGATTGCTCAAAGAGCACATAATGCCAGCTGATAATGTGATGCCAGATTCAAGAGAGGAAGCAAGAAAGATCTTGCAAAACTTGGGTATGGATTACAATTTGATTCACGCTTGTCCTAATGACTGCATTATTTTCAGAGGGGAATACATAAACACGGAGAAGTGTCCGAAATGTGATTTCAAGAAATATCTAGTAGATCTCCACGGACAAAACATTCCACAAAAGGTTTTGCAACACTTTCCTCTGCTGCCTTGCATCAAGAATTCCTTTGAATGTAAGTCCATGGCCACCCTAGCATCATGGCACGAGGAGAATAGATCTTCGGATGGTGTGCTACGGATTCTTGCAGATTGTGCAGCTTGGAAACATATAGACGACACATGGCCGGATTTCACTAGGGAAGCTCAAAATCTGTGCATCGGCCTGGCTATGGATGGCATTAATCCATTTGGTCAGAGGTCAACATCTTACAATGTATGGCCAGTTGTCATCGTCAACTACAACATTCCCCCGTTGTTGACTACCAAGAAGGGGCACCTGTTTCTAAGCTTGATTGTACCAGGGTGGTATAAAGTGAAGAATATGGATGTGTATCTTCATCTACTATTGGAAGATCTACAACAATTGTGGATTGGCATAGAAGTGGTGGATATGATCCAACACACAGGTCGACGTAATGCTTTGATCAAAGGCATTCTAATATGGACCATGCATGACTATCCCGGACTAACAAAATGCTCAGGTGATATATACTCAAACTCAAACACTATAAACCTTGGTTTTTCTCAAGCTTATCGATTGTCATGTGTATGCATGCAGGGCTTCAAACAAGCCGATACAAAGCACGTGTCACATGTGGACCTGGACTTAATGCACATCGGGCGCCCTCACTGAAGAAGCAAATCTACGAAGTTCATCAAGTGCATCTTCAAAGAATCATGGGTTACGTGATGGTTTTTTGGGAAGAGAGCCACCGAGGATGTCTGCTCAAGCATGGTTAGAGAAAAAGGAGATATGTGATAACGTTTTGTCCCCAGGGATGAAGAGACTCTCTCTATGGTACGAGTTACCATATTGGCTCAAACTCATGATCAATCACTTGCTCAATCCAATGCACATATTCAAGAATGTGGGTAATCTGTTGTGTGACCATCTCATCGGTAAGAAAGATACTTTGGGGCCCATAATTGAACTTAGAGATGTGGATCATATGGACAAATATTGGTTGCAGATAGCACCCGATGGATCGATCAAACTCCCTAAACCGCCATGGATTTTGACAGCAAACCAAGAACGTAAAGTAAAAAAGATCATTGGATCTGTGGGGACGCCACTGGTGTAATGCACTCGCTCCAAAAATGTTTCACTAAAGAAAGGAATCTTAGTGGTTTGAAGTCACACGACTGGCATAAAATGTGTTAGGTATATTTGAAGTGGATTATATCATAGTGGAAATTGTGTAACATATCCGTGTGTGGATTGTAATATCATTGCTAAACGTGTTTTGCAGTTTATTTTACTGGTGGCCATTGAGGGATGTTTGTCTCTTGATGTCCACACCATATTCTACAAACTTGCAAAGTTGGTGCAATGGATCTTACAAAAGGATATCCATGTAGATTCCATACCATCTGCCAAACTAAACATTGTGGAGGTTGTATGCATGTTTGAGAAACACTTTCCTACTACCATGCTAACCATTCAAGTGCATCTTCTTGTTCACGTAGTTGATGAGGTGGAAATAGCTGTTACAATGCATTCTAGATGGATGTTCTTTTTAGAACGTTTCATGAAAATGCTCAAGGGACATGTGCATCAGAAGGCACGTCAGGAGGGTAGCATGGCAGAAGGTTGGCTGGTATTAGAGTCCCTAGTTTACATAGGAGAGTGGCTAGATGGATTTGATAAAGCCCAAGATACACTATGGAAAACCACAGATGATGAGCGCATATCTGGGATTGTCATTTGCAATCTCAGTGTAGAGAAAAAATTGATAGAAGATCTAGAGGCTAAAATGAACCGATTTTGCATGCTTCACAATCCAGTGATGCAAAAGTGGATTTCACAATACGAGGATGCAAAGCAAGAGCAACAAAGGGCATGAATCGAGTGGAGACGGGGAAGACGACCACTGATGCATTATCCGACAGGTCTTGAGAGCCTACCAACATTCATGAGCTTAAGATGGTTGCACAACCAATTGAAAAGCGCACAACAGTGCGGTGAACAAGTGACTTAGAGGAGTGGGAGTACTCTCGGGGTTGCACTACCAAGGTAAGTTTGCAATGTACGACTCATGGATTTCTAGATGTTTGGATGACCACTCATATATTTGTTGGTTGTAGTAGAAGTCATACACAGCAGCATGGTGTAAAGGTTGACATTTTAGGGTGGATCGGATTGACAAAAAGCATTTTACACAAGATTATGGAATCATGGCAAAATTTAAACAGTCTAGTTGACGACAGTCCTCTGATGTAGATCCTGTGGTGGCAAAACTCACTTACTTCGGCATGCTACAAGAGATTTTGAGGATCAATTATAGAGGGTCTTTTGTGGATTTGTTTGACGTGCAATGGTTCAAGATAAACATGGAGGGTTGCAATGCTACTGTGCGCAGAGGAGAGTCAGGTTTCCTTGAGGTGGATTAAATTGAAAAATGGACCGACCTAAGAGACACTTCTGTACTACCCAAGCATTTTGAGCAAGTAAGTCAGTAAATATTCAACATCCAATTTTAGAGGACTGGCGGTCTGAAAGCACTCATGTAAGTTATGTGGCTCTTGTAGGTTGTATTTCATCCTACAAAGTTTGCATCAAATTGGTGGTATTTCATAGAGGTAGCCCCTCATAATTCACGGATGTATGAGGGCTACCATGTGCCAATCACAATGGAATCAGTGGAGGAGATCGAAGAGAATGCTGAGTCGAAAGCCACTGAGGTGGTGCAAGATGAGTCTGGTGCTGCTACTCTCTATGGGATGCATGTAGAGGATCTACAAAATGAAATGGAGGACGTCTGCCTAAATGGAGAGCTCTATATAGACATAGGCAGTTATGCTCAGTTATGCGAGGATGAGAGAGAGACCTCTTGAAGAACATTGTATTTGAGCAATTTTTCTCCTTTTTATAATGTAAATTGTATTCACGTGGAGTTTTGTCCGATCTTGTCTATATGCTATACTTGAGAGATTTAAATTGTGCTTAATCAAATTATAACTTGATCCAATTTTGTTCTCCATTCATCATTAAGATTTAATGCTTGTGTGTTTAATGTAGGTATGGATGATGATCAATTTCTTTCTTCCTTGTCACCCCAAAAGAGGAGGTGGCATGAGGAGCATCATCGCTCTAGAGCACCATTGCATCATTCCACTCCTTCAATGTCTCCCTCTATTTTGGAGCATTCGTGCGCTCCGAGAGTTCGATGTTGAGACAAGATGATCTACACACTCTTCTAGGCACTGACGCTCTAGTGGTGGCAGCGGTGGTTGCTGTGGAGATGCCGTTGTTGCTGCTTTGACACCGCCTTGTAGTCAACGAGGCTCCTTACTTACCCCTTCTTTTCCCACCCCCACACCAGCCAGGGCACCGCCATCTACTCCAAGTTTTGTGCGGCTATCGGCCGTTCCTGCTTACACACTACTTGCTACTCCTCTGGGAGTCACCCCAGTCAACAATCCTTGATTTGGGGCCCAAACTCCAATGGAGACACCTGTCGTCCGTACCCCCATTGAGACGCCGCTTGATATGCCACTTGAGACTCTTTTTGAGACACCCGGGTTCACACGTCATAGGCAAGAGGACTTACCGTACTCACTTGACATCAACGGCGGCATCATCTTGGATGATGACGGCAAGAAGGTGATCTCGTGCATGTGCGACCTTCGCTCTCAAGTGTTTTGACACTACATACTAAACATCTAGAGTGAAGTGCCAAATGAACTAAAAGACAGAGTCATCAACATGTTGCATGAAGAGTTTCCCATGTCAAGTCAAGCGCTTCAATGAAGACCTGATGAAGGTGCGGATATGCGAATACTACAAGCACAAGCATTCTAAAGTGAAAAAAGCAATAAAGCATGGGTGGAACAGGCCAGATTGGCTGGCCAAAGAAGATTGGAAGAATACAAAGCGAGTAGCACGCAAGAATCCTGACAAGTGGAAGCAACAAAAGGAGGTAGCCAGAGCACGAGTAGAGGCAGGGAGCTTGCACCACATGGGCAGCGGAAGGTGGGCATCATTTGAGGCTGATTTTGTAAGTGTTTTTGTATATCAACTAGCCACTCCCATTGCAAATGCAATGTCTAGAATTGTAGCTATCATAGCATAGATAAGACTGCCTACTACAATTGAAGATAGGATTCCTGAGATAACTCCAGAATGCCTCCTTTTCTGTCTCTCTTGATAACCATGCAAATTTTCCCAAATCCTTCATAGAAAAGTTTTTGTTCAACATTTGCTTTAATTTGGCAATCTCCTCAATGGAATCTCCTACAATGAGCATGTCATCTACATATAAAATGAGAATGATCAAAGAGCCATCATTGAGTTTCTTTGTATATAAGCAGTGATCCTCTTGACTCCTAAAACCCTGGGACCCATACCACTTCCTTGAGCCATGCTTTAAGCCATAGAGTTATTTTTTGAGCTTACATACGACCTCCTCCCTGCTAGGTTGTCCAAAACCTTCAGGTTGCTTCATGTAAACATCCTCTTCTAGATCCATGTGAACAAGATTGTCTTCACGTCCATTTGGACAATTTCCATGTCCTCAATGTCTACTAGGCCAAGAATTGTACACAGTGTAGTGATTTTGACCACGGGCAAGAAGATTTCATCAAAATCAACTCCTTTCTTCTACTTGAATCCATTAATAGCCAATCAACCCTCATACTTAGGTTGGGGATCATTCGATGTAATCTTCTTCTTGTAAACCCATTTGCAAGGTAAGGGCTACTTGCCTTTTGGCGATTCAACCAAGTCCAATGTCTCATTATGTACAATCAAGTTGTACGTACATTGCATGGCTTCTTTGTAACAAGATGGCTCACTGCAAGTAGTCAACATGGCATAGTCCCCTAGCTAAAATCGCTCAAGTGGATGTGAGGATCTAGTAAATCATCTTAAAGTCTGGCTACTACTCTCTACCTTGTCAATTGGGGCACTGCTAGCAGAAGGTATATCACTAGGCTTTTGAGTTTTCACAAATTCTAACAGAATCTCCTCGAATGTGACTTTTCTATACTCAACCTTTTTTATAGGTTTCTTGTGCATCTTTGACTCATTGAAAATAACGTGTGAATTGAAAATTATTTTTCAAGATTTTGAGTGCCAGAGATGATATCCCATCTCTCCATCTATACCATAAGTAAGGAAAATGTACTTGTGTGACTTTGAATCTAGATTTTTCAAAGCTCCTTGGGCATGTGCATATGCTTCCCATCCAAAGACATGCAAATGATCATAATGTGGTCTCTTTTTGAACCACAGTTCCTCTGGAATTTGGTAATTCAATGGCATAATAGATGACCGATTGATTATATGTACTGCTGTCAGTATTGCATCTTCCCAAAAGCCTTGAGTCAAATTTGCCATAGAAAGCATGGTTTTGACTTACTCTCGAATCAAATGATTCATCCTTTCTACAACTCCATTCTTATTAGGTGTGTAAGGTGCACTAAGCTACCTCTTAATACCTCGAACTCCTTTGAGACATATTCTCCACCATTATCAGTCCTTAAGACTTTGATCTTCTTGCCAGATTGATTTTCTATCAGTGCTAAAAATAATTGGAAAGTGGAATTTTCTATGAAAGTCACAAAATAGCTACCAGTGCCCCAACGTCCCGTCTCATAGCATAGAGAATGGGAGCTAAGACGAATGGAGGCAATGGTGCGGATCGTACTCAATGGGATCGGCTCAAGGATCTAGGGATGGGTTTGGTTACTGCACTTGGAGAAGAAGAGAGATTTGTAGTTTGGGGCAATGTGTGTGGTGTAATGGCTGAAGTGAGAACCTTCAGATTTCTCCCAAGCTGTGATACATTGGCATTGTAAGAAGGCCTCATTAACTTGGGAGTTGATCGTTGCATTGTTGACCAAGTGACATGCATCCCATCTTTCAAACCATTTCTTGATGTCAAGCATCCACCCCGAACTTAGTATTTTGCTCTTGCATGTCTTTTGGACCTTTTGACTTGCTTCATATGCGATTCTAGGAAGTCGATACAAAGAGCTACATTGTGTCTTAAGCATATACTCCACAACCCTTTGCATGTCCAAGACCTCAATGGGAAGCAATCCGGACTCAAGAAGTAAGAGCATGTAGGGTGTTTGTGTCTTGACTTGGAGAAAGTTGGTGAAAAAACGCTTTTGGAAATTCTCAAACTCTTTCCAAGTAGACTTCCCGATGCTACCACCCCACACCTCCACTCCATAAAGAAGCACCGGTGTCACCAATGTGTCAAAGAGGTAATTTTTGAGATCCTAACATTTGATCTCTCTAACATTGCACATGTTCTCAAATGCATAATAAGCCCTCTTTCCGGCTTCCAAGCGACGCATTGTGCAATCCTTCCATCTATGATTGGATGGAATCTCAAGGCCAAGGCACTTGAATCTATCTACCACTTCAAGTTGCTCATTGTTGTACACAATGCATGGATTTTCATCATTGAGGGTCTTTACAAGCATAACCTTGGTTTTGGATCCATTCACAATCAACCCGCTATATAGGCAAAAGCGTTCCAAGACACTCATAAGCTTTTGTGCATCTTCTAAGGTATGTGCCAAGAGCTCTACATCATTGGCATAAAGCAAAAACATGATCACCACATTTCCGATCTTAACCTCTTCTATGCCTTCTTGTTGTATAAAATCAAGAACCATGCATTCCAATTTATCAATGAGTAGCCCAAAGAGGGTTGGGGAAAGTGGGAATCCTTGTTTGACACCAATGGTACTTGCAAAAAATTCTGAAATTCCATCTCCCATACGTAGCCGACATATCACTTTTTGGTAGATGCGAAAGACTGCATGCATAAATTCTCTCAGCACTTGAAGGCTTTGCATACATCTACAAATATTTCCTCGCAGTACATATCAAAATCTGTCTTGAAATACACAAAGGAATAATACAACTTTTTTCCTTTCAATCGAGATGTTTCCATAAGGTGACAAGGTGATCAATAGTTCTATGATGCTTTCAAAAACCTGCTTGGCCTAGCGCACATTTGCCATTCTTTTCAGCCCATTCCCTTATCTTCATCTTCATGATACATCCAAATAACTTTGCCATCAAAAAACCAACCATTATAGTGTGATAGTTGTTCACATTGTTTACATCTCCTCCTTTGTGCAAAGGTTTGATCCAATTTTCACTCCAATCATGAGGCATGCCATGCTGAACTGTAAGGTTAAGCATATCGCATATCCAATATCGTGTTTTCTTGCTTGTCCGTTTAATCATTTTAGCCTTTACACCTTGAAGGTCCCCTGCCTTGCGGGTAGCAAGTTTCTCAAGCGCGCAACATACATCTTCAATGGTAAAGAAGGGAGGCATAAACGGAAGGGAGCTACAACACTCCATCTTATCAACATTGGGTTGCTCATAGAGGTTCTTGCAATGTGTATACATATTGTCAAGAGTCAAGTCACCAAAGCTCTCAACACGCTTGCCTTTTAGATTTTAGTTGTTTTTTGAGAGAGAGAGAGAGAGAGAGAGAGAGAGAGAGAGAGAGAGAGAGAGAGAGAGAGAGAGAGAGAGAGAGAGAGAGAATGACGCAGGTGATGAAAACCCTCGGGGTGTGAGGGAAAACTATTTTCAGCAATATTTACAACAATCTTATTTTTTGTGAGGTGGCAACCATGGTGATAGAGAGATAGAGGGAGAGATAGTGAGCCTAATAGTGCGTTCTCTAGAGGTGACTCACAGACACGGAGATTTCTACTAGCGTGAGTATGTGTGTGGCGACCATGGAGTTAGGGTGTCGACACGACTTCTTCACGTAGTTCTTATTCCAAAAATGCTACACTAAATCCCCTCTCTCTTGATGCAAGTGTTGCCAATCTCTCCCACCAAAATGCTACCAAGTGCTGACCCCTCGATAGTGACTTCTCAGTGCCTTTTTACAAGTGTTGACTAATTTAGGTTAGGGTAATCTGATTAGGTTTAGGGCCCTAATCAAGGGAGACAAAGCAAGGCAGTGGGTCCTAGATGGTTGACCCTTGCTTTTTCTTGGGGAATTTAAAAAATGAAAACTCCTAGGTGGGCCTTTGGGCCATCACCTAGAGAGAGGTGATAATTTACAAATTGGGATTTTTACAAGATTTGGTTTGGAACTGGGGAAAAATGATGATAACCTACGATTTCACTAAAGGGGGCGTCGTGGATGCGATGCCGATAAACGGCGGCCCTAGCTGGTGCATCGATGCAGCGTGTTCGCCAATTTCGGACGGGGCATGCCTTCGGTGTCTTTTCTTGTTTCGGTGTCGGCGACGCGCGACTTGGCCTTCCTTTATTTTTTTGTCATTGGCATCGATTCATTTGTTTTTTCTATTTCTTTGTGTGTGTGCGTATATGCGTGCATGTGTTGTGAGTGTATGTGTTTATAGGGATGTATGTGTGTATAAGTGTGTGTGTATAGTTGTGTACGATAAGAGTTGTGCGTGGGAATGGGGGGTATAAGGGAAAATATGTATATTTAATATATATATATATATATATATATATAAATATTATGCATTTTTTAAACGTGTTTCTTGCTACAGAGATGGCGTGAGGAGGGTGTGTGAGTGAGGGCGAGATGGTGTGTGTGTGTGTGTGTTACGACAAGGGTGTGTGTGTGATAGAGAGAGAGAGAGAGAGAGAGAGAGAGAGAGAGAGAGAGAGAGAGAGTTTGGCCGTGCGTCACCTACGGGATTGAACACACACACACACACATAGAGAGAGAGAGAGAGAGAGAGAGAGAGAGAGAGAGAGAGAGAGAGAGAGAGAGAGAGAGAGAGAGAGAGTGATGTGGTGACCTACGGGTGGAAGAAAAACAGGAGGGGAGAGGTGAGGGGAGAGTGAGGTCGAGGGAGTGTAGACGAGAGGGGAGAGGAAAAGGGTGAGGTATGGTGGCCCATCAGTGGAGTATGGATAAGCGAGGAGGGGTAAGAGAGAGAGATAGTGCACAAAATAATGAAAGAGAGAGAGGGAGACTTTGTAAAAGCACGGCAGCCTGCCATGGAAGAAAAGGGGTGGCGGTTTGTTTTTATGAACCCTTTGGGCTAGGTGACACAATAGGAGAGATAAGAGAGAGATGGCAGATTGGCGGAGTGGAGCAGGAGAGAGAGAGAGACCTCTATCTTCTGGTGATAATGGAGAGAGGTGTGGCCAAATTGGTGGCGGCCTGCTGTGGCCAAGTGTAGAAGGGGGTGGTGAATGTTAAAAAACAACTTTTTATCGTTTTTTTCGGTAATGTGCTCCTCCCTGATTGGGGTTGGTTCTTGCGGCCGTGGTTTTGAAAATCGGGCGTCACTACCATCAATTAAGTTCACCAGCTATGGTCACAAAGTAATCTCACAAAAGTGCTTCACCTAATTTCCTAATTCCGCTACTTTTAAAGTTCATAGGCCATTTCCATTACATTGGTATCAGAGCATTTGGTTTCTGTTTTCTTGCTTAAGAAGAGAGGTCCTTAAGTAGCCTATTAATGGTTGATTTTGTTAATTGTATTAGGGTAAGTGGGACTGGGATCTAGTATCGATTTTGTTGAGCCCACTATGTGGGATATGGTGCAGACCTTGGGTGCTTTGGTCTTGATAATGGAGTCTTTTTAGACTTGCTTATGGATTTACCATTATTGAGCCATCAGAAGTCCGAAAAGAGCTATCCCTCGGCAACTTTGCTAATCTAAGACTCACTCCACTACTCTCTATAATTAAGGCACATCAAATGGCAACCCTCTTCAGATCTCAAATTTTCAAGCATCATGGCTTTCCAACATTCATAGTGTCGGAGAAAGATCCTAGAATGACCACAATAAATTCTAGAAGGGTCTCTTTGAGAATCTAGCAAATAGATTAAATTTTTCTTTCGGTCTATCATCCACAAATGGATGACCAAAGTAAAATACCTAATCTAATGATTCTTGATCTACTAAAAGCCTATGTCATGAAAGTGGATCAACGTTCTAAATGAGAGAAGTACCTACCTCTTATAGAGTATGTGTATAGTGACATTGTAATACTTCTATGGGGAAAGCACCTTTCGAAGTTAAAGAGGGAAGATCCAAAAGTCCCTTACTACTTAAAGTACATGGGAGGATCTTTGCTACTACTGATGAATATAGCCGAGACTCACAAGAATCTTTTCCAAAGATTAAAGAGGTTATATCCATCTCAAAGCAAAGGCAAAAAGGGTTGCTGCTAATAAGCATAGAAGAGCCTTAGCCTTTAAGGAAAATGATTGGGTCTTGCTAAAGTTTCACAAGGCTCATCTAAGGCATACTATGGGCCACCAAGAGTATTGTGCTAAACTAGAAAAAAGATACTATGTTCCTTTTAAATTCTTAAGCCAATCAATGATATGGCTTAGCAATTAAAGTTGCCCAACCATTGGCTCATGCACCATGTTTTCCATGAGAGACTATGTAAGCCTTACGAAGGAGATCCATCAAAAGAAGAAAAAGTTGCAGACCCTCCAAAAATCAAAGTTCAAGAAGAAGTACTTCAATCTGAGTCCATCCTATGACATGAAGACAAGGTATTAAGAAACGCTAAGATTATCTGACAATATCTTATTAAGTTTAAGAATTATTCTTTTAAAGATGCTAGATGGATGCAAAGAACCTAGCTTAAGGATAATATGAAAATGCATTTTATATGAACAATGTTTTTGTCTTATAAGACTATTACTCCTTTTATTGTGCACAAATTTAAATAGTATGCATGCTTAGGATCATGTTTGTTGTGGCCACGTCTCACAAACACCAAATAGAACTTGCCACTCCACTTTGGAAGTATGATATGGACTAAATAGCAGACAAGCTTGCGGCAGCTACGTCTCCCAAGCACCAAATGGACTAGTCATCCATCTTGGAATAATGTTGTAGGGTAAAAAGAAACATGGACTAATGACTAGGCTTCATCTTCTCTATCTCCTAGTTGAGGACGACTATGATTTCAAGAGAGAGGTAATGTCATAAAATATAATATCTAACTTTATCAAATGATTCTCTCATATTAATTTGATCATTTAATGTGGGAGAATAAACGGGAACAAGAGTTAGAATAGAGACATGTGCTTCTAGATCTATCTCAACACGGGACCAAAAGGAGAGATGGTTGCATCTCAATAGGGGTCCAACAGGAGATGGTCTATCAAAGGGCAATGTGCAATAAGTGCTTCTAAACTTACCTCAGTAGGGGACCAAGAGGAGAGATGGTTACATCTCAATAAGGTCCCAAAAGGAGGTAGTCTATCAAAGAGAAATGTGCATCTACTAATGGAGCTTAAAAGACCTTAGGGTTAGCTTCAATAAAGGCCTCCAATGGTTAGTGTTAAACTTCCTTTGACCTTAGGCAAGCTAGGGTTGAGCTTGAGGTGGGAACCCACCTAAGCTTGAGGTGCTTGTCGTGCTTGATGACTAAGATGCGTGCTTGATGACTAAGGTTCTTGTCGTGCTTGATGACTAAGATGCTTGAGATGCTTGTCATGATTGATGACTAAGGTACTTGAGGTGCTTATCATACTTAATGAGCAAGGTGCTTGAGAAGCTTCCCATGCTTGGGGGGTAAGGTGATTGAGTCAAAAAGAGACCCTACAAACTTAATTAGAAAGGTGCTTGAGAAGCTTCCCATGCTTGGGGGGTAAGGTGCGTGAGTCAAAAAGAGACCCTACAAACTTAATGAAGAAGGTGCTTGAGAAGATTCCTATGCATGAAAGTCCCAAAGTTAGGGGAATCTTTGACTTAACCTTCCACTCACCTAAAGGGCACCCCTTTTCTCAAAGGGCACATGGGACACATGTCAGACTCTCCCTAAGCATAACCACATGGTATGATTGAATGCTATTGGTTGGGCTAAAGTGTAAAGAATGAGGATGCAAGAGAGCTACACAAGACAAGCACAAAGCACACAGATATGGAAAGCTTCTTCTTCTTCTCACAGAAAAGAGAGTACAAAATGACTAAGTGCTAAAACTGAAAAGTCGCACATATGTATATGCGATCACTAAGTGTGAACTCGCTAGAAGCGTACTAGACTGGCACTATAAGTGTAGTCCAGCTGTAGAATCACTGTCAGAGATCCTCCGTGTCGGTCACCTAACGCGCCAGTGAGTAAATGTCGTAAGCGGCCAAGACCCATAGTGGATTCTAGCTCAAGATGTAGAACTCGACATCTCAACACTCCTCCTTGAGCTCTGCATGTCGCAGAGCCCAAGCATAGTCCAGAAACGTCGAAGCTTCTCAAATCCGAGGGCCTTGGTAAAGATATCCGCTATCTTCTCCTCTGTGCTGACATAGACCAAGTCGATGTCGCCCGCCAACACTTGCTCTCGAACGTAGTGGTAATGGACCTCTATGTGCTTGGTCCTAGCATGGAACACTAGGTTCCTAGCCAACTACATGCTGTTGAGGTTGTCACACTGGATGACAATGTGCTGGTCCACCTGCACTCCCAAGTCCTCAAGTACTGTGCGTAGCCAAGCTACCTCGCACGCCGCAACTGCTGCACCTCTACACTCGGCCTCTGTGCTCGATAAAGAAACCGTAGGCTGCTTTTTGCTGCTCCAAGTAGTAGCAACACTCCCAAAAGAGAACATGAAGCCACTCGTAGATCTCCTATCAAAAATGCTACCTGTCCAATCTGCATCTGTATACCCCGGTACAATGCTAATGGCGCATCTGCTGCATAGAACAATGCGCAGTCAAGAGTCCCTTGCACATACCGAAGTGTGCGTCGTACTCCATCCAAATGTGGCTTCCTCAGAAGCTGCATGAACTGACTCTCCAAGCCTACTGTGTAGCTCAAGTCTAGCCTCGTGATAGTCAAGTAGATTAGACTACCCACAATCTTCCTGTACATCTTGACATCCTCATTAACATCACCCTTCTCTGCACTCAGCTTTGCATTCACATCCAAGGGAATAGAAATTGGCTTACAATCAGCCATACCATACTTTGACAACATGTCCAAAGCATACTATCTCTGTAATAGCCATACACCCTCTGGAGTCCTGATCACCTCAATGCCAAGAAAGTAGCGCAACTCACCCAAATCTTTCATTTCAAACTCCCGTTTGAGAAGAACCTTCACATGGTCAATTTCCATAGCATTGTCACCCACAATAATAAGGTCATCTACATATATGGTAATGACCACAATACCCACATCACTCTCACATACATAGAGTGAATGATCAGCATGAGCTCTCCTAAAACCAATACTGACAAGATACGTGGCAATCCTGTCATACCATGCTTTAGAGCCCTGCTTCAAACCATACAAAGCTTTGAGAAGCCTGCATACATAATGTGGGTAACCTGGATCGACATAACCAGGTGGCTGATCCAGATACACTTCCTCTTGCAACTCACCATTCAAGAAGGCATTCTTTACATCCATTTGATGCATAGTCCATCCTCTAGATGCAGCCACTGCTATGACAGCTCTCATAGTCATCATCTTTGCCACTAGAGAAAAGGTCTCCTCATAGTCTATGCCATACGTCTATGCATAACCCTTTGCGAACAGCCTTGCCTTGTGACGCTCAATGTTACCATCATCCTTATGCTTGGTTTTATACACCCATTTACAGCCAATAGCTTTCTTGCCACTCGGCAATGGCACCAACTCCCATGTGTCGTTTGCTTCCAATGCAGCCATCTCTTCATTCATTGCATCATTCCAATGCACATTTCCAACTGCATCCTCAAAACGTGTGGGCTCCACATCCTGTATCACCTTAGCCATGTAGGCTTGGTGATGCGCTAGATACCCATTATAAGGCAATTTCTAAACTGGATTTATGACTCTGTTAGATCTGCGCGGTCCTGGGTCACTCCTTTGCCCTCTAACATCTTCTTGTACTTTCCTTACACCAGGTGTCCTGACAGCCGTAATTCCAAATTCCTCATCAAGACTTTGCTTAGAACCATCTGAATCCATGTCTACATGTGAAAAACCTAATGATGCATCAACCATAAAGGGAGGTTCATCAACCTTTTCCTTTCCTTTTCGTGATACATTCCCTGTGAAGGAGTACGAGCGGAAGTGCGACGTGAGAGAGAGTGCGAGAAGAAGAGCACAACGATATGGTGAACTTGCTCTACTGTAATGTGTAGAGCATAGTGAGTTCTTATTAGGTTTTTACAAAAGAATATGTGTACATATCTGGCGGCCCGCCCACTTACCTAGGCGACCACATTGGGCTTTATACCCCAACAACCTCCCACTTAAAATCCAATGTGGTACTTTAAGTGTGAGAGAAGCTACTATACAAGCTAATATACAAGAGATGTAGAGAAGTGATGTACTACCCTACACCTAACTGCTTGGGAAAATGCGCAAAGCTCTCTAAGGGAAGTCCTTTTGTAAGTAGATCAACAGGATTTTCTGTGGTGTGAACTTTGAGAAGCTGAAGTTGCTTATCCTCGAGCATTTCCCTGATGAAATGATACTTCACATCCACATGCTTTGTCTTTGAGTGATAAACTGGATTGCGAGCCAATTATATAGCACTTTGACTATCACAGTATAACATAGGCATTTCTTCTTTGATTCCCAAATCTGTTACTAGTCGATTAAGCCAAATTGATTCTTTGCATGCCTCTGATGCTGCAACATATTCAGCCTCTATAGTAGACTGAGTAACACAATCTTGTAATCTAGAATGCCATGATACTGCTCCACCAGCCAATGTAAAGACATACCCTGACGTAGACCTTCGATTGTCTAAGTCACCTGCATAATCTGAGTCTGTAAAACCCTTTACACTTAGCTCCTGACTCCCATAGCATATGCGCATACTCTTTGTAGCTTTCAGGTATCTCAATATTCCTTTCACTCCCTCCCAATGTTTCTTGCCTGGGTTTGACATGTATCGACTTACTACTCCCACTGCAAATGCAATGTCTAGGCGAGTAGCAATCATTGCATACATCAAACTACCCACTGCAGACGCATATGGAATCTTATCCATTTCAGCCTGTTCTTCCTCAGACACAGGACAATCTTGTTTGCTAAGTTTCACATATGGTGGCAATGGAACACTCAATTCCTTTCCCTTCTCCATATTGAAACGTTGCAAAACCTTGTCAATATACTCTGTTTGAGATAACCAAATCAACTTCTTTGATCTGTCTCTCTGAATGCGCATACCAAGTATATGACTTGCCTCACCCATGTCTTTCATGTCAAACGATTTTGCCATCTTTGACTTCAAAGCTGAAATTTCTTCCAAGTGCTTGCCAGCAATCAACATGTCATCCACATACAAAATAAGGATCAGCCAACTACCATCCTTAGCCTTCTTTGTATATAGACAGTGATCGAACTCACTACGTTTGTAGCCTTGAGAAAGCATAAACTTGTGGAATTTATGGTACCATGCCCTCGGTGATTGTTTTAAGCCATAAAGACTCTTTAACAACTGGCATACCCAATCTTCCTTTCCTTTCTGAACAAACCCTTCTGGTTGCTGCATGTAAATTTCCACATCTAAATCACCATGCAAGAACGCTGTCTTGACATCCATTTGGTGCAACACCAAATCTAATATGGCAACCAATGCAAGAAAGCATCTCAATGTAGTCATCTTGACCACCGGAGAGAAGACTTCATCAAAGTCAATGCCTTGTTCTTGCTTAAACCCCTTGGCAACAAGCCTTGCTTTGTACTTTGGCTGACTATCATGAGTGGTGATCTTATACCTGTAAACCCATTTACAAGATAGAGCCTTTTTGCCTTGTGGTAATTTAACTAGCTTCCATGTCTGGTTTTTATGCAGAGCTGTCATCTCTGACTGCATGGCCAATTGCCAATTCCTAGAGTCCTTCATTTGCACTGCTTCCTTGTAACATGAAGGCTCATTGCAATCAGTCAACATGACATAGTTCATAGATGGAACAAACCTATCAGGAGGTCGCGTGATACGTCCAGATCTAGGCACAATAGGTGGCTCAGGCTCAGCCACAACCTGTGGTTCCACTCTATCCTATCCTTGCTCCTCTTGAGCCTTGACATTTTGTCTTGCACATGCAGGTCCATCTTCTTGGAAGACAACTCTTCTAATCTCCTCAACCCTCTCTGGTTTAGAATGATATTTGGCTTCATTAAAGTGAACATAATTGCTGCGGATAACCTTTCTGGATTCGAGATCCCAAAGTCTGTACCCCATCTCACCAGAATTACCATAGCCTAGAAAGATGCACTTTCTACTCTTTGGCTCAAGTTTGTTCCTAAATTCCTTTGCAACGTGAGTATATGCCTCACAGCCAAAGACTCTGAGATGCTTGTATGAGGGCACCTTGCCTGACCATACCATCTCTGCCACTAAATCCTTCTGCAAAACCTTGCTAGGAGATCTATTTATAAGATACAGCTTCAGCCCAAAACCCATTTGGCAACTGTGCATTAGACAACATGCTTCTGACCTTCTCTTGTATGGTCCTATTCATCCTCTCAGCAACACCATTTTTAGGAGGATTGTAAGGAGCAGTAAGTTCACGTTTTATACCTTTTGACTCACAAAAGTCCTGAAAGGCCTTTGAAACATACTCTCCACCATTGTCAGTGCGTAAGCATTTAAGATTCTTGCCACTCTGATTCTCCACAAGTGTCACAAACGTTTTGAAAACACTAAACGCTTCATCCTTGTTCTTGAGAAATTAAACCCATACTTTCCTCGAGTAATCATCTATAAATGTCATAAAGTAAGAAGCTCCCCCTAGAGATAGGTTAGGCATACGTCCACACAAATCACTATGAACAAGTGCCAACTGTGTATCTCTTCTGCTGCTTCTATGCTTATGTGGCTGTTGTGTTTGCTTACCATACAGACAATGTTCACAGAATTAAAAATCATTAAATGAAAAGCAAGGAAAATAACCAGAACGAGACAAGATTTCCATTCCCTTCTTGGATATATGTCCTAACCGGCTATGCCACAAAGAAACGTTCGGCTGCTCGGTTACATTGATTACATTTTTAGAGACATTTGATACATAAATCATGTAAAGTCCTCCAGACTTTACTCCATGTGCTACTGTCATAGAACCCTTGGATATCTTCCACATGTTCTGTCCAAAAGTGGTGACGTAGTGATAGCCGTTTTTCGGCTTTCCGTAATTGCCATAGTGAGTTAACCCACCCTACCAAAATCATCCAAACACTGTGGCTATCCCTACCATTTCACTGTACATAGGCGTGTGTGAGTTAGGGACTTTCTCCATATTTTCTTAAAACCCCTCAATTACCTAGTCACTGGGCTAGTTGAGCCAAAAATAAAACAAAAAAAATAAAAAATATATAAGTATATTATGGCCCATTTGTGTGTAAATATTTTATTGTATATAGGGCCTAAATAAAAGGATTTTTCATAATTATTTTGGTATTTATTTAAATATTTATACTTAGGTGTGTGTTATTTATGCTATGTACATTGACTCACCATTACCATTATTTTTCTTACCATTTTGCATACTCTTTATTCCATATAAAAATAATTTCATGCAAGCTTCTCTTATTTTTGGTGTAACTCCATCCCAAAAAAAATCCAAAAAAACTAGTTTTATTTATGTGTATATTTTTTCACTATTGTGATTTTTTCCTTCCTACATCT
The DNA here is from genome assembly GCF_014529385.1 of Adiantum capillus-veneris. Lineage (NCBI taxonomy): Eukaryota > Viridiplantae > Streptophyta > Polypodiopsida > Polypodiales > Pteridaceae > Adiantum > Adiantum capillus-veneris. Next base: position 141,240,930 of record NC_140946.1, read on the forward strand.
ATTCTCTTTTACTCTCATAAATTAGAACACCAAAAATATTCATCTTTTTATGGTAGACTTATAATGAGAGAGATTTATTTTGACCCCTTTATATTTTTTCCACCTATATTATTTATATTTGACATGTACATATTTTTTTAGACCCCTCAATATTTGATTTTCTTAGTTGTACTATTCACTTATATCATGATCTCAACAATATCTTCAATTATAGACCTACCAAATAAGGTCAAGGGTATGTGGCATGCACTATGCTATAGCTTGAGAAGCCAAGAGCACTATGCTATAGCTTGAGAAGCCAAGCTCAACCTCTCTAGAAGGAGCTCTTGAGTGGAAGCTCATTGTCTTATGCATATGCATGTGTTGTATTAGGAGTGATTAGCAAGGGAACTCTATGCCATTGTAAGATAGAGTGATCATTCAATTGAGATTAGGAAATCTATCATTTCTCCTACTAGTGTAAGCCCAACATTTGATGAATCAAGGAGGGTGGATTTGGACTAAGCTTGATACTTTGTCTCTCTTCCAACGTGAAGTAATGGACAACAATGATGTGTAAGTGTCTTGGTGTTTTCTTAAGTTCTTCATAGCTTGTCTCTGGGTGTTGTCATCAATTTAGCCATAGATCCCACATACTGTAAGAGGGCGACAGGGTGGAGAGGACTCCCCTGGCCTTAAGACAATGATTGGGGTGGCTTTTCTTGTGATGTGTTGTGGTGTAATTTACTCAAGCTATGTTCAACAAATACTAATCTCACTTCTATTGTTCATGAGAGATTTGTAGGAAGGTATTAATGCAACAAGCACCCCCTCCCCCTTCTCTCTCTTTCTTACATATATAATTGTGTTTGCTTGATCACTGCCGATACATTTCAAAGAAGCCCGAGATCTCTCTCTCTCTCTCTCTCTCTCTCTCTCTCTCTCTCTCTCTCTCTCTCTCTACGCGTCCTAGTTTGCATCCAAAACTAGGTGGTGCTCCAAATTTGTGTAGGGTTAGGTTGCGGGTTTGTGTGTGTGTTTGTTGTTTTTTCCAACCCCAACCCAATTGAGCAGCACGGGAGCCTAGAAGGGTGCTTAGAGGCCACTCTTCTTGTTGCCCGCCCTGGACCGCCTCAAATTGGTGGCCCCACTGAGGACGGCTTGTGTATGTTTTGTGTAGGCTCAACCTTTAGCATAATCAAGTAGCTTGCATGAATCATGATAATTTGTATGATCCCTTCATTCCCATTGCAAGGCAAAAGGTACACATAATTGCTAGTACTAAGTTGCAATTTCAACGTGTAATTTGTAGAAGTTTAGGTCCTCTTAGGTTGGCAGAGATAAATGCATCAGTAAATCCTTTTATTTTGCCTCTCATTAGGTACGACCTTAGTTTGGATGTCTATGTTTTTGTTTTGTTTTAAGCATAAGGTCATGCATAGACAATGGATAATGGCCCAAGAATAGAGGTTTTCCCCTTTCATTTCACTCCACACATTAGAATAAACATTGCAATTAGTAGAAAAATCCATTTTCAACAACGTATGGTGTTCATGTTTGGTGCCCAAAGAGTAGGAGAAATTCTCGCATCACCAAACCCTGTCATCCTGCCTCTTATTGATTATCATAGGTCATTTGATGTGAATATTTTTATTTTGTTGTAGAATAGATTGCAATTTAGAAAACATTATTGTGTAAATTTTTTTAAGAAAGAAAAACAAAAACGTGTTGTCACTTTGAAACCGATTCAATGGAGGCCCAACGCCAAATGTCCAGATATTCTCTTTTCTTTGGAGAGCCTGGAGAGGATGCAGAATTATTTTTAGCAAATTTCAAGATGTCTTGTCGTATCAAGAGGATAGTAACTGATCAAGAATGAGTAGAGATGTTTGAAGTGGTCCTTAGGAAAGATGCTAGCACTTGGTTTGACTCGTTGCTTGAACAAGTTAAAGGGAATTACACGGAAGTTGTGAATCATTTCAAGAGATACTTCTTTGATCCCCAAAACACTCAAAAACTATGGCAAGACATTGTTTCTCATAAGCAAAAAGACTCAGATGACTACTACTTGTACAAGCAAGAGTTTCTACGTCTTTGGGCTCTATGGATACGAAATGTTGCTAACCCTGGTGATGGTGCAGAATTTCTAAAGAAGGAGAGGTTCATAGCCGGACTCTTTCCAGACCTTAAGGTAAAAGTTGAGGCGGGTGCACCTGCTACCTTTGATGCAGCTGAAACTAGGGCTGCTGAGAAATATAGGAAACTCAAGTGCTTAAGGGGGGAGGTTCCAATAGAAGGTCTTAGACCCAAAGGTAAGTCACAAGCATCAACATCTAAGGAGATTCTTGAGGTAACGGCGGAAGTGATTGAGAAGTTAAATGAATCTTTAAGCAGCCTGTCAATTCACCTTGCACAAGCTGTAGGTCCAAAGGGACAAGCAAAGAAGTCTGAAGAGCGAGATTCACGACCTAGGAGAGTCTTGCAATGTTGGAATTGCGGTGAGTCTGGACATGGGATGTATAATTGTCCTTTGCCCCGTGGGGAGCCAGGGAGACCTAACTTGAATTACCAAGTGATGAATGCAGGAGAAGGAACTAGTCAGCAACCACGGCTTCTACAAAGGCCAAATGGAGCAAGACCACCTCCACAAGGAGTGGAAGGAGTTCCACCTTTGCCAGACCCAAATGTGCATGTAGTAGAGGTGACAAACTCAAATGAGGTTGACATGGAAGCAAATGGCATTAAGCGTGGTCGAGGAAAAGGTAAAGAGAAAGAAGGTGTCACATCACAAAGTGACCATGGACGAGAAAAGAAGGCAAAGGAGACCAAGGAAGCTAAGAGGACTCGACCTCGTATCAATCTCCAAGACTTCCCTCTTGGACATGGTATGGCTCCATACAACCTATTGGAAGACATGAGAGGTAAGGGTCCTGATATCTCACGGCCTCAGTTTCTTGCATTATGCCCACAAGTTAGGAGGGATTTAACAAAGGCAGTTAGCACTAGGAGAAAGATAAAAGAGAGTGTTCCTGTTGTAAAAATTGCACATGCTGAAATGAATGAGGATATTACACCTGTGATAGATTGTCACATCAAAGGAAGATTGGTTAGGAAAGGTCTAGTGGATGGGGGTGCACAAATTTGCATCATGACAGAGGGACTCATGCAAAAACTAGGCATGCACATCCATGAGACACCTGAAATTAAAGTCAAGATGGCAAACAATAGCGAAGCTAGGTGTGTCGGCATTTGTAAAAATGTCTTTGTGGAAGCCTTTGGCATTAAGAAGGCAGTGGATTTCTATGTCATGTCTACCAAAGGAAATGGTTACCCATTTATCCTAGGGAGACCATGGCTAATGAAAATGCGAGCTTTGCAGGATTGGGAGAGTGGAAAGCTATTTTTCAGGAATGACAATCATAAGAAGGTTGTCTTTGACATGAAGGAGCAACGCCAAGAGGAGCTCCATGAAGAATCATCTCAAAGTGAGACGGAGGAAGGCTGGACCGATAGCACTTCAGAAGGAGAAAGTAGCGGCAGCATTACTGAAGAGGAGTCTTCCATCGAAGTCATGGGGGTAAGGTTTAATCCAAACAACCAAGAGACCTCTTGCCCAGGTTTGGAAGAGGTAGGTTCCCAACAGAACCAAAATGTCCAAGATGAAGGAATGTTAGAAGGTATATTGTCTACAACACTTACAAAGGACGAAAGAGAGGAGTTCAAATGTGTGCTAAGGAAATTTCCTAGGCTTTTTGCTAAAGACTACACCGATGTGCGTGGAGTAGATGCTGTTCAACACAAAATTGAGTTGAAGCCAGAGGCCACACCTAAGGCTCAGAAGCTACGAAGGCTAGGAGTCATCAAGGAGCAGGCTTTACTCAAGGAGGTAAGAAAGCTTCTAGCAGTAGGTTTCATTTATCCAGTGGATAATTCAGAGTGGGTCTCTCCCGTTGTTGTCACTCCTAAGAAAAATGGCAAGTGGAGGGTGTGTGTGGATTACCGTCCACTCAATGAGGCAACAAAAAGAGATCACTTTCCCCTCCCATTTCAGGATGAGATACTAAATGAGGTAGCTGGTCATGAGAAGTACACTATGTGTGATGGCTACTCGGGTTACTTTCAAATAGGTATCGCATTGGAAGATTAGTTGAAAACAACCTTCATCACTCCTTGGGGTTGTTATGCTTTTAGAGTCATGCCATTTGGACTGACAAATGCTCCTGCAACTTTCCAACGCTTCATGAACATGGTGTTTCAAGCATTCTTTGGAAAGTCCATTAGGGTTTTTATTGATGATTTTTGCATTTATAGCTCAAAATCATTGCATCTACAAAGGGTAGAAGAAGTTTTAAAGAAGCTCTACGACATGGGAGGTCAACTCAACCCCGACAAGTATCACATAGGTGAGGATGAAGTGATCTTGCTTGGTCACAAGGTTTTCTATAAAGGCATTGAGGTGGATCCTTCAAAGGCAAAGGCTCTTATTGAGCTCCCATCACCCAAGAATCTCAAAGAGGTTATCTCATTCATTCAAAAGGTGAAGTGTATGTCACGCTTTATTCACTTAGCTTCGGAGTTGCTTCATCCTTTGCAAAAGTTGACACAACAAGTAGAATTTGCATGGTCTTATGAGCTTGAAGAGTACTTTTGTAACATTAAAGTCATTTTGTCAGAGCTACCAATACTCATGCCTCCTTGTTGGGAGTACACATTCTTTGTTAGCTCTAGTGTTGGGAAGAAAACAATTGGTGCAGTTTTATTACAACAAGATCCCCACAGTACCAGGATGCGACCCATCTACTTTGCTAGTAGGGTCATGAATGATTTGGATAGAGGCTACACGGAGGCAGAACTCATGATGCTTTCTCTCATGTTTGCGGTGAGAAAGTTTAGATCCTACTTGCTACCAAAACCTTCAATACTCTTCCAAGGTAGAGGATAGTGTGCGTGCACAATTGGCAGGGATTCTCACTTATAAGGTACATGAGAAGGAAATTAAGGTGCCTGAAGTAAAGACCCTACCATTGCCACCACCTAAAAGTATTCCTAATGCTTTTACCTTGTTCTTTGATGGAGCTTTTCGACGAGTCACAGGAAAAGCAGGGGGAGGGCTAGTATTGCTCAATCCAAGTGGAGAGGTGGTCATGAAAGAGAAGGTCAATCTACTAGGTTCAACTAGCAACAATGAAGTAGAATATGACACACTACTTCATGGTTTAAAGATATGCATTGGCCAAGGTATACAACGTCTCATGGTAAAAGGGGATGCACTTCTCATTGTGAAGCAAATTTTAGGCACAGGAAAAGCAGGGGGAGGGCTAGTATTGCTCAATCCAAGTGGAGAGGTGGTCATGAAAGAGAAGGTCAATCTACTAGGTTCAACTAGCAACAATGAAGTAGAATATGACACACTACTTCATGGTTTAAAGATATGCATTGGCCAAGGTATACAACGTCTCATGGTAAAAGGGGATGCACTTCTCATTGTGAAGCAAATTTTAGGCATTTGGGCATGCAAGAATGAAAGCCTAAGGACAAAAGTTCATGCCATTCGTAGATTGTTTAATCAATTTGAAGAAGTGCAACTATATCATATTCCTAGAAAACAGAATGAAGATGCCGATTTACTTGCACAACAAGTAGTTACATGTGTTGAGAAAGAAGTGCAGGTCATCATGGTAGTAGCAACTGTCAAGCAACCGAGATACCAGGGATTGGAGTCATTGACTCCCATTATTAGCTACATTTTGGAGGGTGAGTTTCCACAAGACTTCACGAAGGCTCAGAAGAGGAGACTCGTGAAGAAGGCAAGGATCCCTCTACCAAAGAGGGAAGGATCAAGTGTGCAGAAGAGTACCAACTATTGAGGAAATCCCAGCCATTCTAAAAGGTTTGCATGAGGAAGCGTGTGGTGGTCATTTTGCAGAGGAACTCACTGCAAAAAATATTTTGCTTGTCGGATATGTTTGGCCAAGCTTGCACATTGATGTTCAACATTGGTGTAAAAGCTGTCACAATTGTCTGATTAATGGAAACAAGCGTCTATTACATGGTCCACGTCAGTTAGTCCTTGCAAATCGTCCATTTGAAAAATGGGGCATTGATGCTATGGGTCCATTGCCTAGGACTAAAAATGGGAAATCGTATATCTTGGTGGCCATAGACTACATGACGAGATGGGTAGAAGCACAAAGTGTGGCAAAGGTAAATGAGAGGACAGTGAGCAAATTTGTCTACACTCACATTTGTTGTAGATTTGACACACCTTTGGAGATTGTTTCTGATAATGGTCCACGGTTTAGAAATGGCTTGCTTATAGAAGTCTATGAAGAACTTCACATTCTACATCGTCATAGTACACCCTACTATCCCCAATCCAATGGTCTGGTAGAAAAAGCTAATGGTGTCATTGCAGGCATCATTAGAAAGATGGTGAAAAACAAGACAAAGTTGTGGGATGAGTTCTTGGATGGTGCCTTGTGGGCATATCGAACCACATATAGGAAAGCCACGGAGTTCACACCATTTCACTTGGTCTATGGTCAAGAGGCTTTACAACCAATTGAGCTCAACATTCCAACAATGCGACTTCATGGCAAAGCATCACAAGATGATAAAGAATCATGGATGGATCGACTTCTTACCTTAGCTAAGCTTGAGTGGAAAAGAGAAGCAGCATACGAGTTCTACAAAAGGAAAGCTACACAGGCGAAGGAGAAGCTTGACAAGAAACTAAAGGACAAAGGCATCAATGAAGGAGATCTTGTGCTAAGGTCTGACAATCGACTCGATAATCGTTTTGATGCCAAATTTGAAACTAGATGGCAGGGGCCATACATAGTTAAGAAGGCTTTCAATTCAAGTTACTATCAACTTATGGACTTGAATGGGAAAGAGCACTCTAGGAAAGTAAATGGTTATCGCTTGAAGCCCTATTTGAGTCGCCTTCTACTAAAGTATCTACCAAAGATCTGTCAAAGGGCAGCTGTCTTATGTAAGTATTGTTACATGAAGCATGAGTGTAACTCTAGCCAAAATTTTGAGGGGCCAAACAATGAAGATCTCTTCAAGGACTCTGAAGCACTCTCTTTGGAAAAGATGCTCTATGATGGTACAAGAATATACCATCATCCTGGGGGAGGGCTAATGATAGCCGTTTTTCGACTTTCCGTAATTTCCATAGTGAGTTAACCCACCCTACCAAAATCATCCAAACACTGTGGCTATCCCTACTATTCACTGTACATAGGTGTGTGTGAGTTAGGGACTTTCTCCATATTTTCTTAAAAACCCTCAATTAGCTAGTCACTGGGCTAGTTGAGCCAAAAGTAAAATAAAAAAATAAAAAATATATAAGTATATTATGGCCCATTTGTGTGTAAATATTTTATTGTATATAGGGCCTAAATAAAAGGATTTTTCATAATTATTTTGGTATTTATTTAAATATTTATACTTAGGTGTGTGTTATTTATGCTATGTACATTGACTCACCATTACCATTATTTTTCTTACCATTTTGCATACTCTTTATTCCATATAAAAATAATTTCATGCAAGCTTCTCTTATTTTTGGTGTAACTCCATCCCAAAAAAAATCCAAAAAAACTAGTTTTATTTATGTGTATATTTTTTCACTATTGTGATTTTTTCCTTCCTACATCTATTCTCTTTTACTCTCATAAATTAGAACACCAAAAATATTCATCTTTTTATGGTAGACTTATAATGAAAGAGATTTATTTTGACCCCTTTATATTTTTTCCACCAATATTATTTATATTTGATATGTACATATTTTTTTAGACCCCTCAATATTTGATTTTCTTAGTTGTACTATTCACTTATATCATGATCTCAACAATATCTTCAATTATAGACCTACCAAATAAGGTCAAGGGTATGTGGCATGCACTATGCTATAGCTTGAGAAGCCAAGAGCACTATGCTATAGCTTGAGAAGCCAAGCTCAACCTCTCTAGAAGGAGCTCTTGAGTGGAAGCTCATTGTCTTATGCATATGCATGTGTTGTATTAGGGGTGATTAGCAAGGGAACTCTATGCCATTGTGAGAGAGAGTGATCATTCAATTGAGAGTAGGAAATCTATCATTTCTCCTACTAGTGTAAGCCCAACATTTGCTGAATCAAGGAGGGTGGATTTGGACTAAGCTTGATACTTTGTCTCTCTTCCAACATGAAGTAATGGACAACAATGATGTGTAAGTGTCTTGGTGTTTTCTTAAGTTCTTCATAGCTTGTCTCTAGGTGTTGTCATCAATTTAGCCATAAATCCCACATACTGTAAGAGGGCGACAGGGTGGAGAGGACTCCCCTGGCCTTAAGACAGTGATTGGGGTGGCTTTTCTTGTGATGTGTTGTGGTGTAATTTACTCAAGCTATGTTGAACAAATACTAATCTCACTTTGATTGTTCATGAGAGATTTGTAGGAAGGTATTAATGCAACAAGCACCCCCTCCCCCTTCTCTCTCTTTCTTACATATATTATTGTGTTTGCTTGATCACTGTCGATACATTTCAAAGCAGCCCGAGCTCTCTCTCTCTCTCTCTCTCTCTCTCTCTCTCTCTCTCTCTCTCTCTCTCTCTCTCTCTCTCTCTCTCTATGCGTCCTAGTTCGCATCCAAAACTAGGTGGTGCCCCAAATTTGTGTAGGGTTAGGTTGCGGGTTTGTGTGTGTGTTTGTTGTTTTTTCCAACCCCAACCCAATTGAGCAACACGGGAGCCTAGGAGGGTGCTTAGAGGCCACTCTTCTTGTTGCCCGCCCCGGACCGCCTCAGTAGCCAGTATCATCAAGTAAACCTGTGCTGATCAAGCTCTTTGTAATTGCGGGAGCATGTCTCACAGTCTTCAGCGTGAAAGAAGATCCATTATGAAACTTCAATTGAACATCTCCAACACCTAAGATCTCACATGTCTGCCCATTGCCTAGCCGAACATGATCTTTAGTGGTCACATAAGAAGTAAACCACTCCTTGTTTGGAGACACATGAAGTGATGCCCCTGAGTCTATAATCCAGTCACTCACTGCATTTCCATCAGATGCTGTAAGAAGAGCTGAGTCCATTGTATTCTTCAAGAAGTAGATGTCTCCTGACACTAGACTGTCATCCTCTGCAACAGTGTTTGTCACATTTATTTCTTGAATCTTCACTGAGGACTTGTTCTTCTCACCCTAGTCTTCAGCTTTTTCTTTGCCTTTTTCTGCTTTCCATTCTCTACAGTCTCTTTTCATGTGACCCTTCTTGCCTTAATGGTAGCATTCTATGTCACTCTTGCCTTTAGCACTGCGGGACTTTCTACGAGATTGATTCCTCTTTCCATCTTTGTACTTTTCTTTGGTCCTTACCTTCTATTGGTTTATTCAATAAGCATACTTCCTTCTACACCTGCTATGTTCAAACCATCTGGAGGTGCAGAATTACTCAAAGCTGTGCGAAAAGTGTCCCAACTTTCGGGCAATGTGATCAACAGGAACATAGCTCTAACAGGTTCATCAAACTTGACACCTTGAGCTGACAACTGACTATAGATTGTGTTGAATTCATTCAGATGATTGGACATAGGTGTCCCTTCTTTCATCTTCAAGTCAACAAGCTTCTTAAGCCAATATACCTGTGAAGCTGCACTCTGCTTCTCATAAAGATCACTCAGCTTTAACCATGCTTGATAAGCCGACAAGAAAGCTTCAGATTTTGAAGAAATTTTGGCAGAGTCTCCTTTGTAAAATGGCTTTGGGGTACTCAAAAAACAGACCAAAAACAGCTCAAAAAACCACTATCTCTCTAACACTGTAAGCTGTGGGTAAACCAGTCCTGCACTTGTACTGTCTCTCACTGTCCTGTCACTGTCCTGTAAGCATAGACTCCGACAATGCCTCAACGGCAGTAAAGCAAAGATGCAAGCCCAACTGTCTAACCCACAGTCAATACATCCTAGCTGCCTATCTAAGGGTGCTCGAGGGATCGCTCCAAGACCTGTATACATAGACTTCCCACAAAGTCATACATCCACAAATTTCCCAATGTATGTTGTAACCGCTGCGACGGTTGTTTGCTGCGTGACTCACAGCCAGCAAACCCTCAACAGACATACATCATCTCTGACAATACATCCCATGTGGAAGTACCTGCAATGTCAGGATGAAATCTGGAATATCAAGCAGCAAACACAAGCTACCTGATGAACTAGTGGAAGTGGCCTACAATCTGTGTGTAGATGTGCCCGTGTCGTATGTGACACACCTCCAAGAACTGTGAGCCGTCCTTCGTTGTGTAGACAGCCAAAAATTAGCACTCTGGGAGTGCCGATATCCTCAGCACCTGCAGTCGTAGGCCGAAACCCCAAATTTGCAGAGTCATATCTGCAACCGCCGAGACCACGTAGTCGAAAATGGCCTGCGCAGAACTCTGTCGAAGCCGAACGGTGGTTGAGATGACCTCAGAATGAAATTCTGAGAACACTAAGCCCTTCGGGCTTACCCACAAGAGTTGGGGCCGTGTCTTCGCCTCTGGCTACCTGCAAATGCTGCCCCGAGCCTCGATCTGAGCTCTGATACCAATTGAAGGAGTACGAGCGCAAGTACGACGCGAGAGAGAGTGCGAGAAGAAGAGCACGACGATATGGTGAACTCACTCTACTGTAATGTGTAGAGCATAGTGAGTTCTTACTAGGTTTTTACAAAAGAACATGTGTACATACCTGGCGGCCCGCCCACTTACCTGGGCGACCACATTGGGCTTTATACCCCAACACCCTATACCTACTGGTGGAGTAACCTGCGTACGTAGTCTACCATTCCATGGCTTCTCAACACAGCCACGAGAAGAGGACTCTTGTGGTCCACTCAAAACCTGTGAATGTGGCCTCACATTTTGTAGAACCACATCATCTTTTACATCATCCCCAATAGTGCCATGTGCATTACTGTACTAGCTACTCATCTCATCAAAGACTATATCTATGCTCACTCGTAATTCTCGTGTAGTAGGATTGTAGCACCTGTACCCCTTTTGTTCAAGGGAATATCCCACAAGAATACATTTCTCTACTTTAGGATCCAATTTCCTACGCAACTCATCTGGCACATGCACGTAAGCTATGCAGCCAAACACTTTCAAGTGTGCCAAATCATGCCTTGTACCTGTAAACTTTTCCTCAGGTGTTACATCATGCACCACAGCTGTAGGTGTCCTGTTCATAATGTACACAACTGTATTTATAGCTTCATCCCAGAAATGATGAGGCATGTTCTTCTCATTCATCAATGCAGGTGCAACCTCTGCAATGTGCCTGTTTTTCCTTTCTGCGACCCCATTTTGCTGTGGTGTATATCTGCATGTAAACTCCTACGTATACCATGCATTCGCAGAAAATCTGAAAAATCATTGGAGAAGTACTCTCCCCCTCCATCTGACCTCAATGTCTTGATTTGCATATTTGTCTCCTTCTCAATCATGACTTTGAAGTCCTGAAAGTGACCAAACACTTCACTTTTGTTACGCATGAAGTAGACCCATACTTTCCTTATATGGTCATCAATGAAAGAGACATAATACCTGCAACCATGTATACTTGCAGTATCAGTTGGCCCAAACATCTGTGTGCACCACCTCAAGTGGATTTTTACATACATTGCGCTCATGTGGAAATGAGACCTTTGACTGTTTTCCAAACTAGCATGCTGCACACACTTTATGCATACCATCCACCTTGAATTTGGGAAAACCTTTTACAATTTGTTTTGATTGCATGTTGCGCAATCTCTGCTCATTGACATGGCCAATGCGTTTGTGCCAAATGTCAACATCAGCCACAACACCTGTGCCCTGTGCAAATAATACAGCTTTTACCTCAAGCATGTCATTAGGAGATTTCGGAGGTCTTTTGGAGGGCCTTTTGGAAGAGAGAGGGAAATAAGTTCCTCCAATGAGAGAAGAGCCTACGTTACGTAGAAAAATAGATTGATATTAACAAAAATATAAAAGGTGTCCCTCTCCTCATTTAATAATCTAGTGGTCCTTGAAGACGAGCACTCTCTTTCATTTAATGCGAGCACCTTTTTCAGAAGGTAGATGCGCTGCATTTGATACAGGCTACGTCATCACTAGAACTCAAAAAGTCACAAAACTATCAAGTGGTGGAAGATTTTGAAACTTTTGATATTGTCAATGCGTCCGGAACGCACATATCTCCTAGAAATGAATGTCCAATTGTCTCGCTTAGACATCCAAAGAGGTAAAAAAATATCAAAAACCCCTAAAAGAACATTTTACTAACGGCGCGCGAGGGGCCATTCCAAAATTTTGTAATGCCTCCTCGCGCGCCGTTAGTAAAAATCCCCATTTTCCTAGTCTTAGGGAGCTTTTTGAGAGGAAAATGTCCAAAAACCTCTAAAAAGGGGATTTTTGGAAAGATAAGTGTCCAAAAATCACTAAAAGGAGCTTTGTACTAACGACGCGCAGAGGGGCATTCTAAAATGTTGGAATGCCTCCTCGCGCGCCGTTAGTAAAAAGCCCCTTTTTCCTTTTTTTAGGGAGCTTTTTGAGAGGGAAATGTCCAAAAACCTCTAAAAAGGGGCTTTCTGGAAAGATAAGTGTCCAAAAATCACTAAAAGGAGCTTTGTACTAACGGTGCGCAGAGGGGCATTCTAGAATTTAGAAATGTCTCCTCGCGCGCCTTAAGTAAAAAGCCCATTTTTTGGGGTTTTTTGACATTTTTTGCCTCTCTGGTTGTCGGAATGAGGCAAGTAGACATTCGTTTTTAGGGTATTTTGGCGTTCCAGACGCATTGGTGGTGTCAAAAGCCTCAAAATCTATCATATTGTGACAGTTTGTGACTTTTCAACTTTTAGTGATGACGCAAGCTGCATTGAATGCGCCACACTTGCCTCCTGAAAAAGACGCTCGCATTAAATAAAAAAGTGACCGTTTTCAAGGACGATTGGGAATATAAATCTACTTTTTAGAGTGTCTGGTTGTCCTTTTGGACGTACTCACAAGGTGCAAGTGCATTTTATAAAAAGTTTCTAGAGAGAGAAATACAATTTCTTACAAGGCCCTCCAAATGACCTACGAAATTTTCTAATGCTACATTCAACGTAAACATTTTGCCCACACATTTGCCCTCTGTGATCAGCTTACAGCCATTCTGGAAATCTTCTACATAACAACCATTTGGATTGAAGCGAACCTGCAAACCCTGCTCAACCATTTGTCCAACAGAAACAAAATTGTTTGTAATGTTTGGGACATGAAATACATCTGCTAAGTACTTTGATTTCCCACTCTTCGTATTTAGAGGTATGTCCCCTACATGAGCAATGAGGTGAGCTGTGTCATCTCCTGTCTGCACATAGCCTGACACATCTGGTTTGCGCATATCTCTAAACCACTCTCCACGAGACTTCATGTGATTAGAGGCACCTGAATCCACATACCAAACATCATCTTGGGTGGAATTCTCTGCAGTCATTGTATTCATTACATGCTGCATAACAAACATACGCTTGCTTTTGCTGTCATCTGCATCTCTGCTAGTAGATGGATAGTTGCCATGTTCTATCTGTCCACTTGATTTTCCCTTTGGACAGTCACGTGATATGTGACCTCTTTCACCACAAGTCCAACATTCTCTGCTATTTGGAGTATGTTGCTGCCTGCTTGATCCTGCACCACGACCTCTTTGACTCCCCCTTCCTTGAGACTGGTTTCCCCTGCCACCTTTATTGTTTTGATTTGATTGACCTTCTTGAAATTGGCCCCTGCAACCCCTTGGGCCTCGACCACGACCTCTACCTCTACCTCTGTTGGAGTTAGAATAGAAGGCCTGTTCAGAATTATTTCTTCCATGAGAAGAAGATGTGTCAAGGTTCTTCTCCTGAAGAATAAGCATAGAAATCAAATTTTGGAACACGGGGATGTCATCTCTTGTATTCATGGAAGACCTGAAATGTACATACTCATCTCCTCGACCATCCAAGCATGCATGGACAATGTCATCGTCTTCCACTGAGACTTTAATAGATCCAAGAGCCTCAATGATACTCTTGATCTTCAAGGCATAATCATTGATTGAGAGGTTATTCCTCTTAACTTGATTTAGCTCCGACTTTAGTTGAAGCTTCCTGGCCTTGGTGTTCACCTCGAACACTCTGCCTAAGTTTTTCCATGCAATGGCGGGGGTTTCAGCATCCTGTAGATAGCCCATCATGCCATCTGTGATGCTCATAGAAAGCCAATACATCACTTTGCTCTGGCCTTGTTGCCAGTCCCTCAAGGCTTTTCTTTGTTCTGCTACAGCATTTGCCTCGGGAATCTCTGGTTCCTTTTCATTGTCTCCTTCTACATAGTCCTAATAACCTTTTCCTTCATTAGGCAAAATTTGGACTCACAAAGGGGCCCTTTAAGGAGTTTGACTTTACCTCTCTCTACCAAAAAGGGCGTATGGATAAATTTTTGCAAACAAACTCCAAATTTGGCGGAGGTTTGACAGTTAGAATGTCCTCTTCAAGCTCTATCTACTGGTATATAGCACGGCATGAGATTCCTCATATTTTAGAAGATTCTTTTTTTGATTCACTTAGATTTCGACAGAGTTGTCACATCATAGGTGAATCAAAAAAAGAATCTTCTAAAATATGAGGAATCTCATGGCGTGCTATATATCAGTAGATAGAACTTGAAGAGGACATTCTAACTATCAAACCTCCGCCAACTTTGGAGTTTGTTTGCAAAAATTTATCCATGCGCCCGTTTTGGTAGAGAGAGGTAAAGTCAAACTCCTTAAAGGGCCCCTTTGTGAGTCCAAATTTTGCCTAATGTTAGGAAATTAGTTATTCTGAACTTCCATGCAGGGTAGTTATTTTTCTCAAGCTTCTCAGTAACAATCTGGCTGAAACCGTCAGACATCTTGAAGCACTAAGACAAAATAGCTGCAATCTGCAAAAACCTGCAAATCTGTTGAACCTGCTATCGTGGTACCTGTAACTCTTTCTACACTCAACGAGTGTCCACAATCAAGCGTACATACAACCACTTTACTTGTACAGTAAATCTCTTTGTACTTCACTTTGGAGACCTGTTCAGAAACTTGTACGAAAAATCTCTGGTTTTGGATTGCGAACAAAGGGATTGTGATGCTCTTGCTCTCTTAGCCTCTCTTGCCTGCACCAGGATCTGATACCATGTAAAGAATGAGGATGCAAGAGAGCTACACAAGACAAGCACAAAGCACACAGAGATGGAAAGCTTCTTCTTGTTCTCACAGAAAAGAGAGTACAAAATGACTAAGTGCTAAAATTGAAAAGTCGCACATATGTACATCCAAGTGTGAACTCGCTAGAAGCGTACTAGGATGGCACTATAAGTGTAGTCCAGCTGTAGAATCACTGGCAGAGATCCTTCGTGTTGGTCACCTAACACGCCAGTGAGTAAATGTCGTAAGCGGCCAAGACCCGTAGTGGATGCGAGCAAATACCTAGAAATTTTCAAGCTCTCTCTATCTCTAAGGGGTAAGGAGGACACTTTTCAAAAGACTACCCATGTACTTGAATGCATGCTGCAAGTGATTGGCTAGGGGGGAGAGAGGCCCAATGAGCTTGAAACATGTGTAAAAGCTACAACTCGCCCCAAGCAAGTAGGGGGTGTACTGGGAGGATGCACACACCACACACACACTCATTTTGTGTATTCATTCTCACTTTGTGAAAGTTGAGGAACTCCACCTCCTTCTCCAAGCTTGTGATAAGTGAGAGCACCACCACTCTTGGCTATGGAATGCAAATCCAACCAAGGGCCATGCTTCAATGCTTAAGCTTGCCATCTTCTTCATCTTCATTACTATGAGATTATGTATGCTAGAAAAAAGAGTGATGATAAGTGAGGAATTACTTCTTTCTCCTATGGAATGTTTCTTCTTCCTCTTCCCTATCCTCATTCCCCGCTAGCTCTCTTCACCTTCGAAGGTGTTTGAGGCCTTGGGACTGAGGCTTGGGATAGTTAATGCTTTCTATAAAGTTTATGTTATGCTTGTGATGTACGAAGCTTTCCATCTTCATTGCATCACCTAGGTCACAAAGAACACAAAGATTGTATTGTACCAAGTCTCTCTTGATGGGAGAAACTATAATACAAATGCCTATTGGAGGGGGACCGGCTCCATATGAAGCCAGTCCTCAACTATTGTCATGTTCTCTAGTCTCTCTCTCTTGCAAAAGTATTGTTCATGCCAAGTTAACTAAGTACCATTTTTATGTTGCTACCATCAATTAAGTTCACCCGCTATGCTCACAAAGTAATCTCACAAAAGTGCTTCACCTAATTTCTAATTCCTCTACTTTCAAAGTTCATAGGCCATTTCCATTACATAGATAGAAAGTTGGAATAACTTAACACAAGAAAGTAACCAAAACGAGCTAGTTTTTCATTATCTTTTGGCTCATATGGCTTAATCTACTATGCCACAACTCAGTAGACGGCTATGGATATTCAATTGCCTTCTACAATCAAAACTAAAATAGAGTAAAGTGTTCCATGTTTTTGACCCCTAAGTACCATTTTTATGTTGCTACCATCAATTAAGTTCACC
This sequence comes from Adiantum capillus-veneris, assembly GCF_014529385.1. Taxonomy (NCBI): domain Eukaryota; kingdom Viridiplantae; phylum Streptophyta; class Polypodiopsida; order Polypodiales; family Pteridaceae; genus Adiantum; species Adiantum capillus-veneris. Next base: position 141,257,513 of record NC_140946.1, read on the forward strand.
CGCTATGCTCACAAAGTAATCTCACAAAAGTGCTTCACCTAATTTCTAATTCCTCTACTTTCAAAGTTCATAGGCTATTTCCATTACATAGATAGAAAGTTGGAATAACTTAACACAAGAAAGTAACCAAAACGAGCTAGTTTTTCATTATCTTTTGGCTCATATGGCTTAATCTACTATGCCACAACTCAGTAGACGGCTATGGATATTCAATTGCCTTCTACACACAAAACTAAAATAGAGTAAAGTGTTCCATGTTTTTGACCCCTGAGAATCACAAAATTTCCCTTTTGAATTGACCATGAACCATTCTCAAAGGTGGTTGTGTAACCGGAGTCGTCAAGCTCACTAGCATATATCAAACTTTTTACTGACTTGGGAACATGTCTGACATTCGTGATTATCAGTTCCATGCCATTTTGCATGACTAGCTTGATGTATTGATCACCATGTATCTCAAGCTTATAGAAATCATCAAGCTTCACTTTTCCATGAGTATGTGCATACTCGAGAACCATTATCTATGAGGTGTCACGTGAAACTGGATCCAAAATTTATGACGCAATTCTAATCAAAACTAGCATCTTGTGCAATAAGAGCATCTAGACTAAGATATTCTATAAAGGTTCGAACATTCAAGAAACTGTGGACCTAAGGCACATCTACAATCTTAGGAGACTCTTTCACATTGAGCTCCTAAAATCTTAGCTTTTCCCTTGCTGTCATTGTCAAACTTCTTGCTATCTTGGAACTTTTTCTTGTCTCTCTACATGTACGACAATATTTCTTCAAGTGTCCTTTCTTATGGAAACAATAGCACTCAACATTGCATGAATAACCTTTAGATTCAGTTTGAGAATTCCCGTTATCCTTACTTTTGGCATATTTATGAGTGAAACCTCTCTGGCCTTTGCTACTGGAAACATATGCATCACCTTGCTTTGTAAGGCTCCATTGACTTCCTGTGTATCTCTTCACTAAGTGGACTCGAAACTACAACATCGTAGGCTAACTTGCCCTCAGGCACAGAGTTGTTAATCGTTGTGCAAAATATATCCCATCAAGAACTGGAAACTACAACATCGTAGGCTAACTTGCCCTCAGGTGTAGAGTTGTTAATCGTTGTGAAAAATATATCCCATCAAGAGAGTAAAGAGCACAACAAGAAGATGAACTGCACTTCATCAACAGATTCCAGTCCTTGTGATGTCGCTCGAAACTCTACGGAACTTGAAGGAAACCCTATTAACACCAATAGGTAGCTCTCCCTAAGGTCCGTGACCCAAAACCCCAACCCTAAACACGTAGGATGTTTGACAGTTTTTGTAGGTCCTTGTTTCTAAAAACTAAAGTGCCTAATGTGTAGCTCTACTCATTGCGAACGCGTGGATATGCTGAAATGCAAAAACAGACAACGTATACTCACTGAATCACCAGATATAGCTCATGGGTCGATCTCGCAAAACCGGGCCGTACACACGCAATGTAGGTGTTGGCACGTAGCTCTCTATGGGGGCAACACACTGCACTTCTCCGCACTTGATTCCGACCACCAGTGCGTGCGTAGCGTCAAGATAAACTCTCACTCTCTCTCGTACACAGAGTACGCTCAACTCACACAGACAAAAACTTATAAAAATGAAAAAGGGTTCCTTGCATTAAGGTCAAAAGTGGTATAAATACCTTAAAATCTCAAATCCTAATGTTCCAATTTAACCATTTACTAAGTCTAAATGTAAAAAATGGGATACAATTTGGAAGCTTCTGCAAGCCCCACTATTTACAAAGGTGAAATGACGGTTTCTTCTCAATTAAGTAATAATTACAAAGGAAATTAGTATCCCGCTAGGAAATCATCCTCCGTTGGGTGTGTCCAGCCGCTAACACTCTCCCCATCATGTCGTCCCCGACATGACAGTAGAGCTGCTTCTTTAGTGGAGGCTTTCGCGCATCTTCAGAACAGACTCATACCGTGCATGCTGGGCCAGTAATGTAGGGCCAAATATATCTGTATCGATGGTAAAGAAACCGGTGTAGAAGGCTTCTTCAAAGGCCTGGAGATGGTACGAGGGCAAAAACATTATTCGCTGATAGAGGGCATGTATCACCTCATGGGAAGGTTGAGCAGACAGTTATATGCACATCTATATGTATCTTAGAAAAAAATATGCTATCTGCTGCCTATCCAGGTTTAAAGATCTCAAAAACTGCCAGAAGGGTTTTACATATTTTCCTGAGCATAATGCAAGAGAGGTCAGGCGAGCCAGTGAACAATTTAATGGTGCCCATTAGGGTTTTCACCATGTATTGCTCACTCATTCTCTCACCTGCCTTCAAGCCTAACAGCTTTGGGTAGTTGAGCCATGTGGGGTGGCTTTTCTTCAGCAGCTCTTGTTCTTTCCAAGTCCTAATCCTTGGTAGAGGGCAAAAGCTAAGGTTATCTCTGATTATTTTAGGTGCCTCCACCAGATGTACTAAATACTGTGGGTATTTAGTTAGCCATGCTTTTCTCCATTTTGGTTGAGAGTTCACAATAAGCTTAACACCTTCTAGTTTGGAGATATCTTCTTCGTATAGTGGCACTATCGGCTCCTCTTTAATCCTCTTCTTTATTGTAGCAGCTTCATACTTGAGAAGAGGATATGGGAGAGAGGTTTGTAGCCATTCATGTCGAACAACATTTGTATCTAATTTTTGAATGGTCATAGACTTCAATACCCTCTGCCCCCACTCCATTGCAACTTTGGTGGTGTCTTTTATGGCTGCTTCTATTGCATTTTGTAGATTGTCTTATTCTTCTTGTGTTAGATCCCGGGGCTCTTCGGATGGTCCCACAAGGATGTCCTCTTGCATTGTTGTGTCCACTCGATCTGACACATTGTCTATATCAATTCCTTCCATAGTTACTGGCCCTGTGCTCAAGTGTGGCTCTTCAGTCTGCTTGTGGCCTTTTAGCTCATCAATCTTCTTTTGATATGCTTTCTTTTCCTATTCAGCTTGATCCCCCATGGTCACTAACAGGTCGTTCAATTCAACATTGGATTTCTCATCCTCTTCTAACTTCTTCTTGGTGTCTTCATTTTCAGTTTTCATCTTTTTGAGATCCTCGTCCGTCTTCTTTTTCAAGGATGCTAGCTCATCTTTCATGGCCTTGTTCTCATCCTCCAAATGGCTTTGCATCACTAGGGAGCCCTTGGCCAACATTAATCTTTGTCTCTTCTCTAGTGTCAACGCCTTTTGGAGTTCCTTTATCTGTTCTTCATATATATCCTTCTCTGAAGCAGTGCTAGTTGAGGTAGCGTCTTTGAATCTGCCTGGAGATGCCCTTAGCCTCTGGATTGTCTGATCTTTCACTTTTATTTGATCTTTTAGATCTATAACTTCGTCCTGGCTGGCCTCATGTTCTAGCTCAGCTTTTTCCTTATCATTCCTCAAAGTCTCCACTTCTTTGGACTCATCAGCAAGCTGGAGTGTCAAGTTGTCTCTTTCTTTCTCTACATCCGTCAGTGATTTGCTAATTTTCTTATACTCCTCATCTGCTCTTTGAAGCTTTTGGTCTGCTGCCTGACTTTGACTTTCTAGCTCTTGGCATCTTTTTAGTGCCGCGTCCAGATCAGCTTGCAGCTTGGCTTACTTCTATGTGTTCTCTTTGTCCTGCTTTTGCAACGAGTCCACCTCGGCTTTGATTTGAACTTCATTTTCTTTGAGACAATTACACTCAATCTCAGTGGACATAGACCTTGCTCCGAGCTCAGTGAGTCCTTGCATCACCTCATCCGAATCATTGGCTTGCGGCTTTAAATCCATTGTATGTGTGGCCATCTCCTTCAACTCCACCAATCGAGGGCTCACCATATATTCTTTGGGTCTAGTGCTAGACAACTGAAAAGCTGCATTAGCTGCCTCTTCTCGAGAGTATCTAGGAGCTAGTAGATCAAGGAATATTCTATAGTTTTTTTCTTCTAGATCTAGCTTCTCATCTTTTGGTTCAATTTCTGCTTTCTGCTCTTCCTCTTTGTTCTCCTCTTCCTTGGAGTCTTGTTGCCCATCAGATTTGTTCAACTCCTCAGTTTGTTCGGGTTGAGGAGAACTAGGAGGAGGTGGTCATGGTGGAGGGCTGGATTCTTGGCTTGATGGTGGGGCTAGTTGCTTCTTCTTGAAGTCCCGATCAGCCTTTGTTTTCCTCTCTCTTTCTTTCCCTTCCTGCTCATCTAGCAGCTGCCGTCTCACATCATCAACTTCTTCTTCGGTAAAAGGTATGTTTGGGATATTCTGAGCAGTAGTATCTAAGATCTCGAAATTCTTTATATAATCTTCAAAGTGATCCCTTTGAGTCCTTTGAGAAGATCCAGACATAGCCTCAAGTGAGGGCTTCCATAATTCACTGAGATCCCCTTTTAGCATCCTCTCAGCTCTGAAACTCTCCATTAGTCTTTCTAGCCTTGCTGCTTTCTGTGACTTTGTTTCCTTTACTGGCACCTGTAGAGTTTCTTTCTTTCCCTTCTTGGGTTGTGGCGGCTCTTCTGAAACTGTCTCTAAACGGAGCTTCAACCTTGTGGCTACCCTTGGAGCCTTAGGAGGCTCTTCTTCTTTGTCTTCCTTCAGTTTGAGCTAATCATTTTGGGAGGGAGGTAGAGGCCAATTTCCCTTGGCATGCAATGCTCCATAGATGACTTTGGTTATCAACTCACCAGGCACAATATAAGTGGGATTTTTGGTCCCCATTTTCACAAGGTTGATGTGAATGTAAGCGGCATAGTTTATTTCCCTCGGGGGGCTCTTCTGCATCGCCCAAGTGAAAGTGGTGGCAATAGCTCCAGGTGGCATCCTCTATCTGTGGGCGCTTGGTACACATGTGGAAGTACTGATTGTATAATTGGCTCATGCTGGCCACCTTTGGGTTTGAAATATCTTCAAATGTATAGTTATTTTTCTTCTTTGAGTAGACCTTAATGTCATCCTGCCTCTTAGTCACACTGCCTCCTTTGTTAGAGAGGTCAAGTGTTGCTGCCACCACCTTCTCTGTGATGACAATCATCGTATTAGGCTTGCCTTGCAGATCTGTAACTCTTGCTATGCCGTCCTCTTTGATTGTGGTAACAAATTCCCACACTCTTTTAACATCAATCCCTACTGGCAAGGCTTCAAAGTAATTGTGTAGATCCAGTTTCTCCAAGTAGGCCCCCATCTTGCTCCTGACAAATTCATTGAGATCTTGAGGGATCATGGGTAGCTCTACTGCATTTCCCTCCGGATCTTTAAACACTCCTTGGTAGATTCTCAGATCATTGGTTTCTAGTAGGTCATCTTGAATCCAAGTGCTTGTGGGCTTCAAGGTTCCCTCTGTGATAACAAAAGGCTCCACGTCTTTGAGGTAGTCCTTGATAGTCATTCTCTTCTTCTTTGCAGGCGACTTTGTGGTTTCCATGGATCCTGTTGCACTCAGTAGTCCAAAGTTAGCGCTTTTTACAGATTTGCTGATAAACTGAGTTCTGACTACCCAAATGACTTGAAAATTGAAATAAGAACTCAAAAGGGACTAGGGAAGCCATGCATGTGCCCACAGTAGGTTTTTGGCTGAAAAATAAGCATGTAGACATTCTACGCGTAGGATGGCTACTTTCTCTGATTTGATGAAACTTGACATGCTTGTGGCCCTTGAACTGTGCAACATGGCTATGTACTTGGAATTTGGTTTGGACATCAAAAAGTGCAATTTTGAGCAGATTTAGACTTTTGGCTCACAAAATGGGTAGGATGTCCTATATGGATGGCAAATGATATTCAATTGGGTTGAAATTTGATATATAGGCTTCTTATACCATGTAAAAGACTCCCATGATGTCAATTCCTACACAGAAGGTCAATATGACCCTGGAGACATCCTACGCGTAGGATGTCTCTTTTCTCAGAATGACTTGATTTTGGTTTTGTGGATAGGCCTTAGCATGTAGAACATGGCCCTGTTCTTAGATTTTGATTTGGATAAGTATTGGTGTTGTTAGGAGCATGTGTAGTGTTTTTAGGGTCAGAAAAGTGCATCTTTGAGGTTTCGGGAGCCAAATGTGATGGGTCTGGCTTGAAATTTTCTATATCAACTTGTGAAGATGTTATAAAGATATGTGGAACTCAAAAACACCAGCTGGAGGTCAAATAGGGCATTTAGACATCCTACGCATAGGATGTCTATTTCATTATTTTTCATATATGACTCCACAGTTAGCTTGGCAATGTGATAATGAGTATATTGTGCAAGTTTCATGTGATTTGGACTAGTTCTGGTAGGTCTATGACCCTTTATTGCCTCTATGCTCAGACTTTCTGTTTTTTGATGCATTGAGGTCAACTCTTATCCAAATGTGATGAAACTTGATGGTTAGCATGTAGAAGCTGTGTATGAGGTGAGATATTGAGTTGGGTGCCCAAACATGGCCTTGAGACATCCTACGCGCAGGATGTCTCCTGATGAATTCTTTTGGAGAAGTGTTGCTAGTGTATGCCCTTAGCCCCCCTGAGTCCCCTTCAAGCCTTATTTCAATAAAAAAGTCAAAAAGATAGATAGAAACTCCCTGTTTGGCTTTTAGAGCCTCTGAGTCGTTTTCTAACTCTTGGAGTGCTTTTCGGTGATGAAATTTCTTGATGTTAGTCTCCATAGCTTCATGGTTCCTTGGGGAACCTTGCCATCTGGTTTTCTTTGGCTTTGGCTTCACCGGAGCTCCGTTTGGCAATTTGTCGCTATGGAAGCGCCCATGGTTGCGTTTGCATGTCGTCGATGACTTGTGGTGGTCTACTACCATAGGACTTAGTTGTTGATGGTCTAGGCAAGCCGCTCGTGAAGTTTGGTGGCAAATGGACATCCAGTTTGGCCGTGAGAGCCAGTTGACGCTTTGTGTGTCCGATGCCGTTTCTGAATCTTAGTCCCACTTCGGGTCGCCTTATGGCCATGTGGGCTATATAGCCTTGTAGAGCATGTCGAGATGCTCCTACCCCTGAGTTTTGGTAGCATTTGGGCGACTTTCCACCGATTTACCACTTGGTGGCCTCTTGCCGGGCTCTTGAAGTTAGGGTTTTTTCGGTTGGTTTTTTGCCGCCTTTGTGCATTCAAGAGTGGTCTCCTATGCTAGGGTAAAACCCCCTTTGAAGCCTTATTGCTATTGGGTTAGCCGTTAGGTGGCTACCTCTACCTGTAGGTCTCTACTGCATGTTCCCCATGTGAACCCTACACTAGTTTTCGCGATAAAACATCAAACATACGCGAAAAGCTCAAGGTGCTGAGCCTACCTCTCATATTTGGAGCCTGTCGGGTGGTCGTGCGCATGGTAGAAGCAGCTGGAAGCCTGGTTCGTTCTAGGTGGCAAGAGCTCTCTCTCAAGAAGAAAATAGTAGAAATGAGCTCTAAGTGAAGTGAAAAAATCTTATAATGGGGTCCCTAGACCACTTTCTATGAAATTTGACATGTGCTCCTAACTTCTTGGAAGATGCGGTTTAGGCTTGAAAAGTTCTTGGTTTGGACTCTGTTTGCCCAGTTTTCAAGAAATTTGACGTTTCGATCAAAATCTGGCCAAAACACGCCTCCCGCTCCATTCACATAATTGAACCCCCATTGTACCATAGGTTGTCCTGTAGTCACTGATTATCCCCATATTTTTTGTTTTTCATTACGACGATATTTCACCTGCTTTTTGTATTTTTGAAGTTTTTCTGTTGATAATTAGTAAAATTAAAAAGAAAATAGCAAAATAAACCCAAAAAATCCCCAAAAATCACAATAACTCAAAAAAATCACCGCAAAACACTATGTACACTCACATGCAATTTTTATGGCCGGATTTCTTTGTTTTACCAATATTTTGCTCGAAAATGACTGTTTTTACATATATACACACACCTAGAGGCCTAATTTGGTGTTTGGCCACATATACTTGTAGATTCGTGCTGTATAAGGGCATATGTACTTAGGTTAGTCCAGAAAATTTTGCAATCAAACAGAAACCCTTCAAAATAGTCGAAAAACATGCCCTTTTTTGCTCTTTTCACCTTCATTGGGTCCACATTGAGAATGCCTCCCCCCTCCTAGTCGGAGTCCTCCCGGAGGACAAGGTATCACCTCAGGGTATGTGCAGTGCATGGGTTAAAAATTGTGCTAATGCGCGGCCTTGTAATGTGGCCCTATTTGATGCATACTCAGTCAATGCATGGAAAAATTAATGTTGTGCGAGAGGAGGGAATAAGCAAGATGCTTATTGGCATTCGACGTCGAGGTTTCTTGTTGTTGTTGATTTGGTTGGCGGATTTTCTTTGCAAGTAAAATTTGTAACTCTACAGCTCTTTGTTTGATCGTCTTTCCTGCAAAAGTTGCTTGGGTTGCCACTACTATCAATATGGCCGTGGTTGCTCCTGTGGATGGAAGTGTCATTTCCGTTGTAGCTATAATCTTGTTCTCTGTTAATTGCCCTTTGGGGTTTTGTTGTGGAGGCTTTTGTAGGTTTATTGCCTCGTCCTTGGTCGTCATTTTTGTTCTGTTGATCGGCACCCACATAGATCGGTTTTCCGGTTTCATATGTAGTGAGTGTCTGGTTTTGTTGATGTTGCTTGTACTAAAGGGAGTTCCCGTTGCTTTGGTTTGGGGATCCAAATGCGTGTCGCATATAGGTGGTTACTGAGTCATTCTCTTCGGGATCCATATCTTTTTTATTTCCTTGGTTGTTGGTTTAACTGTGTTCTTCTGCTGACTTCTACTGTTGTATTGTGGTTTGTATGCCAGGTCGCCTCTATCCTTTCGTACCCATACTTGTTTTTCGCGTATTCCTAACCTTGATCTACTCATTGTGGTCTGTGGTATCTCATTTTTTGATTGAAGAAAATTGGTTGTTTCTTGTGTATCCTTCGTAGGTATCTTTGGCTAGTTAAGAGGCACCCATCTATTTTTCTGTTGATCAATTGATTGTGGCACCATTATTGGGTTCTTTCGGGTTGTCTGATCAAAGGCTACCACCTGTTGTTCTTGTGCATGCTAAATTCTGACGGTATTCGAATTCCAATCTATTTGCACATTATACTCTTTCTGCCACAGTTGTCCCAACAACATGGGGTGTAGTGTGCTCACATCCTCAACCACATAAAACTTATGGGGATAAACATTCTTATGTACTTGTACATGCAATATTTTCCAGCCCAATGTTCCTAGCGAATGTGATGTACTACTTTCCAACACTTGTTAAGTAGGATGTAGTTGATCTTCAAGCTTGAGTTGTTTATATAATTTGTAAGAGATCAGATTTGCTTGACCTCCAGAATCAAGCAATGTCGTCAATTCAACTTGATTGATACCCACTTTGATTCCAATTATTGGTTCCCCTGTGTCTTCACCAAAATTTGTTAATCGAATAACATTTATTCGCAACAGCGATCCACTTTGTGGTTGTTTTCATAGAAGCCTTCTTTTTGCAATGCGTTCTTTTGCTTCTGCTTGTGCTTCTTCTCATACCCTATGTTTCTCCTTCATCCGTTGTTTTTCTTGATGGATTTGTCGAAGCATATCCTATGTTAGTGGTAAATGATACTTCTTTAACCGACATCCACTAATCCAATTTGGCATTTCTTCACCATTCAATGTCGCAAGTTTGACGGCTCCACTTGGTGATAAATCACTAATCACAAAGGGTCCCATCCCTCGCTTTTTAAGTTTCTTGGCATGTTGCTTCAAAGTATAAACAAGTACATAATCACCTGTTTTGAACTCTTTCGTGCGCACATGCTTGTCAAAAAACTCTTTTTGTCTTCTGTTTTTAGCATAGATCGAAGCTACAGCTCTCAGTCGAAGTTCATCTAGCTTTTCAAGATCATCTATTCTTGAAGAGAGCTCATGGCCTGTCCATTCAAAGCGTTTCGCTACTCGTAGAGTTGGAACTAAGAACTCTATGGGTTATATAGCGTTTAGACCAAACACCATGTTGTATGGCGTAGTTCCGACTGATGCTTTGTAAGCTACCTTGTATGCCCATAGTGTTGAGTGTAATTGTGATCCCAGTCTGTCCTTGACTCTAATACAATTTTAGTCAAAACAATGCATAGTGTTTTATTTGTGGCTTCAACTTGTCCATTTGCCTGTGGATGATATGGAGCACATTTTCTATGTATGACCATGAATTTCTCTAACAGGTACTCAATGACTTCATTAAGAAAATGTGTTCCTCGATCACTGACAATTTCTATTGGTAATCCGTATCGTACAAAGATATTCTCATACAAAAATTGTGCAGTGGTTCTTGCGTCTGCTTTTTGTGTTGCTTTGGCTTCAGCCCATTTTGTGAGATATTCCGTAGCCACAATGATATATTTGGTTATGGGTGCGATATGCAGGGGGTGAAATAGGTCCCACAAAATCAATTCCCCATTTTTCAAATGCCCGTGCTCCCATCATTGGCCGTAGTGGCATCTCATCTCTCTTTATTGGCACCGTAGTGCGTTGACATGTGTCACAATGCTTTACAAACTCCTCAGCATCCATGTGGAATGTAGGCCACCATATTCCTGCGGTTAAGACAATTTTTGTCGTCTTATTGCCTGAAAAATGGCCTCCACTTATTCCTCCATGTGCGTGTTCTAGAATCAGCAGGTATTCACTTCACTTGCACAGATTCTAAGTTGATTGTCCTTTCCTCTCTTGTAGAGTTGATTTCAATCCAATTAAAGTCTCGAGCCTCCAACTCTATAGCTCTTTTTCACGCTTTTGTTCTGTTTTCAGGAAATGTTCTTGTTGTTAAGAAATCAATGATATATTGACTCCATGTAGGTGCAATGTTTACCTGAAACAATGTTGCATGATCCACCGATCGTTTGGCACTACATATAGTACAATTGTTAACATAAGCATGTGTGTCAACATACATAGTTGGCCAATAGACTCCTAAGTGTTTCAATCTTTGGTGTGCTTTCATTGTTGAGCAATGAAATGCACAATCTTGGATGTTTGCTTCTTCAAGATAACACTCGAATTCCTCTGGATTTATACATATTCGTAGAATTTGGTCCGAGCCTAGATGGTACAGTCGTCCTGCAATCAACTGAAAAAATTTTGTTTGTCGAAATGTTTGTTGTTTTGATCTGTCTTCCTTGTTATCAAATCTACCTCCAAAGAAAAGAATGCTAATAATTTCCTGAGACCATGTGGGTATCATTTCAATATTGAAAAGATAAGCATCATGTATGTCATCATCTACTCCTTCAGGAGATTACCTGTTTTGTAGACTTGAAAGATGATCCACCCGTAGATGAGTTTTACCCTTTTTTACTACCACTGTGAAGTCAAACTCTAGCAATATAATAAACCAGCATACAATTCTCCCAGTATTGCATGGTTTATTTACTAGATACAAAAGAGCTTGATGATCTGTGAAGAACACAAATTTGTTTACAAGCAAGTAATGCCGAAATTTCATTCCTAATCCCTCTCTTTCAGTGGTGGTGTAGTTCTTTTCTGCACTATTTAGCTGTCGGCTCGCATAACAAATTGGGAAATCCATTGTTCCGTCTTCAGGTTGAGCTAGAATACTCCCAATTGCGTATGCAGATGCATCAATGTGAACGTGGAATATCTTTTCCCAATCTGGGTCTTTAAGTACAGGTGATGATACAAGGTTTTCCTTAAGCTTTTGGAATGAAGTTTCACACTCCTCAATCCAGTCAAAATTGACTAATAAGCGATATAGAGGTTGTGCAATGACCGCATACATATATATGAATCTTCGATAGTATCCACAGTGTCCCATGAAAGATTGTACTTGTCTGGCATTAGTAGACCTGGGCAAGTCTACTATGACTCTATTTTTGTCTAGGTCAGTGGTTATGCCATTTCTTGAGACAATATGTCCTAAGATGCGGCCTTACCTTACCATAAAAAATCACTTTTTCGGGTTGAGATAGATTCAATATGTTCTACACTTCTCAAATACCTTTTGTAAATGGTCAATATGTTCTTCTCGTATAAGAGAGTGTACATAGAGATCATCCATATATATTTCTAAGAATATTTTCAGGTATTGTTTGAACGCATGAGTCATTAACCTTTGGAAGGTAGCTGGGGCATTGGTTAGGCCAAAAGGCATATCTCTATACGCATATATTCCCCACTATGTGGCAAATGCTGTTTTGTGTTGATCCTCTATTGCAATTGCCAATTGGTTATACCCCAAAAACCCATATAAAAAGGAATAGGCTCGTTTTCCTGCCACCCTCTCAAGCACATGTTCTCTGATCGGCAAGGGATAATTATTCCTTATTGTGGTTGCGTTCACTTTTTTGAGGTTCACACACACGCGCAGCTTTCCGTTCTTTTTGGGGACAACCACAATGGTGACAGCCAATCTGTATGCTCGATTTCATAGATGAATTTAGCATCCATCAACTTGTCAATCTCCTCTTTGATTTGTTTAGCGAATGTGCCATTATATGTGTAAGGACGCTGTTTGCTAGGTTTGGCATCTGATTTCAAAGGAATTGTATGTTGGCATATTGATGGATCAACTCCTTTGAGGTCTTTGTAGGACCATGCAAACACATCTTTATACTTCTTGAGAAGTTGTGTTAGCCTTTCTTCTTCTTCAGGCTCTAAATCATTTGCTATATAGACAGGTTGACGCTCTTCGCCTTACACAGCGAGGTCTATCCATTTTGCATTTTCCGGCCCATCGCAAGATTCCAAGTTTATTCTTTCCCTTATTGGTGGTGTCATTATGATTTTTCTGTCTTGGATGGTGAATTTTCGATAGTGGGATGGTACATTCAGGTTTCCTTTTTTTGAATCCTCCTTACCGTCACTTTCTCCCTCAGTAGTCCATACCTCTCGTAACGATCGTTTTAGTTCTTGGTATTTCTTTTTACGCTCCATTTTGGTCCACTCTGGATCTTTTGTCTTTTTCTATTTTGATTGTTGAGATTTTCTTGATTTTGTTTCTATTTTAGTCTTCAGTGCTTGTTTTATTTCCTCATGGGTCCTTTCCCTTTGAACTCTTGAGAATCTTCCTGATATTTTGTCTTGTACACAATCCTCTGCCTTGACAAGCATTAGATAGTGAGTTTTATCTTTTATCATGTGCATCAGGTTCTCTCTAATTATGTTTTCTGCTCTTTTTTTTCTAGAGCGTTCCTGGAGTATAGGGTGTTGATTTGCAATATCATAAAATTTGATATTCACGGTTGTCTCCCCACGCTCGCTTGAGTTGTCTGAACACTCATTATCTGCATCGTTACTTAATTCCAGATGCTTAGAGGAGTCATAAAACTCTTCTTGTTTTGGTGAGTCTACATTCTCATCTCCTGGTAGTATAAGGCTTACCATGTAATAGGGTATCACATCATAGCCATCCTTATCGCAAAATTTTGTCGTTGGGCTATCTGTAATGGTACAGACATCCAATGTTGCTAGTATGTGTTCCCATTCTAGAGGTTCTAAAGCATCTTCGGGAAAAGGTTCCGAAATGTAATCCTTGTCCTCAATAGATATTTTTAAGATGCATTCCTCTCTTTTTAAGCTCCCACAATGTGAAGCTCCGCACATCCATAGCTCTTTTTTCTGCCCTAACCATGGTGGGAGTTCGAACCCTACCAATGTAGCTGAATCAAACTCTTCCACTGGTGTCTGGTTCACATCCTTGTAACTATGGTCTTTTCGGTATATTTTGGTTGTAGTCTCCCCACTTCAGAGGTATATGTGGTCATAACCCCATCCTGGACCATCTTTAATTGTCTCATGAATTCCCAAGATGATCTCATAATTGTTCTTTTTGTCGAGATCAACTATTAAAAATGTATGCTCATACTTCATTCCACAAGAGGTGACAATTGTTGAGATGTCGAGCTCTACACCTTGAGCTGGCATCCACTACGGGTCTTGGCCGCTTACGGCATTTACTCACTGGCACGTTAGGTGACCGACACGGAGGATCTCTGCCAGTGATTCTACAGATGGACTACACTTATAGTGCCAGCCTAGTACGCTTCTAGCCAGTTCACACTTAGTGACCGCATGTACATATGTGCTACTTTTCAGCTTTAGCACTTAGTCATTTTTGTACTCTCTTTTCAGTAAAAGAAGAAGAAGAAGCTTTCGATCTCTGTGTGCTTTGTGCTTGTCTTGTGTAGCTCTCTTGCATCCTCTTTCTTTACAACAATTACTTTTACTAAAAGTCCTAGAGGCTTTTCCATGAACCCATCTGCCAGTTGCAATTTCATTCTAGTAGCTCTCAAAGCCGGTTTTTCCCATTTTTTCCAGATTTATTTTGTGGCGATAGCGACTCCCGCTCCACTGTCAAGAATAGCTTTGGAAACTACTCCCTGGAATTCTACTAGTAGTGTGGTATTTCCATCTTCTCCCTCGCAATATTCTCCAACCTTGTTTAAAGGTACTGGCCTAGTGTTTAGTTGAGGCTTGTCCAATTCTCTAATCCCTTCTTGAAGCTTCGAGGTGGGATCTTTTACTCCAAATGTTTCTAAGCATTTGCCTACGGTGGTCCACATGTTTGGTCGTAACCTCAGGAGTTCGGCTAACGTGATTGTGCATGCCACAGGTGTGGACAATAACTCAATCAACCCTTGTGAATCCATTACTCTGTTGGAAGAAAGTCTTTGAGATGGGATTTCTCTCACCTCAGACTTAGCTTCATACTCCTCTAGGTAAGAGGGTAGAGTTTTTAGTGAGTCTGGTTGTTTGTGCCCCAAACTAATTGAACCCTGGTCTCCCCCTTGTGAATGCATATCAAAGTTCATTTGTGATCTTGCCTCAAACTCTTCAATGGGAGGTAAGATCTCATTTTTCTCCTTTCTTGTGATATTTATTTGGTGGTTCACCCTGTTAGCTTCATTTGCTTTCCGAATTTGCTTCCACAGGTCATCTACACTGTTACAATCCTTACCCATTTCTACCAATGTTTTAGGCTGGAAACCATCAATTGTCTCATCTGTTGTGTTTGGTACTATGATAGGTTCTCTCTTAGACTCAGAGGCAGTCATGAGTCTCTCCTTTGTGTCTACTTGTTTCTCTAGAGTTGGGTTGATAGGGGTTGGAGCTAGTACCTCATGCCAACTTGCATGTTTACCAAGTGGACACATTTCCAACCTCTGTTTTTCTATTTTTTCATATGAATAAGTCATCCATCTTTGCTCTTGGGTTTGGTTGTTTTTGAGTCTGACTTCGTATGCTTTTAAAAGTGCGTCCAACTGCTCATTTACTTTTTCTACCATCATTGATCCTCTTGATCTTGCACTTCGGGGTTCCTTTACTTCCTTGGGTCCTTTGATTGTAGCAGCGTGTGAACTTAAACTAGTTAGATCCTCTAACCGCTCTAATCTATCCTTTGTGTGTTTTAACTCCTCGGATAGAGCCGTTTGCTCTCATTCTCTCCTGGCTTTCATACGCGCCTTTCTAGCTTTCCAACTGCTTGTCTGATTTTTCATTTCTGCACTTGGGGCATTGGTCTTTGGCTCTTCAATTATGGGTTTGTTTGTCATTCGTTGAGCTTGGGCTCAAATCATTGCCTGAATAGGTATTACTGTCTCATTTTTTGACCCTCCACTAGAAGGCACTACTTCCAGCATGTTCAAAGTAGTTTTTGCTCCTTTGCTCGGGTTCTTAGGGCAATTAGGAATCAAGTGAGTAATTCCACACTCAGTGCAATACGCGTTGACTCTAATGATTTCATCGTGAGGACAATCCCTTAGCCAATGGTCTCAACCGCACTTGTAGCAGGGTCCCTTAGGCTGTTGAGGTGCTCCTTGAGCTCCTCTTTGTTGGTATGCATGCCTGTGCCCATCCATGCCTCCATTGGCTATGAATAACAGTGTTCATTCATCCAAGCTATATCTTCCTTCTCCTGCTGCCTGTGCAGCTGTTGGTGGTCCTGTACTTCTAATCATGCTCCAAGGTTTTGGCATTGGGGGTTCTTCCGGTGGATAACAGACAGGATTTGTTGCATATCCATTGGAATCTTCGTAATATGCATGCATAGGTACCAAAGCCTTCTCTTCTGGTTCGTTTACCGTTGGTGTGTATCTTATACCAACCAGGCGTAATCCTGCTAGGGGTGGTTGTTGCCCCAATACTGGTTGTGGTCTTTCAACACCTACAGGTCCTGGTATGTTGTCTGCTTGATACCTAGGCATTGGTGGAAGTTGAGGAGATGCTATCTGAGCTTGGGGAGCATATGGTCTCTCTCTCACATATCCCTTGTTATAATAACATTCCTCCATCACATGGTTTGTCCATTTTTGTTCAATAGCACACCACTTTGGCTGCTTAGCCTGAGGCTTGGCATACATATTATTATTTTTTAGCACTTCCTCCACAAGCTGCTCCTAGCTTACATCTACTTCTCCTTTTGGTGTTTTCTTATCGGACTTGCTTCCACTTTGTTGTGAGGATGAATTGTCATCAAGATCCTTGAATTCACCCTCCTTCTAGACCACACAATTGTCTACAAGGTAAAGATCCTCCTTAGTTAACTCATTTAACGTTGTGCTTTTCTTCATATGTAAGTCCTTCTAGAGATCTGCGTTCCTTAGTCCTTGAATAAATATAAGCATACGCCTGGACTGAGTTGGTAGTCCTTCCACAAGACAGAACTTCACATATCTTTTTAGTCGTAGGGTTGCCTTTCACATAGATTCCCCTTCTTTTTGTTTGAATTTATGGATTTGTGAGACTGTATTATGAGCTATCCCCCTTTGTGAGAATTCCTCAATAAACTCGTCAAACACCTCCTCCATAGACTCAAAGTATCTACGCTCCACATAGTCAAACCAAGTAGCGGCATCCTCTTCTAATGTAAGCCCAAACCCTGCAAATTGAGTCCAACACTTCTTCAACTCTAATTACATGCACAAAGGCTGCTACATGATCCCTAGGATCTCTGTTTCCCGTGTATTTCTTGTTTACCCATTTTTGCACCTGAGAAGGTGTAATTCTACGATGGTCTACAAATCTCATCATTGGTTCTCCTCGTTCTACTCGATATACCTCCTGTGTCCTTCAGTAGTGGGAGGGTTCCTCTCCCAGAGGTGCCCCTAAGCCATAACTTCTGATGGTTCTTGCAAGAGGTGGTTCATCTCTTTGAACTCGTTCTATGGGTTGTCTTCCAGGATCTGCCGACTCTTGAGTTTTTGGCCTACTCTCGCCTTGATACCGTGAATAGAGTGGTGGTTCTTGTAAATCTCTTAGCCCTCTTGCGGCTGGATAACCATCTTTGTTTTGGTGTTGTTCTAATGTTGCACTTTGTTGAAGCCATGCCTGCAATGATGGTTGGGTTGCTTGTTGGTTCTGGTATTTGAACTTCTGTTGTTGGTTAGAATGTGATGTTGTCTCGTACTCTTCAGAGAATGGGTTTGTTGACTTGCTAGGGGTATAGGTGGACCTTGGTACTTCTTCGGGGGCATATGTGGATGTTTTTGGAGCTGTTGCCTTTTCTACCTCCTCTAGGAGAATTCATTTGTATTCTCGCCCGTACCTGTCAAAAAAAATGATATCCTTCCCCATAGCAATTTCATAAGAGAATAAGTAAAGAACCTTGTCTTTGCTTAATTCATTTGGGTAGGGTTCTTTGCATCGAAAATAAGAGACTAATCCCTCGCTCTCATGCTTGTAAATTCCCACATTCTCATTATGGGTAGAGACCCTGGTTGTTTTTTTATCATACATAAAAAGAGCTCCAAGTCGATCAATTTTTGGAGGCGGCTCTTGAGCCTCTGAGTCCATTTTTCCTTTTGCCACATTATCTCCATATCTATTGTAATCCTCAGGGTTACTAACTATCAGATAATGGTTCCCCTTTTCATCTCGGAATTTATCTCCATCATCATAGACTCGAATTATCTCCAGTCTCTGAGAAGGTCTTTCTTCTATACAACTACACTTGCATCCCCGATAGTCAGAATAAACTAGGGCTCCCCTAGAGTTTGTTCCTTCTAAGAAGATTATAGTGAACTTGGCATCGTTCAAAGGGTTTTGGGAGGTACTTCCTCCTAGCATTGGTCCTTCACTGGAGAAACCTCATGGATGTTGACTACCCATCATGAAGAAGGACTTATCTGATGAAGTGTCGGTATCACTACCCTCCTCAATGATCGGTGCTAATGGATCTAGCCTTGCTTGAGTTACACTCTCCTCAGTGGACACTAAGCTACCCTGATCACCTATCACTTTTTGGTCTCTAGGAATGTGTCTTCTTGATCTTAAATTCATCAAACTTAGCAATGCAATTTATCACAAATCCAACCACTCACATGGCAAGCGTTGCCCCTGAATACACCTGTACACAAGCGTTCAATTTTGGCAATTGAATCAAAGTATTTAACCGCTAGAGGTGGTCTTAGTAATGATTGGTATAACTGGAGGGTTAACCTCAACCACTATTATACTCAATACACTCCAAATGTTCTTGATTAGGTCTACTAATCTGGAACTGTACTTTACCCGAGTGTTTGTCAGTCTAGAGGTAAAGTCTTTATTCCATCTTTGCTTTGTTGAAAGGTCAAACAAGGTCCAATTTCACTTCTGAAAGAAGTTCTGGAACTCTTAAGTCAATTGGAACATCACTCTATGTCCACAGTCAGATTTAGACTTCAATAAGACCCTGTAGACATCCTACACGTAGGATGTCTAAGTGCTCTGTTTTGGTTGAAATTTGCATTATAGATTCCCCTTGATGTGTTGAGTCCACAACTATTCTCACTTTTCGATTTGGACACCTATAAGATGGTCAACTGATCAGAAATCTGTTCCAATAGTCTGATGTTGATATGATATTTCACCAGTCAAATCAACTCCAATTTGGACCAAAATTGACTAGGAGACTTGCCTCAGGCTATACAACACCCTGCTGTGCCTACAATCAGATTTTGACTTCAATATCATGCCTTAGACATACTACACGTAGAATGTCTAACTGCTCAAAATTGCTCCAACTTCAAACCACAGACTCCTCTTAAGGTGCTGATCACTCTGGTATGCTCAAAGTTGGATTTGGAGTGCTAAATCACTATCAACACATCCTACGTGTAGGATGTTTAAGTGCTCTGTTTCACTCCAAACTTGAGCCACAACTTTCCCTTGATTTCAGCAACCCAATGCTATGCTTAGATTTTAGTTTGGATTTCAAAAGACCCCAAATTTAGCTATTCTAGCCTTTTTCAATCAAAAATGCTAAAGTCTACTTAAAACCAAATTTTCTCACCCAATTGAGATGAAACCTTTCTCATGCACTCAATATATCATGTAGATCATGCTCATGAAGACATCCTATGGTTTTGGTCTTAAAAATTATGCCTTGGGCCCAATTTGAATAAGATGTCTGGCAAATTCCGTCTTTTGGCCTTATCCTATTAAGATATGGTCAAGTTCCCCTTTTTAGGTGAAAATACGATAAAACCTACCTTCCAAACACAGTGGTCAACTCAAATTTTATCCTATCAAGATATGGTCAAGTTCCCCTTTTTATGTGAAAATAGGGTAAAACCTACCTTCTAAACACATTGGTCAACTCAAATTTCAAAATTCTCACCAGAACACCCTGTAGACATCCTAAACGTAGGATGTCTACTGCTTCTTTTCTCAGACTAAAGTGCTACTTTGCCTTCCCTATGCTCTCAGCAAGTGCCAATATGCCTTATAAGTGCAAAAATATGCAAATTTCTCCCAATTTAAACCTTTTTTGACTTTTACATTTTTTGAGTCCGCCTTTTAGCTTTTGGGCAATCCAATAAGGGAAAAATACTCAAGTCTATATGTTACTAGGATGAAACCCACCCTCTGAACACACAGGTGACCTTAGTTTTTCCAAATTCTCACCAAAACATCCTATAGACATCCTATGCGTAGGATGTCTACTGTCTTAAAATTTAACTTTTTTCTGACAGAAGTACTCCCTATGCTCTGCAGCTCTCTTAGAAATACTCACAGAAACTTTTGAACTTCAATTAAGCTTCTAAACACTCTTTTCCGTCTTTTACAGTTCTTTGATGAGCCTAACAACAAATATAACATGCATGAAGTGCTCCAATTCATAAATCATGATGTCCTAGTTACCCTACTCCTACTCATCATGTAAGATGGTGATTTTGGTGTCTCGGTTGCTTCCTGACCTCCCCGGACTCTCAAGCTATCCTTTCACCGCCTCTATCACTCCAACTCCTACTCTCCTACCTAATACTACCTAAGTCGAAGGATCTAGGTCAGACACATGCTCCCTAGACTCCACCTAAGATCTAGAGAGTCCCCCTCCCTTTGATCCTATCTAAATGTGAAATAAGACTTTGGCAAGCCAGAGAATCCCTATCCTCAAGCATTAGTCTCGGTCACCTACCTAGGGTTTTCATCCCCGGCAGTGGCGCCAATGTTGGCAGATACGCCGCGACGGACATCAGCACAGCGAGAACTCACCTAACAAAGAGTTTTCTGCTAAGGATGAAGCTCGACCTGCTGCAGGCGCGTGGAAGCAAGCATAGGGTGTCAACCTACACTCGACCGACTATTGACTACTTCCTATAGAGGTCTCTACCCAATGTCTAAGCTACAACCTTCAAGAGTACACAAGAGGAGATTTCCTACAACACTTTCAAGAGCCAAATACCCATCAAACGTTCTCGAAATGCTACGAAACTTGAAGGAAACCCTATTAACACCAATAGGTCGCTCTCCCTAAGGTCCGTGACCCAAAACCCCAACCCTAAACACCCAGTGAAAAATCACGTAGGATGTCTGACAGGTTTTTACAGGTCATCCTATCTAAAAACTAAAGTGCCTAATGTGTAGCTCTGCTCATTGCGAACGCGTGGATATGCTGAAATGCAAAAACAGACAACGTATGCTCATTGAATCACCAGATAGCCGTACACACGCAATGTAGGTGTTGGCGCGTAGCTCTCTCCGGGGGCAACACGCTGCACTTCTCCGCACTTGATTCCAACCACCAGTGCGTGCGTAGCGTCAAGATAAACTCTCACTCTCTCTCTTACACAGAGTACGCTCAACTCACAGAGACCAAAACTTATAAAAATGAAAAAGGGTTCCTTGCATTAAGGTCAAAAGTGGTATAAATACCTTACAATCTCAAACCCTAATGTTCCAATTTAACCATTTACTAAGTAAAAATGTCAAAAATGGAATACAATTTGGAAGCTTCTGCAAGCCCCACTATTTACAAAGGTGAAATGACGGTCTCTTCTCAATTAAGGAATAATTACAAAGGAAATTAGTATCCCGCCGAGCAATCATCCTCCGTTGGGTGTGTCCAGCGCTAACACTTGGGTTTTTTGCTTTTCAAGGAAAAGCGCCCACACTGGGAACCTCTAGGGCTATAGTACCATAGGCAATATATGTGAGTGAAGTACCAAATTAAGATTTTACATTCTTGGCACTTTTGTTTTTTTTGTTTTTCATTTGCTTTCAATTTTGAACTTTGGGGGGTCATAGGACATTGTTACAACTTAAGATTTTACATTGTGGCACTTTTGATTTTTATTTTATTTTTTGCTTTTAGCATTTTAATTTTGTAACATTGGGGGGTCATATAACATTGTTACCCTCCCCAGGCTCATCACACTAGTAAACTCCCTTTGTAATACTTAAGCTAAAGGGCAATAGGGACTAAGCCCACTAGAAAGCCCTAGTACATTGCACACAAACCTACCTAAATCGGGTTAAGAACCTAAAGTAACCATTGATTATTAGGAAGGCATTCCCCATGGTAGTAAGAGAAGATATGTAATGCCTAACTTGTAGCATAGTCAGACTAGTTGATTCTTAAACCTAGACAAGGAATCATGACATAAAATTATATTGAATCTAATTGTTTAATACTAAGAAAATGTGCTAAATATTATGCTACCAATCATAGTTAAAGCAGACAAACATTGATGCTAAAAAGAAGACGAGGAAATGTTAATGGACAAGAAACACCTGTTTGTGTTGATGACCACGCTCGATTTAAAGAGCGAACAAGAGAAAGATTCCATGAAGTTCAAAAATCCTAACAATGGCAACGCGTTCCTGTACACACTAGAAAACACAAGGAATACCTCTAGAAGGCACATTAGTGGGGGAAGAGATACCAACCTTTATTAAACACAATCAAACACATAAGGAACCCCAACCTAATTATTGCACCCCCCTGAGAGTCAAGGGAACAGAATATTGAATAGATGGCGAGTAGCCCTAGGTCTAAACCCCTATCCTCATCATCGTCGAGAAAAACAAAGTCATCATCCGTAGACCATACGTGCCATCCGTATAATCTTGTAACTCTTCCTCATCATTAGAGGCACAAATGTTCACTAAGAAAGTCACTAGAGTTCTATAGCCATCTTGGTCAAATGGGTAAGCTTGTACAATTGAGAGACGCTCTCTACTAATCATGGTCAAGAGATGTATCAACCATTCTAGATCCTCAAAATTTTAGTGTATCTACCAAATCCCATTCACACGCAAGCACCGGGTAGACTATGTGAAACACTTGTGAAATGTAAAGACTCTCACCCAGTGTAGGAGTGGATGACTCCAGCGTACTAGCCATATTTATACACACAGATGGATTTTGGTTAGATTGCAAATATTGTAAGGGTCATGTCAAAAGGTCGTGTCCTTGTGCATAATGTGTTATTATGAATGTAGGTTTCCAAATTTTTGTTTGGTGGCTCTTGCTCTTTTACTTTTTTATTTTTGTTTTCTTGAATATTGGGTTATATATATACATTCCCTAAGATTAGGTGATTGAGAGGTCAGGGAGGAAGGTCAAAAGAGGAGCAAGTGAATGATGGATTTCAGAAAACACTCCCCCTTCCTTGGGTAGATCATACCTTTTGGAACGATGTCGATACCTTTTGAAACCAATTGTTCAAAGTTGTTAGGGGTGAAGATTTTGACCAATAGTTTTTGACCTCCCCAGGCATTTCATCTAGTTGTAAGGGTGGTAAGGTACTCTCTCATGATTTTATTTGCAACGTTGTTATAGGTGGTGAACTTACAACGAAAGGTGCAATTTATTTCTTATTTGTATGGATATGTACAATGGTAGGTGGAGATTGTGTCAAAGCGTCTATTTCCGTATATAGACTACATGAAGAGCAAGAAGCTTCATTTTTTTTTTCTATGTTTGAGCTGAGTGAAATAATTCTTTCTCGCTTGGGTACCCAACTAGCTCCGGATGAGGTGTGTAGTGATCTTTACCTTCCCGCGATCTTCAATCGGCTTTATTGTTATAGGATTTGACTCACATGGGTTAGGTGACAGATAAGAACACAATTTTTGTTTTGTCACCTAGATTTGATCATTTCCTTCATAGTAGCCTTGGGCTTTCAATAGTCGTCCAATGCAACATTTTCTTACATTTTTGGGAGCGGTAGTGAGTGGGGTGTCTCTTACAAGGCTCCTGTTTTTTAGCATCAAAATTGGCTGCTAAAGAATCTTAGGGACCCATTTGTATGTTTTCTTTGCTATATTATGATGGGTCTTGTGTGTCTCAAGCTTTATTTCAACTACAGAAGTTGAATCTCTAGAGAGTTGGGCTATAGGGACATATGGTTCAATCTCCTGGACATGCAATGTTTTGGGTTTCATTTCCTCAGAAGGTAATATTTCAAGGACTATGGCTTGAGTGGTAGGGCTAAGAGTTGGTTCCTGGGTTGTGACACTCCTAGTCCCCCAATCAATATTGCATTTGGTCGCTATCATCCACGTGCATCCTAGGTTTATATTGCCTTCCATAGTTTGAGTAGGCATGACCAGAAAGTCTTGAGCTACAACCCCATTGTCATAACTGACAGAAGTGTGCCAGGTTTCAAAAATTGTAGTTTTTTTCTTGTTGATACCCTTGGCTTGGATAGAACTCTTAGATAGATATGGATTTTCTAACTAACACCACACTCCATATGACAACAAATTATGTTTAGCACCCGTGTCCAATAAGGCATTATATAGCACTTTATATAGGTGCTATTTAACTCAATAGGATATCGTAGAGGTGTGTCAGAGTCCAGCCAATCATCCTCTATTTCAGCTTGAAATACATGTGTAACTCCAAGGTTGGCCTCTCGTTGGCATCTTATACATTGTTGTCGCTCCTTAGCCTCGGCTTGAGCTTCTATCTTCTTCAATTCTGCTTGTGCCTTGGCTGCCTTTTTTTTATGGATGGCATGTAGCTCCTCTTGGCTTAAAGGATCATAATATCTTTTAAATCTACTCCCATTGAGGAATACAATGGTTTCAACTCCATCAAGAGTTTCCACATGAATGGTACCTTGTGGGGTGATTTTGCATACTCTATATGGTCCTTTTCTGACATATTTCAACTTTTCCTTCTCGTTATGTACTCCATACATAAGGACTTTATCCCCAACCTTGATATCTTTGTTCTTTTGATGATGGTCAAATCCTTTCTTTCTCCTATCTTTTTCCACAAGTGCATTTTGCACAGCCAATTGTCTTTTTTCATCTAACCTCTCAAGGATACATCAATGCTCAACTAAAGGGTTACCATCCCAACCTTCTTGTGAAGCTACGTGCAAACTAGGAATCACAAACTCCCATGGCATAACTGCTTCTTGGCCATATACCATTTTGAATGGTGTACAATTAACAACCACTTTGTAAGAAGTACGATAAGCCCATAGAGTTGATGTCAGCTTCAAATCCCAATCTGTGTAATGAGCTTCACTATTTTGGTCAAGATAGAAATTAAGATCTTGTTAGTGCTCTTAGCTTGGCCATTTGCTTATGGATAATAAGACGTAGACTTATGGTGAGCTATCATGAAGTTTGTTGTGAGTTCCCTTATCACTCCATTTATAAAATGAGTACCATTGTCACTCAAAATCTCAAAGGGACAACCAAATCTTGTAATAATGTTCTCAAAGAGAAACTTGGCAGTTTACCTTGGATCAGTCTTGCATGTTGCCCTGGCTTTCGTCCACTTTGTCACATAGTCAACGGCAACAATAATATATCGAGATTGATTGTTACAAGCTGCCGGACTAATTGGGCCTACAAAGTCTAAACCCCAATTTTCAAATGGTTGAGCCACTTTAATAGGATGTAAGGGCATCTTATACTTTCGTTGTGTGATCTTGTAACATTAACATTCATCACACCCTTTTGCAAAAGTTAATGTATCGTTGAATAAAGTAGGCCACCAACAGCCTACGTGCAATACCTTTCTAGCAGTTAGTTCCCCTAAGAAATGTCCTCTGGCTATACCCATGTGGGCTTCTTGCGATATGTATAAATACTCATCCTCACGAGCACAACACCTAAGAAGCTTGTAGAGAGTTCCTGCATTAGAGAATAAGATACACATTCCTTTAACAATTTTCAGGCTATATCTTTACGAAGCTCTTTGGGTGAAAAACCATTAACTAAAAAGTTAACAATCTTCTCACTCCATTCAAACATGGTCTCGACTCGGAATAGGGAAGTATCAGGCAATTCATCAATCAATTCCAGTAGGGGCTTCACCATTAGGTATGCGAGACAAATGATCTGCCACGACATGTCTTTTATTGGGTCTCACCACAATGATAAAATCAAACTCACGCAGAATTAACAATCATCATGTAATTATTCCAATGGAACAAGGTTTACTTACTAGATACAACAACGCTTGATGATCAACATAGAAAACAAGCTTGTTGGCAAGAAGGTAGTAGTGAAATTTCTTTACTACATAAATCATAGTTGTGTAGTTCCTCTCAGCATCATTTAATTGACGACTTGCAAAGCTAATGGGGTAGTTCAATTTATGTTCTCCTGGTTGAACTAGAACACACCCAATAGCAAAGCTTGATGCATCAATATGCACATGGAAAATTACATTCCAATCGGACACTCATACAATGGGGGCACTAGTCAAGGGTTTTTCAATGACTCATAAGCATGGTCACACTCCGAAGTCCAGTGGAACTCAATAAGAAGCTTGTACAAAGGCCGAGCTATCTCAGCAAAGTTTAAAATAAACCACCTGTAATAACCAACATGGCCCATGAACCTTTGAACTCCTTTATAGTTTGTAGATGGTGGAAAATTGAAAATGGCTCTAATTTTGCTCTCATCTGTGGAAATCCCATTTTTGGACACTATATGCCCTAAAATGACTCCATGTTTAACCCAAAAGGATTTAAGGAGATGCGATACAATCTTCACTTCTCAAACACTTTTCGTAAACATGATAGATGTTCTTTCCAAGATGAATAAAGACAAAGGTAATCTAAGAAAGCTTCGCAAAACTCCCTCAAGTATTCTCTAAAAGCAGTGTTTATTAATCTTTGAAAGTTAGTAGGGAAATTGGTTAAGCCAAAAGCCATAACATGAAATGCGAACACTCCAAATTTGGTTATAAAAGCCATTTAGCTTGGTCCTCTAGTGCATTTTTGATTTGATTGCATCCAGAGTACCGCCATTTAAAATGCTATAATCTTCCTTTAACTCTTTCAAGCACATATTCCGAATATGGCAAGGGGTAATGGTCTCTCCTAGTGGTGGAATTGACCTTCTTGAGATCCATGCACACTCTGAGTTTCCTATTCTTTTTTGGCACAATAACTATTGGAGACACCCATTTCGAGTGCTCAATAGGGTATATGAATCCACATTTCACAAGCTTTTCAATTCTTCTTGAACAATCTTTGCATACTTAGGAGTCATTGGGTATGGTCACTGCTGGACTGGTTTAGCCATGCTATTCATGGGGATCATGTGTTGCACCACGGAAGGTGGAACACCTTTCATATCATGATATGTCCAAGAAAATATATCCTTGTATTCCTTTGAGAAGTTCTTTAAGTGCATACTCCTCAGTCTCTGTGAGATCTTGGGCAATATAAACAGGCTTGGACTCCTCACCTGAGTCTGCTAACTCTATTTTCGTATCTATCATTGGACCATCATAGACTCCATTGCTTCCATCGATAGGTGTTGTCTGGGATTTTGTATACACAACCTTACGTTACTCTATGGTGTAGGACTTGAAATGATGAGGTGCAGGGTGTAAGTCTGTGGGGTCTTGTTGCTCTGTGGACTGTGATTTCTATTCTGCTTCCTTTTGGTGTTGAGCTAGCTCTTGATTTTGTCGTCTCCTTATTGTACGACTCAACTTTGGCTTCTCTATAGCCTCTAGCTGTGTGATGTCAATGGATTGTGGACTACACCACATAACGCTTTGAAGGTATTCACCCAAGTTATCTACCAGCTTTCGATGAGCATTACATGCCCCTATATAATTAAGCCATTCTGCGGTAGATTTATTTTCATTTATTCTAGCACGCACATTTTCTCGATATTGTCACCTTTTATATCTCTTACTCTTATTGTCTAATTTTCAATTATGGCCGATATCTAGTGAAGAGTCACTATATGAATCACTACTCGTGTCTTCTCCTCTCCCGGATAGATTGTCATCTAGGGTATCACTGGGCCTTGATTTGTTTGTCCCAACATTTGCACCAAGATTGACCTCAGATTCTTTATCCTTAGAGTCAATTTCAATTGATGATTTAGACTCCAAATCGTGTGGGCTATAGTCTTTTGAGATGCTACTGGTGCCAATGTTAGTCAATCCTTCATCTGATAGGTCATCAGAAGCTATATGCATTACTCCTATCATATTTAAAGGTACGAATGGTGGATTTTCTTCCCCCTCAAGGGTTACCCAGGTTATCTCCCTATTTCCCCAAGTGTCTATGGTTGCTGCTAGGTGGACCCATCCACATTGTCAAACTCAATCATCCCAAGTAGAACATCCATAAAAGGAGAATCTTCCTCAACATTAGTGTCCATTTTACACGCGTAACAATACTGTGATACCAAACCTATGATCAATTATAAATCTATATCCTAGAGGATATTCTTGACCTACTACAAGATCGACTCAAATGACAGAGTCTTGGAACTTCAAGTAGACATGGTTTTTAGACCAGACATGCACCATCTTTGCTTCCCTCATGAAAGGACATCCTAAGATCATTTCAGATGACATAGTGTACTTGGAAAAATCCATAACAATGAAGGTATGCCTTATTTTGTGTCCAAAGACCTTGATCTTGAGATCTTCTAGAATTTCAATAAGTTTAACAATAGTCCCATTGGTCATCTTTACCACTATGTTTGTAGCCCCAGGGTGAGGTCTTCCCATAGTTTCCTAGCAATTCTTAGCTACAAAGCTAACCCCAGGGCCACCATCAAGGATTCCTTTCACAGTTAACCCCTTGGTAGTGATTGGTATGGTTGCATTGAATTCATCGCCTTGAAAGTAATGTCCCAACTTGTTAACAGGTATTTCTAAAACAGAGTTCTCATCTAATTTAGGTTGTGGATCTAAGTGTTCCTCCTCTTTTGGTACTTCTTGTTAGAGAAGGGGAACTAGAACCTAAGAGTCCACCTCCCAACCACCCACTATATAGCATGGCTCCTAGTCCTTTGCCCTAGTTGGACTCCCTTTCCACACTGCCTAGCTTGGACTTGCCCTTGAGTCTAGTTCGGCCTTGCCGTTGTCCTAACATTACCACCCCCTTAAAGAAGAGTTTTCATCCTCGAAAACAAAATTGGGGAACTTCTTCTTAAGAACACTAATGTTTTCCCAAGTGGCACCTTCCTCAAGTCGATCTTTCCACTTGATTAAGGCTTGTTGATGTACATGATGACACGTACGTAACTCATGATAGTCGAGAACACGTTCAAGTTTATGCGGTAAGGTAGGAGGTTCAACGAAATCAACCAAAATTTGTTGGTCAATGACATTGTCATCCCCATGTAACTTCTTACGTAAGTGGCTTACATGAAACACCGGATGAATACAAGAATGTCTTGGTAGAAATAATTTGTAGGCATGATTATCTACTCGCTTGAGTATTTTGAAGGGCCCACAATATCGGGAATATAATTTAGGTGTTGGCCCAATTTTTAGAATTTCTGAATGTTCTGGCACACATAAAAATACTTACTCCCCTTCCTCGAAGGTAACTTATCGACGTTTCTCATCAGCATACTTCTTATACCGATCCTGCACTTGTCGGACATTCTGACAAGCGAGTTTCAGCATATCCATGTGGTCTTGGAGAAAATCCTTAACCTATTGGAGCTTTTTGGTTGCCAATCCCACCATAACAAGTGACCTAGGTTGAAACCCATACATGAGCATGAAAGGACTAAATCCAGTTGTGACATTCTTAGCACTATTGTAGGCAAGCTCGAGAATAGGTAAGTATTCTTCCCAGTCTGACTGTTTTTTGCTGAAGTACGCTCGTAGCATATCCTCTAGCACTTGGTTAACTCGTTTAGTCTGACTGTGCGCTCCTTGCCGCACTGTCAAAGCAAGGGACTTGCCGATACACCGTGTGCGAGCCACAAATGGCTCCAAGCACACAACAAGCCTAAACTAGCAAGCTCAATAGAGCAAAGGGTGTGTCACTCACCTCTCTACGCTCGCCTTTGTGGTGGATTCCTCGCCACGATGAAGAAGAAGCTGCAGTCGTGCCGCGCTCAACCGCTTCGCCGCCGTCGTGCCTTCGTAATGCTCGATCGCACACACACTCTCCCTCTCTCTCTCTCTCTCATACACACACACACAAGGAGGTGAAGAAGAAGAAGATGGAGATGGAGATGGAGCAAGAGCACTCTTCTATTGCACAAATGAGAGAATTAGTGAATTTTAGGTTTAGTTGGCTTTTATATGAGCTCACCCCATTCACACTTGGGCGCCCATGCTTAGCCAACTAATCCCTTGAATGTCCCAGTTAGAGTGCGCCTCTCATCGGCGATCACTCTTACCCTTTCCTATTGGTCCGACAAGCCCGGTACCCGACTCTACCAAATACATAATACACGTCCGTCGTAGGTGATGGGGTGTCCGTGAGCCGTGAGGGTTAACATGCCCCCCTTTCTGATGTAGATTCCATCCTCATAATCTATTGAGTTGAAGTTCGTTCGTCAAGGTGGAAGATCATTTGAGATGAATGTCCTTAGCCTTCTTCAGTCACTGCAAAATCAAACAACATTGGCACAGTAATTGCATTCTCATAAGTGATTAAAAATCATACGCAATTTTAGGTAGAGAAATTGATTGGTAAAAGAATTTCAAACAATTTGTCAGCAATGAACATTAAATTGCAATGTAATCAAATGCATAAACAGATGTAAAGGTAAAAAATTAAACAAGTCTGGGGTCGCTAATTTGACGATCGAAAGGCACTAGAGATCGAATATTAATACCATGGGTAAGCTTCTTAATTTTCTGTGGTCAATTAAGTTGTTTAATCGCAAGAGCCAAGTATTCATGTTCGAGGGCTGACTAGAGGCTATATCTAGAAGACCTTGTAGTTAAGCTACCATAAAAGGAAAATCTCATGAAATCATCGCCTGACTGATTACTTTTTCTTTGACCCCCCAAAGTCTTTTCACAGTGATTCAATTTGATGTGTGTGCTTATTTTTTATGCCTTGGGTTTTTTGCTTTTCAAGGAAATGCGCCCATACTGGGAACCTCTAGGGCTCTAGTACCATAGGCAATACATGTGAGTGAAGTACCAAATCAAGCTGAGATTTCTCTTCGAGCTTAAGATTTTACAGTGTGACACTTTGATTTTTTGTTTGTTCATTTTCAACATTTTAATTTTGTAACTTTGGGGGGTCATATAACACCGATACACCTCCCCAGGCTCATCACACTAGTAAACTCCCTTTATAATACTTAAGCTAAAGGTCAATAGGGTCAAGCCCACTAGAAAGCCCTAGTACATTTCACACAATGCTGCCTAAATCGGATTAAGAACCTAACTAACCATAGATTATTAGGAAGGCATTTCCCATGGTATTAAGAGAAGATCTCTAACACCTAACTTGGTCAAACTAGCTTAGTCAGACTGCTTGATTTTTAAACCTAGACAAGTGATTATGACAAAAAATTACATTGAATTAAATGTTTGATACTAAGCAAATGCGGTGAATATTAGGCTACCAATCACAATTAAAGCAGACAATCATAGATACAAAAAAGATAAGGGGCAATGCTAATCGACAAGAAACACCTGTTTGTGTCGATGGTCGCGCTTGATTTGAAGAGTGAGTCGAGATAAAGATTCCATGAAGGTCCAAATCCTAACCATAGCAACACGTTCCTGTACACACTATGAACACAAACAATACCTCTAGGAGGCACATCAGTGGGAAAAGAGAACTTTGCTAATCACTCAACTCTAAAATAGAAACACTCCTATCGTACTAATCTTACCTACCCTCCATCACTCAAGTGATGAGGATCAAAGGTGTTTCATGACATAGGTTTCTGTTTCAGTGTACCGGATGTAAATGTGTAGGTCTGGGTCAATGTTTAGACTGTTATTGTGCATACTCGTTTGCTAATTTCTCTTGATCTTTTTTTTTGTGTGAGTATAAAGCTTTATATGTACATTCCCTAAGATTGGTGATTGAGAGGTCAGGGAAAAAGGTTGAGAGGAAAGTGAGTGAGTGATGATTGTCAGCAAACACTCCCCCCTTCCTTGGGTAGATCATACCGTTTGAAATGAGCTCGTCACCCTTTGAAACCAATTGTTCCAGTTGGTAATAGGAGAGGATTTTTGCCAGTAGTTTTCTATTACCCTAGGTGCCTCGTCAAGTTGCAAGGGTGGTAAGGTACTCTCCCAGGATCGAACTTGAAGTGGTTCATCAGGTGATTCTTGAACCCTGGGAGGTGTGGATTCTTTTGTAGCTTCATGGAGGTCCACTGCTATAGATGGAGGCTGTGTAGAAGCTTTTACCTCTATGGATGAATTACATGAGGAGCTAAAAGCTTCAAGGAACTCCCCCCTTCCTGAGCTAGGTGGAATAAATTGGTTTTTCCTTGGAGCCCAAACTAGCTCTGGACTAGGTGTGTAGCATTCTGTGATCTTTCCCTTCCCACGTTCTGCCATTGGCTTTAGCGTTACACTGTTTGACTCATATGGGTTTGTTGTCGATAGGGAAGGACACATTTTACGTTTAGGTACCCAAATTTTCTCATTTCCATCATAGTAGCCTTGGGCTTCTAATAGTCGTTTTGGAATCCATCGTGATTTGGTCTTGAATCTCCTAGAGCGCGCTCTTGGTTTTCCGGGGAAATTTTTTCTTGGAATGGATGGGAGGGTTGAGGTAGTTGGAAGTAAGGCCTTGGGGACCCATTGATATGTACTCTTAGGTCGTGCAGGTTTAGTACTTGCAATATTACTGTTTGCTGCAACTGCAAGTGTTGAAGTGCTAGGTTCATGGGTAGCTGGCAAAGACGAGTTAACCACCTTGGCTTGTGAATGTTGGCTATCCTTCAACTTTGCTAGAGTTTGCAACGTAGGTGACTTTGCTTGAATGATAGAGGTAAGAGTCGGTGGTCGCGTCGTGACACTACCAGTATCCTAATCAATAGTGCATTTGGTTGCCAACATCCACGTGCATCCCAGGTTTACGTTGCCTTCCATAGCTCCCGCGGGCATGACTAGAAACCTCTGCACTATGCTTCCATTGTCATAGACAACAGGGGTCTGAAGGACTCCAAGAATAGCAGTTTTATTTTTATTAATGCCCTTGACTTGCATCATACTCAGGGATAGGGTCGGTTTCCCTAATTGACACCAAACTCCATAGGATAACAAATTGTGTTTAGATCTCGTATCTAATAAGGCATTGTATAGTACTTTCCCATAGGGATTTAGCTCAATTGGGTATCGTAGGGGTGGCTCAAATTCTAATGAGTTGTCATTTGTGTCCTCAAAAAATGCTTTTGTGATTCCCAGATTAGCCTCTCGTTGGCGTCTAAGACGTTGTTGTCGTTCTCGAGCCTCAATTCTTGCTTGGATTTTTTTAAGCTCTGCTTGTTCCTTGGCAGCCTTCTTTTGATGGATGGCTTGCAACTCTTCCTGGCTTAGAGGATCAAAATATCTTTTGAATTTACTCCCATTGAGGAATCCAATGGTTTCAACTCCATCTAGAGTCTCCACACGAATGGTACCTTGCGGGGTAATTTCACACACTCGATATGGTTCCTTACCAGCGTATTTCAATTTCTTCTTTTCATTACGTACCCCGTACATAAGAACTTTATCACCAACCTTGATGTCTTTATCCTTTAAATGGCTATCGAACCACTTCTTTCTCCTATCCTTCTCCACTAGAGCATTTTGCATAGCTAATTGCCTCTCTTCATCTAGCCTTTCCAGGATATATAATCGCTCCACTAAGGGGTTACCATCCCAACCTTCTTGAGAAGCTACTCGAAGACTAGGAATGACAAACTCCCATGGCATAACTACTTCTTGGCCATACACCATCTTAAACGGTGTGCAATTAATAGCAACTTTATACGCAGTACGATAAGCCCATAAAGCTGATGTAAGCTTTAGGTCCCAATCAGTGCGATGAGCCTCAACTGTCTTTGTCAAAATGGAGATGAGAGTTTTGTTGGTACTCTTAGCTTGGCCATTTTCTTGGGGATAATAGGGTGTAGACTTGTGGTGAGATATCATGAAGTTTGATGTGAGTTCTTTTATTACTTCATTTATAAAATGAGTTCCATTGTCACTCACAAGTTCAAAGGGGCATCCAAAACGTGTGATAATGTTCTCAAAGAGGAACTTAGCTGTTGTTTTTGCATCCGCCTTCCGTGTTGCTTTTGATTCAGCCCATTTGGTTACATAGTCGGTAGCCACAATGATATATCGTGATTGTGTGTTACGTGCAGCCGGACTAATCGGTCCTACAAAGTCTAAGCCCCACTTTTCAAATGGTTGGGTTACCTTGATGGGATGTAGAGGCATCCTATCACTTCTTTGTGGCTTCTTGAAGCGTTGGCATTCATCACATCCCTTTGCAAAAGTGATGCATCCTTAAACAGAGTGGGCCACCAATAGCCTGACTGTAAGATCTTTCGGGCAGTCAACTTTCCTGAAAAGTGACCACCAGCTACGTCCATGTGTGCCTCTTGTAGAATATATAAATACTCATCCTCGCGGGCACAGCGTCTAAGAACATCATCTTTTCCTCTCTTATAGAGAGTTCCAGCCAGTAAGCAATAGGGTTTGCATTCCTTGATTAATTTTCGAGCTATATCTTTTCACAGTTCTTTGGGTGGAAAACCATTAACTAAGAAGTTAACAATCTTTTCACTCCATTCAGGCATTGTCTCAACAATGAACAAAGGAGTATCAAGCAATTCATCATCAACCCCCGTAGGAGCTTCGCCATTAGGGATACGAGATAAATGATCCACCATGACATGTTTCCTCCCAGGCCTCACAACAACGGTGAAGTCAAACTCAAGAAGAATTAACAACCATCGTGTAATTCGACATGTGGAACACGGCTTGTTTACCAAATATAGCAATGCTTGATGATCAACATAAAACACAAACTTGGTAGCAAGAAGGTAATAGCGAAATTTCTTAACTGCGTAAATCATAGCTAGACCTTCGCGCTCTGTAGTAGTGTAGTTCATCTCGGCATCATTTAATTGGCGACTTGCAAAGCTAATAGGGTAGTCCAATTTATGTTCTCCTGGTTGAGTTAGAACACACCCAATAGCAAAATTTGATGCATCAATATGCACATGAAAAGGTACATTCCAATTGGGTGTTCGCAGGATTGGAGCACTTGTTAGGGCCTTCTTTAATAACTCATAAGATTGATGACATTCTTCCGTCCAGTGAAACTCGATAAGAAGCTTGTACAATGGATGCGCTATCTCAGCAAAGTTTAAAATAAATCTTCGATAATAACCAACATGGCCCATAAATCTTTGAACTCCTTTATAGTTCGTAGGTGGCGGCAAATCGGAAATGGCTTTAATCTTACTCTCATCTGTGGATATTCCGTTCTTGGACACTATATGCCCTAGAATGACTCCATGCTTAACCCAAAATTGACATTTGAAAGGGTTCAATGAGATGCGATAAAATCTTTACCTTTCAAATATTTTTCGTAGATATAAAAAATGCTTCTCCCAAGAAGAATAAACACAAAGGTCATCTAGGAAAGCTTCACAAAACTCCCTTAGAAATTCTTTAAACGCAGTGTTTATTAACCGTTGGAATGTAGCAGGGGCATTCGTTAAGCCAAAAGCCATAACACGAAATGCAAACACTCCAAACTCTGTGATAAAAGAAGTTTTAGCTTGGTCCTCTAATGCAATTGTGATTTGATTGTAACCAGAGTACCCATCTAAAAATCTATAAGCTTCCTTGCCCGCAACTCTTTCAAGCACATGTTTTGAATATGGCAAGGGATAATGATCTCTCCTAGTGGCTGCATTAA
The DNA here is from genome assembly GCF_014529385.1 of Adiantum capillus-veneris. Classification (NCBI taxonomy): domain Eukaryota; kingdom Viridiplantae; phylum Streptophyta; class Polypodiopsida; order Polypodiales; family Pteridaceae; genus Adiantum; species Adiantum capillus-veneris. The sequence continues at coordinate 141,292,814 of NC_140946.1, forward strand.
CTTTCTTGAGGTCCACGCACACTCTTAGTTTCCCATTCTTTTTTGGCACAATGACTATTGGAGAAACCCATTCTGAGTGCTCAATAGGGTATATGAATCCACATTGGATAAGTTTTTCAATTTCCTCTTGTACAATTTTGGCGTACTTAGGATTCATTGGATAGGGTCGTTGCTGGACGGGTTTAGCAATGTTGATCATGGGAATTGTATGTTGCACCACAGAAGGTGGAACGCCCTTCATGTCATGATATGTCCAAGCAAAGATATCCTTGTATTCCTTGAGGAGCTCCTTAAGTACAGCCTCTTCAGTTTCGGTAAGGTCTTGAGCAATAAAGACTGGTTTAGACTCCTCACCTGGTTCTGCTAATTCTATCTCTTTAACTACCGCTGGACCATCATAGACTCCACTGCTTCCATTGGTAGGTATTCGTTGGGCTTTGGCATACACAACCTTTTGCTCCCCCATGGTATAAGATTTAAAATGTTCAGGAGCCGTATGTAAGTCAGCAGGCTCTTGTCCTGACGGAGACCTTTCTTTTAGTTTTGCCTCCTTTTGTTGTTGTGCTAACTCTCGGTTTTGACGTCTTCTTATAGTTCGACTCAATTTCGGCTCCTTGCCGCACTATCGAAGCAAGGGACTTGCCGATACACCGTGTGCGAGCCACAAATGGCTCCAAGCACACAACAAGCCTAAACTAGCAAGCTCAATAGAGCAAAGGGTGTGTCACTCACCTCTCTACGCTCGCCTTCGTGGTGGATTCCTCGCCACGATGAAGAAGAAGCTGCAGTCGTGCCGCGCTCAACCGCTTTGCCGCCGTCGTGCCTTCGTAATGCTCGATCGCACACACACTCTCCCTCTCTCTCTCTCTCTCTCACATACACACACACACAAGGAGGTGAAGAAGAAGAAGATGGAGATGGAGATGGAGCAAGAGCACTCTTCTATTGCACAAATGAGAGAATTAGTGAATTTTAGGTTTATTTGGCTTTTATATGAGCTCACCCCATTCACACTTGGGCGCCCATGCTTAGCCAACTAATCCCTTGAATGTCCCAGTTAGAGTGCGCCTCTCATCGGCGATCACTCTTACCCTTTTCCTATTGGTCCGACAAGCCCGGTACCCGACTCTACCAAATACATAATACACGTCCGTCGTAGGTGATGGGGTGTCCGTGAGCCGTGAGGGTTAACACTGACCATCTGTTTCTGGATGATCGTCTGTACTGAGGTTCAGTTGTGTACCCAATCGTTTAAACACAACCCTCCAAAAGTGACTGTTAAACTTGGGATCACGATCATTGACAATGTTACTTAGCAAACCATACACAACTTGTATAGATTGTCCACAAATAACTTGGCTAGTTTTGGTGTCTTAACTGTTGATTTGGTTGAAATAAACTTACATAGTTTAGTCAACCGTTCTACTACCACCCATACCGAGTCATGACCTCGTACAGTGGTTGGTAAACCCACAATAAAGTCCATAGAGATACTTTCCCATTTTCCATTGGGAATCTCCAAAGGATGTAAGAGTCCTCCTGCTTTCAGGCACTTTGCTTTGTTAACTTGACATTTTTGGCAATGCAAGACATAAGCTTGAACAAAGCCATGTATACCTGGCCAGTAAAACTATCGTTGTACAAGATCATAAGTTTTTCTAATACCCGGGTGCCCTGCACTTGGACTATCATGACATTCATAAAGAATTTGGCACCGAATGTCTGTGTCCGTCGGTACACAAAATCTTCCCTTATGGAGTAGGTACCCATTGTCAATGGTGAAATGCTTCCATCATTGTAGTTCATCACTCGATAGAGAAGAACTAGGTGTGGAGGTTAACGTTACACTACCATCATTGGACTGAGAAGGATCCCTCATTTGTACATGGCTTCACACTTTGGAATATGCTTCATCATGCTCATATTTTCCTTTGAGAGAATTCAAAAATTCACTACGAAGTTTCATGAACAAGAGAGAATTGATCTCCGTAATACGACTTAGAGCATTAGCCACCACATTGTATCGACCTTTACGATATCGGAGCTTGGCGTCATATTCCTGAAGAATCTCCGCCCACCTGGCTTTCCGACCCTTCAAATCCGTTTGTTGTGTAAACCATTTGATGCTTTCATGGTTAAACACAATCTCAAACTGAGCACCATACAAATAATACCACCATGTTTTTAAGGCAGACACTATTGCATAGAGTTCGTGCTCATAAGCTCAGTACTTCTATTGAGCTGCATTAAGCTTCAATGCAATTTGCCATCTGTCTTGTAACAGGACTGCTCCAATAGCACGGTTACCGACATCCATTTCCAAAATGAATGGTTTCAAAGGATCTACAATAGCTAGTATGGGAGTTGTAGCTAATGCATCCTTGAGTGTATCAAAACTCTGCTATTGAGCGGGTCCCCACTGAAAAGCTTTGCCTTTGCCTTTCAGTTGATCCGTCATGGGAACAACAATATTAGCATAGTTTTTAATGAACCTACGGTAAAAAACCTACAAATCCTAAAAAAATATGTAACTCTTCCAAATTTTTAGGAGAAGGCCATTGTCGAATTGTATTCACTTTGGATTGGTCCATATATAGCCCATTAGATGAAATAACATGCCTCAGATAGTGAATTTCTTCTTTCAAAAAATCACACTTAGATTCCTTGGCATATAATTTATTTGTTCGTAACAACTCGAACACCTGTCTGAGATGTTGTAAGTGTTCTTCTTCAGAAGCACTGTAGACTAGAATGTCATCGAGAAAGATGATGAAAAATTTGCCCAGTACGGCTTCAAGACACTATCCATAAGTGTCATGAATGTTGCGAGCGCATTGGTTAACCCAAAGGGCATCACCAAGAACTCGTAGTGTCTTGTGGGAAGCATGTCTAACCTCACCATCCTATCTTATTGCAGTATTAGCAAGAACCACGATTAATTTGTCAAACCATGGGACGAAGCTAACTCGACTAGTGCATAGAGGCTACAAGAGGTTGTCAATCTCTCTGAAAACAACTAACAACTCGCATATAACTCAAGCTACACTCAAGTGAATGAAATTACCAAAAGCCAATCGCTCATCGATAAACAATTCACATCCGTTACAGCACCAAATGACATCCAAACGTAACGAAACTTCTAGGACAAGTTTATAAGACCTAAGCACACATGCCTATGGCATCAAATCCCTCTTTAGGTCAAGTTCCAAAATCACGATTATTAACAGTAGTGGATTTTTGACCTAGAATGCATCTAAATGCTTAGCAATGATGCCCCAATACCTACCTATGCTTAGTTTTTAATTTGAACATGTAAATTCCAAGTTATGATGAAATTAGGCCGCAGGTCGACGATGCCAAAAGCTATGAAATACGGTGAATGTCTTACGTCAATGCATAGAGCTCTTACCTGCAGTTGCAATGCAACAAACACATTCGCAATGTGGCAATCGAAGAGGGAGTAGGAAGCACGAGAAGGAGAGAAGTGACTGATGATAGCTCACGCTGTGTATTTCTTATCCAAAAACTTATAAAAAACTTACAAAAATTGACTTTTATACACTAGCCAAGGTTTTTGGGTGGTCAATGAACGAGTATGAGCGGAAGTGCGATGCGAGAGAGAGTGCGAGAAGAAGAGCACGACGATATGGTGAACTCGCTCTACTGTAATGTGTAGAGCATAGTGAGTTCTTATTAGGTTTTTACAAAAGAATATGTGTACATACCTGGTGGCCCGCCCACTTACCTGGGCGACCACATTGGGCTTTATACCCCAACAACCTCCCACTTAAAGTCCAATGTGGTACTTTAAGTGTGAGAGAAGCTACTATACAAGCTAATATAGAAGAGATGTAGAGAAGTGATGTACTACCCTACACCTAACTGCTTGCGAAAATGCGCAAAGCTCTCTGAGGGAAGTCCTTTTGTAAGTAGATCAGCAGGATTTTCTGTGGTGTGAACTTTGACAAGCTGAAGTTTCTTATCCTCGAGCATTTCCCTGATGAAATGATTCTTCACATCCACATGCTTTGTCTTTGAGTGATAAACTGGATTGCGAGCCAATTGTATAGCACTTTGACTATCACAATATAACACAGGCATCTCTTCTTTGATTCCCAAATCTGTTACTAGTCGATTAAGCCAAATTGATTCTTTGCATGCCTCTGATGCTGCAACATATTCAGCCTCTGTAGTAGACTGAGTAACACAATCTTGTAATCTAGAACGCCATGATACTGCTCCACCAGCCAATGTAAAGACATACCCTGACGTAGACCTTCGGTTGTCTAAGTCACCTGCATAATCTGAGTCTGTAAAACCCTTTACACTTAGCTCCTGACTCCCATAGCATATACGCATACTCTTTGTAGCTTTCAGGTATCTCAATATTCCTTTCACTGCCTCCCAATGTTTCTTGCCTGGGTTTGACATGTATCGACTTACTACTCCCACTACAAATGCAATGTCTGGGCAAGTAGCAATCATTGCATACATCAAACTACCCACTGCAGACGCATATGGAATCTTATCCATTTCAGCTTGTTCTTCCTCAGACACACGACAATCTTGTTTGCTAAGTTTCACATATGGTGGCAATGGAACACTCAATTCCTTTCCCTTCTCCATATTGAAACGTTGCAAAACCTTGTCAATATACTCTGTTTGAGATAACCAAATCAACTTCTTTGATCTGTCTCTCTCAATGCGCATACCAAGTATATGACTTGCCTCACCCATGTCTTTCATGTCAAACGATTTTGCCATCTTTGACTTCAAAGCTGAAATTTCTTCCAAGTGCTTGCCAGCAATCAACATGTCATCCACATACAAAATAAGGAACAGCCAACTACCATCCTTAGCCTTCTTTGTATATAGACAGTGATCAAACTCACTACGTTTGTAGCCTTGAGAAAGCATAAACTTGTGGAATTTATGGTACCATGCCCTCGGTGATTGTTTTAAGCCGTAAAGACTCTTTAACAACTGGCATACCCAATCTTCCTTGCCTTTCTCAACAAACCCTTCTGGCTGCTGCATGTAAATTTCCACATCTAAATCACCATGCAAGAACGCTATCTTGACATCCATTTGGTGCAACACCAAATCTAATATGGCAACCAATGCAAGAAAGCATCTCAATGTAGTCATCTTGACCATCGGAGAGAAGACTTCATCAAAGTCAATTCCTTGTTCTTGCTTAAAGCCCTTGGCCACAAGCCTTGCTTTGTACTTTGGCTGACTATCATGAGCGGTGATCTTATACCTGTAAACCCATTTACAGGGTAGAGCCTTTTTGCCCTGTGGTAATTTAACTAGCTTCCATGTCTGGTTTTTATGTAGAGCTGTCATCTCTGACTGCATGGCCAATTGCCAATTCCCGGAGTTCTTCATTTGCACTGCTTCCTTGTAACATGAAGGCTCATTGCAATCAGTCAACATGACATAGTTCATAGATGGAACAAACCTATCAGGAGGTCACGTGACACAAACCTATCAGGAGGTCGCATGACACGTCTAGATCCCAAAGTCTGTACCCCATCTCACCAGAATTACCATAGCCTAGAAAGATGCACTTTCTACTCTTTGGCTCAAGTTTGTTCCTAAATTCCTTTGGAACGTGAGTATATGCCTCACAGCCAAAGACTCTGAGATGCTTGTATGAGGGCATTTTGCCTGACCATACCATCTCTGGCACTGAATCCTTCTGCAAAACCTTGCTAGGAGATCTATTTACAAGATGAACAGCTGTTGATACAGCTTCAGCCCAAAACCCATTTGGCAGCTGTGCATTAGACAACATACTTCTGACCTTCTCTTGTATGGTCCTATTCATCCTCTCAGTAACACCATTTTGAGGAGGATTGTAAGGAGCAGTAAGTTCACGTTTTATACCTTTTGACTCACAAAAGTCCTGAAAGGCCTTTGAAACATACTCTCCACCATTGTCAGTGCGTAAGCATTTAAGCTTCTTGCCACTCTGATTCTCCACAAGTGTCACAAACGTTTTGAAAACACTAAACGCTTCATCCTTGTGATTGAGAAAGTAAACCCATACTTTCCTCGAGTAATCATCTATAAATGTCATAAAGTAAGAAGCTCACCCTAGAGATAGGTTAGGCATAGGTCCACACAAATCACTATGAACAAGTGCCAACTGTGTATCTCTTCTACTGCTTCTATGCTTATGTGGCTGCTGTGTTTGCTTACCATACAAACAATGTTCACAGAATTCAAGATCATTAAATGAAAATCCAGGCAAATAACCAGAACGAGACAAGATTTCCATTCCCTTCTTGGACATATGTCCTAACCGGCTATGCCACAAAGAAACGTTCGGCAGCTCGGTTACATTGATTACATTTTTAGAGACATTTGATACATAAATCATGTAAATTCCTCCAGACTTTACTCCATGTGCTACTGTCATAGAACCCTTGGATATCTTCCACATGTTCTGTCCAAAAGTGGTGATGTAGCCAGCATCATCAAGTAAACCTGTGCTGATCAAGCTCTTTGTAATTGCGGGAACATGTCTCACATTCTTCAGCATGAAAGAAGAGCCATTCTGAAACTTCAATTGAACATCTCCAACACCTAAGATCTCACATGTCTGCCCATTGCCTAGCCGAACATGATCTTTAGTGGTCACATAAGAGGTAAACCACTCCTTGTTTGGAGACACATGAAGTGATGCTCCTGAGTCTATAATCCAGTTACTCAGTGCATTTCCATCAAATGCTGTAAGAAGAGCTGATTCCATTGTATTCTTCAAGAAGTAGATGTCTCCTGACACTAGACTGTCATCCTCTGCAACAGTGTTTGTCACATTTATTTCTTGAATCTTCACTGAGGACTTGTTCTTCTCACCATGGTCTTCAGCTTTCTCTTTGCCTTTTTCTTCTTTCCATTCTCTGCAGTCTCTTTTCATGTGACCCTTCTTGCCACAATGGTAGCATTCTATGTCACTCTTGCCTTTAGCATTGCGGGACTTGCTACGAGACTGATTCCTCTTTCCACCTTTGTACTTTTCTTTGGTCCTTCCCCTGACAACTAAGGCTGTTCCTTTGCCTTTGTCCATTGTCTTTCTATTGGCTAGTAAGCAGACTTCCTCCTACACCTGCTATGTTCAAACCATCTGGAGGTGCAGAATTACTCAAAGCTGTGCGAAAAGTGTCCCAACTTTTCGGCAATGTGATCAACAGGAACATAGCTCTAACAGGTTCATCAAACTTGACACCTTGAGCTGACAACTGACTGTAGATTGTGTTGAATTCATTCAGATGATTGGAAATAGGTGTCCCTTCTTTCATCTTCAAGTCAACAAGCTTCTTAAGCCAGTATACCTGTGAAGCTGCACTCTGCTTCTCATAAAGATCACTCAGCTTTAACCATGCTTGAATGGAGCGAAATGGATGAATTGGCACTTTCTACCATTATGCTGACTTTGGCAGAAAGCGTCGAGCGGAAGTGCGACGCGAGAGAGAGTGCGAGAAGAAGAGCACGACGATATGGTGAACTCGCTGTACTGTAATGTGTAGAGCATAGTGAGTTCTTATTAGGTTTTTACAAAAGAATATGTGTACATACCTGGCGGCCCGCCCACTTACCTGGGTGACCACATTGGGCTTTATACCCCAACAGTCAAAACTAGTAATTTGGAGTTCTACCAAAGTTGGGAAATGACTGGCTGATGCAATCTGGAAGCTTGTAGCCCCGGCTCATTAATTACAAGGTTTATCCGAGAAAATAGGAGTTACAATATTCCCGATTTATCAAAATAATAAACGTTCACAAGGAGAACTCTGAAAAATAGTGTCCGCGTTAGCTTGCTGCTAACATTCCCCCCTCCTCACATGTGTCATCCCTTGACACAACTTTATGGTTTGAAGTAGTCTTTGGGTTGATGGTGGGCGAGGCGGTCTTTAAGTGCTTCCAGTGCCTTCTGGTATTTGATTCTTCGTTCTTTGTCGGGTACTTGCAGAAATTGCATGGTGACTTGATTCTTTAGTTCCACCGTTGAGTAACCTACAAACCTGGATGTTAGGTTGCTTATCACCGGTGCAAATATCTTCGTTTTCCAGTTGAAGAATCCAATGTAGAATGCTTCTTCAAATTCTAGCATGGTGACTTGATTCTTTAGTTCCACCGTTGAGTAGCCTACAAACCTGGATGTTAGGTTGCTTATTACCGATGCAAATATCTTCGTTTTCCAGGTGAAGAATCCAGTGTAGAATGCTTCTTCAAAGGCTAGCATATTATTCAAGGGCAGGAACATGCATCTGGCATAGAATCCGTAAAGGATTTCTTCGGAAGGTTGCCCACTCAGATCGTAGCATAAGCCTGTGTTTCCTTCCAAGAATGAGAGCCATGGGGCTCTTGTTTGCTCAGGCTCATTGAAAACCTGTATGCATGTGAGTAGCATCCTGTAGATCTTATATAACATTGCACAGGAGAGATCTGGCAGACTCTTGAAGAATGACATGGTGCCCGTTAGGGTTTTCACCATGTATTCCTCTGTCTCTTGGCCTCTCTCTAGAGTTGGCAGCCTGGGGAAGTTGAGCCAAGTTGGTCTCTTCTTTGGCAATGCTTCATGCACTTGCCATGTCCTTACTCTGGGTACAAGACAAAATGTTGGATCTTTGTAAGGCTCCAGGTGCTCTTGCAAACAGAATCAGGTATCTTGGATTCTTGTTCAACCAACTTAACCTCCACTTTGGGTTTTATCTGCGCCATCTTCTTGAATATCTTTGTACAGCCTTTCTTTTACCTGTAATAGTTCTACCTTGATGAGAGGGTACAGTAGGGATTGTTGGTGCCATTGAGTGTTGATCTGATTGGGAGTGATTTGAGTGACATTGACAGAGTGTAAAACTCTCAACTCCCAATCCATAGCGGCCTTCCACTGCTCATCCACCTCTAAGGTGATCTTCTCCTTCAATGCGTCTTCTTCAACTTTTGACAACTGGACCATTGTCATTGTATCTACATATATGATGTGAATCTGAAAATCTTCATCACCACTCGACTCTGCTGTGGACTGCGTCTCAAACTTTACAAATGAGACCGAGGGTATGTCTATTTGTGGCGGCTCTGAAGTGCCTACCTCTTCCTGCATGTCTGGCTTTCCATCTCTGAGGAGTTGATTTATCCGCTTGAGTTCTGCTATCTCCTTTAGGAGCTCCTCCTCTCTTTGAACCCGCATCAGTGCCAGGTCTCTGTGCTGTGATTGTTCAAGCTTTATGTCCAATTCTAAGTCCTTGTTTTCCTTTTCAAGTGCCTTGTACACTTCATTAGTTCCCTTGATCGAGGCCACGGCTGGGTTTTCTCTGATTTGTTGTAAGAAAATGGCATGATCATTGATTCTCTGTTCAGAATATTACAGGGAAGCATTGGCAACATCTAACTGCACTTGAATTTTTAAAGCCGACAGAGAGGTTGTAAGAAGTTCGTTTGTGACTTCTGTCAGCTGCTCGTCTTTTACCTTGCAGGAATCAAATAATTTGGTGAGGAGGTCACCTAACTCCCCCATTTCTTTTTGTTGTTTACCCTAGCTATTTGATGTTGTTCCGCTTATGCCTTCAGCTATTGCACTTGCCTTTGGATATCAGTGATGATAATCATCTTGTCTTCTAGCTCTCCTTGAAGAGCGTCGATCACCATTTCTAAATCCTTGGCCTTTGTGTTGCGGTTTAAAGCTGCTGAACAGAGTCTCTCCATCATTTCCTGTATCTGACGTGCATATTCATTGACCTGTATTATCACTTCGTCATTTGACTGCCACTCCTCCTGTCTTGCTAGTTGGGATGTGCCTACAGCCTCATGTGTTGCTTCTGGCTTCGTCATAATTACTGGTGGTTCTTGTGTGGAGGTAGATGGTCGGTCTTCTTCTTGGCCATCCTGAGGCTTTGATGTCTTGGCAGTTTCTGGCTGAGTAGAAGTAGATGGTGTGGTCTCAACCCTTGCTGTCTCTTCGGGTGCCGGCCTTTCTTCCTTCTCTAGCTTGGACTTCGTCTCATGTGTAGTGGTAGGCTCTTTATCTGTATCTGCTTCCTTATCAGTCTCTTCTTTCGGCTTTTGAGTCTCTTTTGTTGCCTGCTCCGGTTCTGGCTCGGCTTCTTTTTCCTTTTGTCCGTCAAAGTGCTAGGCTTCTTGTGTAGATTCTGTTCGCTGGGTGGACTCAGAATCTTTCTTTTTTTTAGTCTTTGCTTCTTCATTGGTACCTTTGCCTGCTGGTGAGGGTGGTGGGCTAGGCATGAGATGTTCTTGTTGTTCCGGAGGCGGTGAGGCGCGTTGGGGAGATCCATGGCTTTGCTCTTGTGTAGCCGTTTCCTCAGCTTTCTTCTGCCTCTTTCAGCTTTAGGGCTTCAGCCTCTTGGTACATTCCTTCTAAATATTATGTTGGATAATCTGCCTCTTTTTTGGTATGATGCTTTGTTCGAGGTCCTTTCAGTCTTGTGGGTACCCACTTTTCGGGGTCCTTCCCTTATGCTTGCCTACTACACTGGTAAGCATGTTTTTCTCTTTCAAAACGCGTTTGTTTTTGAGCTGGCTCCTCTTGGTGTGCAGCCACAACTTTCCTCTTCATTTCTTCTCTCCAAGCTCTCTTTTCTTCGTTGTCAGATCTCTCACTGCTGTGCCGTTCAGGTGAGCTGTCAGCTGACTCATCATCTGATTTTTGTGACCTTTTACCTAACCTTGTAGCTCGTGGAGAGGGTTGTGCGGCCAAAATCCATGTATTCTAATCAGAGGCAGGTGGTAGGTTGTCGCCCATGCCAATGGCATGATACGCTATTCTAGTCAACACCTATGGCGCGCCCAAGTATGTGATTTTGCCTTCCTTCTTGGTGCCCTTCAAGGTTGTCAAGAGATATTGCACGTTGTCCACGGGCTATCTTGTTGTCGACTTAAGAACCTGAGTGAAGGTGGTGGCCACAACGTGATTTGGAGTAGTGTACCTTGGTGGCCTTTTTGCCAGAAAATGGAAGTGTTGATGGTACAAACGGGCTGGCTCTTCCACCTGTTTGTGGATAAGATCGGCAAATGTAGCCGGGGGTCTCCTTGGTAAATATGCCTGGGGTTTTCCCGTCTCTTGTCCGCATGGTCATTCCTTCAGTGGTCAATCTGAGTGCCTCTGCCACTATCTCTTTTGTGATTACTACCTCAACCTTGTTCCCTTGGGTGTCAGATATTTGTGTGGTTCTGTCCTCTTTGATGGTGGATAGAAGCTCATACGCTTTCTGAAAGTCCACTCTGCAAGGCTCTTGTTCATAGAAATTCCTGAGCCCCAACCTGCGGTTAGCCTCTTTGGTCTCTGGCTTGGCAGTTATATCATATACCTCTTTAGGCAAGAGTTGCAACTCCACGTGATGCCCTTCTTCACACTTGAACCTTCCACCGTGGTGTGGTGTTCTTCCTGTTGTTCTCTAGAAAGGTAAGATGCCTTTGCTACTTTGATCGACTCGGGTCTAGTTGCTATGCAGGCATTTCTTGTAGTTTCTCTTTCTAGTTTAGCTTCTTCTTGGCCCTCTCTGCTGCTTGCATTGCTCCTGTTCAGTGAATAGAGTGCAAGGTTAGCAGATTTGCTAGATTCTCTCTAGAATGTCCTTTTAGACTGAAATGATGACAATCTGGTCCAAATTGCTTCAAATCAATTTTTTGAACAAGCAAAGATGCATAAAATCATGCAAGGAGCAAAAATGTATGGTCAAAACAAAAACTTGCAACCAAAGTAAATAATTGTGATTATTTATAGCTGAGGAAAATTTCTAACTTTTTGCAAACTTGGCTTTATAAGCTTGACGCATATACCAAATACATGCTCTGAGTGAAATATGGGCTCATTTGGATGCACAGGGTGAAAATGGTACCAGATTCTGGCTTTAGGTCTCTGAAACAGTAGATATAAAGGAAATTTGGGATTTTGAACTCACAATTGATTCAAAGTTGGCTAGTGGGCTTATCACAACATTTACTTTGGATATATGATGGCAAAATATCGAAATTCCCCAATTTTGACCAAAAAGTAAATAATCGCGATTATTAACTTTTCTTTCAAAATTGATATTTTTTGGTACAAATTGGTTCTAGGCATGGTATAGACTTTGGGTATGAGATATGAGGTGATTTGATCAAGAAAAGTTGTTCATAACCTAAATTTTGGCTTGCAAAGACTTCTTTGCGTTTTTTTGGCAATTTTACAAGTAATGGGTGGTCATTTTGGCTCATACTTGATTTTTGGCATGTAATAGGTGTGTACACATGATAGGTGAGGTGATTTGACAATTTCCAAGCAAAAATGATGCAAAAGTAAATAATCGCGATTATTAACTTCAGTGACAAAAACTTTGCAAAACCCACAAATTTTGACATAGACATGTTTCATACACCTAATACAAGTCCTAAATTGAATTTGGTCAAGTTTGGTCATGCCGGCATCACTTTGTGCTCTGTCGACTCAGAAGTCACCGTTTTTTGTGATTACTCTGTTTGTTGGGTTGGTCGGTCAAGTTTGAGGCTTTGGATTTTGGCTCATTTGGAGTCAGTTTGGCCTCGTATGTCGAATTTGACACTTTGTAACCTTCGAGCCATTTTCTGCTTTTCGAGGGCTTTGCTTGATGGATCATAGCATAGTCGTGAAGGAACCTATCCAATTCTGGCTCATTTGGAGTCAGTTTGCCTCGTATGTCAAATTTGACGCTTTGTAACCTTCAAGCCATTTTTTGCTTTTCGAGGGCTTTGCTTGATGGATTTCACCAAACCAATCATATACATTGTATATGGACCTCATTAGCAAGCCATCTGTGGAGTCAGGTAGGAATTCTGTCATTTACCAAAAACCTAAATTTTATACTGGGGACCCCCTCGACCCCAGTCGAATGGTCATCTGATGGTATAGAAAGGTTCTACTATGTTAGGACATACTATGGTTCAAATCCCATCCGATTTGGTCAAGCTGGCAGGCCGCTATGGTCAGTTTTAGGTTGTAGGTCTTCGTGCACTGCTCGGTTTCTAGGGTTTTTCTAAGGCTTTAGACTAGTTTTACCGGCTTTACAAAATGGATCATTATCGAGTAAAGAACATACCCCTCATGTCTTGTGTGAGACGACGCTGAAAATGGTCAATTGTGGGCTCCGGAAATGTTGTGCGGAAGAGGCCGAAATCTCTCTCTGCAAAGGCTACAAGTCAAAATGAGGTGGTTTTAGCCTACCATGGATATCTATACCTGGACTTCCAGAACCAAACTTCCCCAGATTCCCCCGTTAGTCCTACTAAGCTGTGAAATCTATGTTAAAATCAAAAATTTCCCTGATCGGATTCATGTAGCTCATTCTGCAAGAATTTTGCAAAAGTAGGCCTGGTCGTCTAATTTAGGCTTTCTGCTTCCATCTTCTGATTTCATTGAAATTTTTTGTGCTTGTCCGCCTTGTCTTTTTTATCACCATCGTGTCTTCCATTTTTCCATATGAGCTTCCCTGCTATTTATTATTAATTTTGACGTGTTTATTTGAAAAATCAAAGATAATAGCAAAATGCTCTAAAAAAGTAAAGTAAAAATCCAATAATTAAAAAGATCCCTTTAAAAATACATCTTTATTGTTTTTTGTTGGATTTATCCATTTTTAAGCCTCCTTATCAACCAAATTGATGAAAAATATCCAAAAAAGGACTATTTCGGATGATTTTTTGATAGTACACTATTTACACTCATCGAGAAGATATTATTAGTGAATTTTCCCTTGATGATAAATTATAAGGGAATTATTAGGTAATTTTGCAAAAATCACACGTAACACAGGACTTTTCCTCCCTCTTCAAACATTGCCCTTAATTACTTAGTACTTAGTACCCTTCCACCCCTTCTAGATGGCGTACTCGGGGACGACTGTGTGCATGGGTTGAACAATTGTGTTTATGCATAGCCGTGATTGGCTCTACCATGATATGAAGATCAATGCAATTCAAACCAATATGTGGTGCAAGAGCTGGATCTTGAATAATTAACTCAAGGGTTTCCGATGTCGAGGTTTGCTGCTGATATCTTCCAAAGAGAAAATCTTGTACATTTTGTGCTCTCTATTTGATTATACCATCAAGGTGCTTTAGCACTCTGATTGCTTGAGCTGTTGGTAGCACTTTCGACTGTAGTCGAGTTTTTTCTCTCCATTGGTAGCTCGATCGGGTTGGTGTGGTGGAGTCTATTGAGACTTAACTCGCCATTGCTTGATTGGTTTCACAATTTTTGGAGAAGATAAATACTCCTTTTTCTTCCAAACCATTTTCATGTAGGTTCCTTGCTCGGAGGTGCTCGATTCTGTGTTCGAATCCTTGGAACCTTCTTTTGTTTCGTCGGTGAAGTTTTAGGCACCCAAATCTGATTTGGGTTATCCATAAGCTGTGCTTTTGGTACCCAAATTTTCCTGACTCCTTGCATGCCACATGAAGCATTTGATTGTCGAGGGGATGGAGAAGATTGTCTTTGTGGATTGGTGTGATGATTGCCTCTTTTCCATTCCTCCTTGCTTGGTGCAATTGGAACAATGAGTTGCCCTCCTTTAGGTGATAGCTTTAGTTGATTCGTATCCCAATCTGGTATTGCTTTGTATGTACGCATCCAGGGGATTCCAAGAATCATCGTCTCATTCAAGTGTTCATCTGGCAAGCATACAAACTGATGAGGACATGAACATCCATGTAGTATCACGTTCAAGTTGACTACTCCCAATGTTGGAGTTGGATTCTTGTTGCATCCTTTGATTGTCGCTATTCCTCCTGTCAATGCTTGACTTGTTGCCCTCTTGTATGTGGAATAACTGACTGCATTCACTCTATCTCTTGTGTCTACCAAAGCATTGGTGCTATGATTGCTGAGTTGTACTTTGATGCCTAGATCCATTCCATCTAACCAGACGTCATCTATTAAAACTGCATCTTTAGGTAATTTCCATTGTCGATCATCTATTTTCAAAGTGTTGACAGGAATCGGTATCTGTTGATTCTTGAGAGCAGCTTTATGCTTGAGTACCCGAAGTCTAGCTTCCTCTTGGGCTTCATCAATAACCTATTGTTGCTTGATCTTCCTTTGTTTGGCTACATGCATTCTCTCTAGCAATTCATTGGTTAGTGGTAAATTGTATTTCTTTAAACGACATCCACTAATCCAATTAGCCATTGGTTCACCATCTAGGGTGGACAATTTTACTACTCCACCCAGATTTATCGTATGCTGATAAAACTTAGGGTCCAATCCCTGCATATCCGCATATTCAAAAACATCCTTAAATTCAGTCAGCAACTTAATCAAATCGCCTCTGAAACTTGCCTCACGGTGCTTATTAATATATATGGACTGCGACTCCGTTTGCTCCCCAAGAAAGACCTTCTCCAATTCATCTTCTTTAACCCTTGTAATTTTCCCCATCTGTGCTTCAAACGCACGTTCTTGCTGAATAACGTCCTCCAATGATTCAGGACTTGGCAACGCTTGTTGTTGCTCCCCTATCCCTTCTCGAGTTCCTGAAACCCCTACCGAGTTTCCCTTTGAAATCAGAGAAATATCTGCCAGATATAAAGAAACCAAATCCGGGTTAGCTTTCAAAAATTGCTCCTCTTCATCCTCTTCTAATCCTTCCACCATATTTACGGTCTCTGCTATCACAGGCCATGCTGCCTGAACTGGTTGTCTGCATGTTCCCAACATCACCCGCACTTTCCTTTGACCCTTTTTTACTGTAAGCAGATTTGCTTCCCAATTATGCTTTACCCTGGCTTGTCTTAATTAGGGTCTCCCCAAGATAATGTGATAATCCTGATTATGATCCTCAATATTCAAGACTACTAAGGAAACAACAAAAAGATAAGCCAACCACATCCAGGACAATGCCCCGAAGTAACCCCACTGGTTGCACTCTTCTTTGATCTGTCACGCGAACTACAAAGGGTGAAGGCTCCCAATCACTGAGTCCAAAATGCTCACAAGCTGCTTGAGTAATAACGTTTACTGCCGCTCCTCCATCCAATAGTACCTTGTCAATGTATGTTCCATGATATCTAACTGAAAGCTCTGGAATGCGGGTATTCGTGATCCTATTTGTCGGCAACAGGGGTGAATCATCCTCCTCGCCTTCAGCTTTCGTGATGGCTACTTCTCTCAGCTCTTTGGACTTTTGTCTTAGCAAGGCATTATGAAAATTTGGGACCAATTTCAGTAATGAACCCAAAGGTACTTGTATTGGCGACTTGAGGACCTCTTTCCAAACTGAATTCCAATCCTCCTCTTCTCTAGTATCATCCTTGTTTCCATCTTTTCCTTCCTTTATTTCCAGACCCACGGTTGATGGTCCTGATGATTTCAATGGTGGTGCAGACTATGGCAACCAGGTCACAGTCCTTTTCCACACTTCTTCTTGATCCGTCCAATCCGGAATCTTTACATTGGGTGTTGGGACCACACTTTTACCAGATCGCGTGATTAATGAAACCACCGGATTGGACTCCTCCATCCTTCAATCTGAACCATAGCCACACAAGGGTGTTTCCCTACAGCACATTCCTGCTTCTTTTGATCATATTCCATAGTTGCGATACACTCGGATCGCCAGTGCCCATCCCCCAAACAGAAAAGGCATATCTTGGGTCGATTAGGATCTCGGCCACCTCTTCCGCGACCTCATCCTCCCCCTTTCCCCATCCTCCTGCTTGACCTTGCAAAGGCATCTCTGATGTATGAGCATGAGCCATCGCCACAGCATGCTCTTGTCCCTGCCCTGTCTGTGGTGGTTGCCATGTAGAAGAGTCTCGACTTCGACGACCCCGACCATTGAAATAACATTCTACTGTATTATGAGTTTTGATCGTGAAAATCACACACCACTTCTGATTCATTGCGCACTCTTGAGCAGCATGGCCCGGATTCCGACACTGGGTACACCATAGTTCCGTCAGACTTTTAACCACCGCACCAGATTCCGACGATCCGGATGAAACATCTTTCCCATGACGCTGGGACTTTTTTCGAGGTTTCTCCTCCGACTCTTTCCCTGAATCGCTATTTCTAGAGTCTGAGGAATCTGATGTTGCGGACTCCGACTCCAAACTATCACTGCCGTTGTCTTGCGACTTACGATGAGATTTCTCCTCTCTTTTTACTTTGATTTCTTTGGGGATTTCGTATCCTCCAAAGCTTCTCCTACTACTACAGCCCTAGCAATTACATTATCCAGTGGAGTAATTACCTTATCCACTGTTGCCATAGCAGTTCTGAGATCCTTGTTGAGTCCCTGTAAAAAATAATCATTCAACACCTTTGCTGCCGGCCTTTGTGCCTAAGGTACCATCTGCAAAAGCATCCGAAAATTTGCAGCATAATCCTCCACTGGCAATAACTTCTGCCGCAGCGTTCGAAGCTTTTCCAAAGGTTGAGGGATCGTCTTTTTCATTCTAAACCTTCGTAAGAACGCTCTTGATCCTTCATCATACGTCTGAAAATGATCATCAGGGTATTTTGACAACCATTTAGCAGCTTTCCCTGAGAGTGTAGATTCAAACACTGATTGTTGATGGAGAGGGATCACCACCCCATGATGATTCAATCCATAAGCTTTATTAAATAGTCAAAAATGTGCATCAGATTCTTCTCTGGAAAGACCTCAAAACCGGCTATACTTAACCTGAGGATGTGCCATCGTCCCTTGCCCAACTATACCTTCTCCCGAAAAAAGCTATCGAACACTAGGAGGTGGGAACAATGGCGGAGACACCCTCGGACTTCTTACCGGAGGCGGTGGTGGAGCAACATGTGTGGGTGAGGGTGAACGTACGGCAGGAGCATGAGTGACTGCGTGGAGTACGCCGCGCCTGCCAAAATTTCCTACCACGCACCGAACTTGGTGATGGAGATACATATTCCTTAGCCTGCAGTGTAGAAAGAACAAATTCATCCGAACCGCCTCTCCTCCGACGTCACCCTACAATTGAAACCACAGGGTTAGGAGGACCCTGCAACCTAGTGCGCATGGATATTCATCGCAGGTCGCCCATCATGCATCGTGGTCGCCAGATGTAATGGTTGTTTCCCGCACAGGAGGAATAGGCATTACGGGAATAAATACCCTCAAGTTGCCTTACATTGTGTGAACATCAAACACATAGAAATAGAATAGAAGACAGTACACAGGAACATAACACCTTCTTCTTCATTCATATGTAATCCGGACACACAGAGTTACAACAGAAGATGTATAGATAACATAAGGTAAGGTACATCAAAGACAGGTATGCCCCCACATATACAACCGCTGCTCCAGCGCAGATTGGGAGCGGTGTAAAACCTCCTCGTGTCCCATGATATCTTGTGAAGAACTGCCGCCATGGCCGCCGCATGACTCTGATCCTCAATGTCCAGACCTCTGCAGGACCGCAAGACCGCACTGTGTGACTTATGCCTTAACAACTATAAGCATATACTATCTTTTTACAAGACTAACCTTCATAGAGCCATGTTTACTTGGACCTTAATGAGGAGTATGCTATTCGCATTGATGACCATGGTATTGAGTTCGAAGAAGAGGTTAGGGAAAACAAACAAGGAAAAATGTACATGGATCAAAACGGAACTCAGTATTTACAGGTCGAAAACCCTGACGTGATAGACAAATGGGGGTTAGAAGTAAACACTATAGTCCCACATATGTCAGCAAAAGAAGGACCACCAACTTTAGAATTCGAGGGATACGATCAAGTAGACTTGAAGCCTTTGAAATGTCTTAGTACGGATAATCCTAGGATCGGAGTCTATTGTTGGTAAGATAGAAACATAAAAGATCTTTTTTGGACTTCTCATGCCAAACCATGACAATTAACGGCAATGAAAATCATCTATATCTTCAAGATCAAAGATAAGGGATCAGCAGACCTACCCACCTACCTATTTAGGGATTGTTATAACAACAAATTTGTTATGATGACTCCCGAGGAGGTAGAACAAACCAAATACCAAGGGTATTCCATACGGGATTGGATATTGGGGCAAGGAACAAAAACAATTTGAAGAGATGAACACCGTGAGAGATCTGAAAGTAATGTGAAGAAACCAAAAACCACCTCATCACGTAGAAAAACCGGGCGATGCTAAGGCCAGTCCAAGGCTACATGAGTCACTATTTCCAATAGTCTGGTTTGAAGGACTCGGAACAGGACCAACTCCTAGAAGACGTCGTGCTGAAAATGGTCTAGAAAACAGATTGGACTAGCACCTAGGGACTTTGTCATGACACATATTTGAAATAACAACAATCAATTGCAAAACCCATGTATAGCTTGATTACGCACTTTGAATGGACCGAGGCATGTGCAGAATCCTTCATGAAACTTAAGCAAGCTCTCACCTCAGCTCCAATATTGAAAGCACTAGATTGGGATAAGGTATTCCACGTACATGTAGATGCTTCAAACTTTGCTATTGGTTGTATACTAGCTCAACCAGAAGATGGGAAAATTGACTTTCCTATTTCTTATGCTAGACGACAGTTGAACATGGCAGAAAAGAATTACACCACCACTGAAAGAGAAGGACTAGGAATGATCTATGCCGTTAAAAAGTATAGACATTACCTATTAGCCAACAAGTTTATGTTCTTTGTAGACCACCAAGCTTTGTTGTATTTGGTCAACAAGCCATGCATCATAGGGAGAATAGTGAGATGGTTCATCATTCTTCTCGAATTTGATTTCACTATGGTTGTAAAAAAAGGCACTACACATCAATGAGCAGATCATTTGTCAAGGATTGTTTCAAGGGAATCACCTAAAGGGGTAGATGATGATCTACCAGATGCCTATTTGTTCTCCGTGGAAATGATACCTAGATGGTCAAAAAACATTGTGTCATTGATGACAATAGCTCAAGTGGATTCACAAATACCACTTCCTATCACAATCGATTTAATCTACCAATCGTCTATGTACTAATTACTATCTGGAAGGCTATACAAAAGAAATCGGGATGGGATATTGCTTTTATGCATTAACCCTGAAGAAAAAGAACAATACCTAAGTCAAGCACATGTTACCATAGTAGGAATTCACTTTGCAGAAGACCAAACTATGCAACTAATCTTGAGACTTGGAGTATTTTGGCCGACTATGAGGAGATATGTTAGATCTTTTGTAAAAGATTGCCCTCAATGTCAAAAATAAACACCCATTCCTCATGTAACATTGTTTCAAATGACACCTGTTCCTGAGTGGAGTAATTATCTGGTTACTTACTTGTCGAGCCAAACATTTCCTGAGGATATGAGTAAACGCCGTCAAAGAGCAATTGAAACTGAAGCAAGAGACTATTCTCTTATTGGTAACCAATTGTATCGGAGAGGTAAAGATCAACAATTGCGTCTTTGTGCAAATGAAAACGAGTATATTTCGATTATGGAACAAGCACATGCTAGATTAGCTGGAGGTCATTTTTCTAGTGAGACCACCGCAAGAGCGATCTTGATGGCAGGCATATGGTGGCCAACACTTTTTGCAGATGCCAAAGAATATGTTCGAAGGTGTGATTCTTGTCAATGAGCAAAAATGCCAACACGAGTAGACAGCATGTCCTTAAGACCAATGATGGGGGCTAGAGCCTTCACAAAATGGGGTATAGATTTTGTTGGACCGATACAGCCACCTGCTTATAGAACCCAAGCTCAACATATCATTGTAGCTACGGACTATTTGATTAAGTGGGCCGAGGCTAAGGCGACTCAAAGAATGATGCCAGAACCATTGCTACATTCTTATATGAGTATGTATTCACGAGATATGGACTGCCACTAGAGATTGTCAATGATCGGGGAACTCATTTTCTCAATGAGTTAATAGAGTATTTGCTTAATGAGTTTATGGTCATCCATAAAAAATCAACTCCCTATCATCCACAAGCAAATGGACAAGCTGAGCATACGAATAAAATTCTTCTCTCAGTGCTGACTAAAGTGGTTAGTTCAGGAAGGACACACTGGGAAATCAATATCCATGCTACTCTATGGGCTTATCGAGTTTCATTCAAAATAGCTCTAAATGCTACACCCTTTAACCTTGTTTATGGTCTTGATGCCATACTGCCAATAGAATTTCTATTGCTGACATTAAGGGTAGCACAGAATCTTGAGTGGACTGGACATGAATTGTCAGAAAGACTTGAAGATTTAGAAAAGCTAGACGAGCAAAGGCTAACTGCTGTAGCTCATATCTATGCACAAAAGCGGAAACAAAAACAATTTTTTACTTTCCACTTAATCACAAAAATCTTCAAGAAAGGGATTTAGTTCTACTCTATTTTCTTAAGCAACACATTCCCAAGTTTAAGAAAAAGAGAAACAGACCATTTATCAACCGGATGCGGTGCCAGTGAAGCAGCTCTCATATAGGATGAATTCGAATGTGGCAAAGCAAGTTAAGATGGAAATTGATCGTCTTTTGGAGGTGGGTTTTATTACCCTTATTGATAATCCGGATTGGATTTCTCCCATTGTGGTGGTACCAAATAAAAACAAGCAAATTCAAATTTGTGTGGAAAATACCGGAAACTGAATTCGGCTACTGTTCCAGATCCTTTTCCTCTTCCATTTCTGGATTCTATTTTGGATGATGTGGCAGGACATGAGATGTATACTTTTCTGGATGGGTTTAGTGGGTATAACCAAATAAGAATGGCATTGCGTGATCAACCAAAAACAGCTTTTATTACCGCATGGGGTGTGTTTGCATGCACAGTGATGTGGTTCGGATTGCAGAATACGCCTTCAACTTGATATGTTTCAAATTTTTGGTCCTTATTTCGGGGCCATCTCTTTTTATTTGGCGGATTTGCGAGGGGAGGTAATTTCTATACCGGTCAATGGTTTCAAAATGCGTCATTACTTTTCGCCCACCCCGATTCAATGCCCTTTTGCTGTGGTATAAGAGCCGGAAGCCGCCCTAATAATGATTGGGAATTCTTTTGCATGCAATCTTGAAAAGTGGGAAAAGGAAAATGATGGTTGCAACACCGTGGCACACCCTATTTTGGGAACTCATTGTGAGTGGGTTAGTGCATGTAGTCGATTACTTCTATGCTTCTCCTGTTTTGTGAATCGCGCTCTCAAGGTGTTCTTACCTCAGTATTCTCTGCTTCTGCATCTCTTCGTCGCCATGATGGCTTCTCTTCTGCAATGCATCCCCTTTACTCCACTCCAACAATTAGCGCTTCGCCAAGTGGATGCCTAGCTGCAAGATTTGCGGCTGCGAGTGTTCGCCAACTTGGATTGGGAAGGGATACTTGTCCACCCGCAGGCCACAATATTGATTGAGCAACTTGTTGCTGGGGATATGGTGCAGCTTAATAACCAACAGATTCAGCTGACAGCGGAAAGAATTTCAAGGTGCTGTTGTTTGCCCAATGATGGAGTCATGTGAGCATCGCATGTGATTCCTGCTGCCAATGTCGAGCAGGAATTTGAGTTGAAAGTGAAAGGGAAATACAAGCTTTCAGGGTTAATAGATGTAGCGATAAGGGATGCTTACAGATGGTTTCTTGAGGCAATTTGGCTACAAGCTAAAACCCATACCATCTCGGCCAAACTTTGCATTCGCCCAACTTTGGGCCAGTTGCTGGGAAGCAGTTGTCAGAGAGAGATTGCTGGAAGAATTCCAAAGAGTGGTGGCACAGCTGGGGCGAAGCACCCCAACCAACACAAAAGTCGGCCAGTTATTGACACTGATTTTTCCATTGCGAGAAGTTTTCCCTCTTTCCCTGCGTCCTCTATGCCATTTTGAGGATGACATACTGGTGGTCCAAGGTATTGTTGCGCCTCTATCGCAAACTCAAAGTTTGGAAGTTCCTGCTGGGCGGGTAACACAACAAAATGTTTGTATTGAGGATATGTCGGGTCCATCGACTGCAGTGGTACCCTCTGGAGCCCAAGAGATGGCCACTGTAGGACCATCGAGCCGCAAGCGTGGGCGGGAGGAACATCTGTTTTCTACACCACCTCCTGCGACTACATCTACTGTGCCGGAGGGTTCTGTGGTGGCATGCTGGAGATGCAGAATGCAAGAAAGGGCAACAATTGCTACTCCAACTACGACTGGCTCTCTGGGTGCGGACACTCTCTCGCAACCAGAGAATTCTGGAACCACCAATGCCAACTACTTCGACGGGCGGTACTCTTTCCGCAGTTTTGCCATGGGAGGCGACGACCGTAAACCCCGCTGACCAAATCCAGGCGTGTGGTACTTTTCTGAACAGACTAGCGGAGTCTATTCGTGCGGCCTGGCCAGCTCCCACAAAACAGAGGCCCGAGTTAATGAGATGGAAATGTAGGTAACGGCTTTGCAGGCTTGCATTGCCGATTTAACCAATCAAAATGAAGACTTGACTGCGGCGGCTCGCCAGAAAAATGAAGAAATACAAACGCTTAGGGGGGCTAATTCTGCGTTTGTGGCTTCCATTCAAGATAAACTGCTTCAATTGCGAATGCAGAATAGCCTTGCCACATTTTTAGCCTCGCATCCTGGTGATGTCATGATAAATATGAATGATTTGGATGCTTTAGCAGTGGAGATGCAGCAAGACCTCCACATCTTTTTGAAAAATCAAATACAGAGCTAGAGAACACGGTTGTCTGCTGAGGTGATAGCATAGCAACCAACTCAGCAGGTTGTCATGCGACAACCTGAGCCATTGAACACTAACAGAGGTAAGAGTTTCATTCCAAAAGGTTTTGATATTGCTGATTGGGCGCAAGCTACAGAGGATTGTGTTGAGGCCCAGGCTCATGTCTCTCGTTTGCAGAGAATGATTCATCGATTTCGTAAGGAGCGGCGTAGGGTGTGTTTCTGGGTGGAGACTTTGGCTCACTCTTTATCCTTGAGTTTACCCCCATGTCCTCCATTTTGGTCTGCCATCAATAGATACCTCCCTCGTTATTATCCTCTGCATACGCCTCTTGCCCCTTTGCCACAGGCACTGCAGTCTATTTCCTTGCCAACATAGTTTATTCCCAGGGTTCTTTGGCCGGAGCACACTGAGATAGATCCACATCTATTGGCTGAGGTGTATCTAGCCCATACCGCAGATTTTCGAGGATTTGGATATATCGACATTTCGTCTTCACCAGAACAGGTCGAAGATTAGCAACCGGAACCTTCCAACCGGAGGGGCTGAGGGTGGGTTCGCGCAATCCATCATGTGTGCTAGGTGTTACGGCATAAGTCGCATAGTGCGGTCCTGCGAAGGTCTGGACATTGCGGATCAGGAGTCATGCGGCAACCGTGGCGGCAGTTCTTCACAAGATATCATGGGACAGGAGGAGGTTTTACACCGTTCCCAATCTGCACTGGAGCAACAATTGTATATGTGGGGCAATACCTATCTTTGATGTACCTTACCTTATGTTATCCATACATCTTCTGTTGTAACTCTGTGTGTCCGGATTACATATGAATGAAGAAGAAGGTGTTCTGTTCCTGTGTACTATCTTCTATTCTATTTCTATGTGTTTGGTGTTCACACAATGTAAGGCAGTTTGAGGGTATTCATACCCGTAATGCCTATTGCTCCTGTGCGGGCAATAGCCATTACAATAGCACACTGTCGTTCCAATTTCCAAGTGAGTCGAGTAAGAAGACATTTCGGATGTTGAATCTGAAAAAATGTCTGAGACTTCTTCAGGGATTGTGTGCAAGGAATTGCCTTGATTCATGCTTTCTTCGGTATATACTCTACTGGAGGTTTCTCTGAGTATGCCATGATTTCCTAGTACACGACCAAATTTAAGGTTCATATAGACTCCCTGGATAGAGTACTCACCTTTGGATTGACTTGTCCTCAATTTCCACTCGATTCAATTGCAACTTTCTGTCAAGCCACTGATTCCTCGTCTACAACCTGATTCCTGTAAAAATTTAATCAAGTTAGCTATTCTTTTATAAAGACAATAGAGCTCTGAGAACTCTTGTGATTGGTCTCTGTGTCTCACTTCAAATCGAGCTATGAGAGTCAAAATTTGACTTTCAAATTTGACTTTAGCAGAATTCCAAGGTTTGATCTACAATCTGGACACTAAATGTATCTGTACCAATTTTGATCTGATTGAACCCAAAATTGCCCTATGGCTTTATATTATGTTGGTTTATCACTGTATAAGTTCAAAAGTAAAAAATGATGTCTCTGGATAGCAGAAGTAAAAAATCACGACTATTTACTTTTGTCATTTTTTTGCACTTCATTGATAGGTTTGGCAAGGATAGATTTCAGAACATTGCTCTCTTTCAGAACATCGCGATGATTAACTTTAGGCTTGAAATAAGAACTTTTTTGCAATTTTCTCAAAAAAATCTTTTTATGATGTTTTTTAAGCCTATGAATCAAGTCAAGCTAAAATGTCAAGAAAAAGTAAATAATCTGAGTTTTGGTCTACTCTTGAAGTTTTTACCTCAAAGTGTCTTTGAGCTTACCCACTGGTTCGGACAACTCTTAGGCTTACTCTCCAGTCGGATTGAGTGGATTCGAGTCTTTTCAAGCTATTTCTAGTCGTAGACCTGAAATTCTACAACTTCCAATAACAATTCACACTTGATTCTTTTAGAGAGATCAATGTTCTGAAATCCACCTCGGATCCTATTTACCCTACTCCTAGATCCTCATGCAATGGGATTGTGAAAAGTGTCCACAAACACTCGCTTTCTTGTTTCTTTTATGTTTTTCAGAGTCTTGATCTTAAGACTTGTCTTGTCTATCAATCATTCTCCAAATCCTAATCTAAATCTGCAATCCTATAGTTCTAAAGGTACTCAGCAAGTACGTTTACTTCCAAGCTACCTCTCCACAGCAAAAGTTGACAATCTTAAGCTATGTGGTTTCTAAAAGAAAGTTTTGAACTCTAGGCGAACCTAGAGGAAGTTTAAGGACAACACGCAAGACGCTCGTGTTTTTCCCTAGTTTAGGTCTCTTCGATCCCCGGCAATGGCGCCAAATGTGGGACGCATGTCTAACCTCACCATCCTATCTTATTGCAGTATTAGCGAGAACCACGATTAATTTGTCAAACCATGGGATGAAGCTGACTCAACTAGTGCATAGAGGCTACAAGAGGTTGTCAATTTCTTTGAAAACAACTAACAACTCGCATCTAACTCAAGCTACACTCAAGTGACTGAAATCACCAAAAGCCAATCGCTCATCGGCAAACAATTCACATTCGTTATAGCATCAAATGACATCCAAACATAACGAAACTTCTAAGACAAGTTTATAAGACCTAAGCACCCATGCCTATGGCCTCAAACCCCACTTTAGATCAAGTTCCAAAATCGCGATTATTAACAACAGTGGATTTTTGACCTAGTTGTTTTCGACCCAGAATACATCTAAATGCTTAGCAATGATGCCCCAAACCCCGCCTATGCTTATTTTTTTATTTGAACATGTAAATTTCTAGTTATGATGAAATTAGGCCACGGATCGGCGACGCCAAAAGCTACGAAATACGATGAATGGCTTATGTCAATGCGTAGAGCTCTTACCTGCGGTTGCAATGCAACAAACACATTCGCAATGTGACAACCGGAGAGGGAGTAGGAAGCGCGAGAAGGAGAGAAGTGAGCGCCGTTAGCTCACGCTGTGTATTTCTTATCCAAAAACTTATAAATGACTTACAAAAATTGGCTTTTATACCTTAGCCAAGGTTTTTGGGTGGTCAAAACTAATGATCTGGAATTCTACCAAAGCCGGGAAATGACTGGCTGATACAATTTGGAAGCTCGTAGCCCCGGCTCATTATTTATAAGGTTTATCCGAGAAAATAGGAGTTACAATATTCTCGATTTATCAAAATAATAAATGTTTTACAAGGAAACTCCGAAAAATGATGTTTGCGTTAGCTTGCTTCTAACATCTCCAAACCTTGTTCGGAATGTTGTTTTGGGTATATCAGCAAATCGAATACGGACTTGGTGATAACCTGACCACAAGTCTATTTTTGTAAAAATGCGAGCATGAGTGAGTTTGTCGAGCAACTCATCCACTCGTGGCAATGGGTACTTGTTCTTAACCGTAACCGCATTTATTCCACGGTAGTCTATGCACATGCGCATATTGCCGTCTTTTTTCTTCACTAATAGGATAGGAGAAGCCCATGGTGAAAAACTGGGTTGTATAACCCTCTTCTAAGGTAGTCAGCAAGCTGACGTTCCACCTCAGCAGCTTCAGAGTATGTCATAATAATCAATATCTAATTCTCCTAAATGATTTTCTCATCTTAAACTGATCATTTAATGTGGGGAAGTGCCAGGGGAGAAAAGCCTAGAATATTGGTTAAGCTAGCAGATCGGCCACAGTAGGGATCCAAAGGAGGGAAAATAGGGATCCAAAGGGGGGCCATCTGCAAAAGAGCCATGTGCAACAATGGGCTAAAAAGACCCTAAGGTTCAGCCCATTAAGACTTCCAAAATGCTAAGGTTCCAAAATTCAAAGGTTGTGTCCAAAGGGTTAAAGCTTAGGGGGAATTGGATGCTTTGTGTGCTCTCCAAAGTCAATGCGTATCCCTACATGGGAGGGGGCGAGCCCTTCTTCTAGGGGATGAGAGAGAAAGTCACACACACACACACACAGGCTCCCTTTACACAAAGGGAATGAGGGACACATGTCAGCTCCCTAGGCCAGATGCCCACAAGGTGTGCCCAATTTCTATTGGATGACCCTTGAAGTGGACCAATGAGAATTAAGTTAGAGTAAATCTAGTTTAATTAATTTAAAAACATTTAATAAAAGAAACCAATGAGAATTAAGTCTCCTAGAAGACTATTGGGCAGTCTCACAAGGGGTCCAATGAGCATTCAGGAGCCCAATGGCTTGCCTGATTCCTATTGGCCAGGAGGCAAAGGGGTCCAATGAGAGTTTAGTTTAATTATTTAATAACCTAAAGCTCTCACAATAGGGGAAAGGGAGACACATGTCAGAAGGCTATCACTTATGCTGCTTAATAATCATTGGCTTGACTTGGGGAGAGCCAATGAGGGCTGAGCAAGAGCAAATAGCAAGAGGGCTCGCCCAAGAGAGAGAGGGGGCCTATTTTTTCAAGGCATTATCACACACACACTCACACAATCTCATGTGTGAAGAAAGAGAAGAGTATCTCTTCCCAAGCTTTAATGGAGAACTCATCACCTACTCCAAGCTTGTGAGATAGAAGCCTACATCGACACACTCTTGGCTTGTGGATGCAAATCCAACCAAGAGCCAAGCTTCAATGCATGCTCATCTCCTCTACCAAGCTAAAGCTATGCTAATATGAGTGATTATGTGAGGAGATGTACATCTTTCTCGTAAGATACTCCTTCTTCCTCTCAATCTACTCTCATACCCTGCTAGCTCTCACCATCTTCGAAGCTGTGTGAGGTCTTGGGTTTGAGAACGGGGATAATTAAATTTGTGTTTGTTAAGTGTTTTTCTTATTGCATGAAGCTTTCATCCTCATTGCACTAGCTAGTCTTGAAGGAACACAAAGAATTGTATTGTACAATGTCTCTCTTGATGGGAGAAACCATAAAACAAAGCCTTTTGGAGGGGGGACTGGCTCCATGCAAATCCGGTCCTCAACTGTTGTCAATAGCTTAATTTCTCTCTCTTTTGAAAGTATTGTTGATGCTATCTAACTAGGTGTTATGCTTTTTGTTTCTCTCTCCACCCAAGCACTCTTGTAAATCTCATTAGGAATCTATTCTAATGAAATGCCCACTATGTTCATGCTAATTTCCGCTACACACAAGTTATTAGGCCATTAAATGTTACATTGGTATCAGAGCTCAAGGTTTCTCTTTTCTTGCTCAAGAAGGGAGGTCCTCGAGCTAGCTACAAATGGTTGGTATTATTAATTGCCTGTGAGTAAGTAGAATAGGGATTTTTCAGCCTTGCAGTGCGCCTGCCTTCGTGCAGATAAAGGAGCATCACCGTCGAGAGCTATGGTCTTAATAGTGGAGTCCTACGGGGCTTGCCTACGGCTTAACCACTATTGAGCTATTAGAAGCTTGACAGGAGCCGGTGCTGTTTTGGTGTCGAAAGACCCTCTCTTCTATTCCTTGCAATTAATGGTATTCAAGCCGTTGGTACAGTAGCTTGAGTGCTTTTTCTAAAGGGGTAAAGAGGAGTAGCAACTAGGGCTTGAAGTGCCAAAATACACCTAAAAAGTTTACACCTAAAGGTTGTTAGAATGGCTGACAATAGTAAAGAGAGTGAAATTAATGTTGATAACTTTGATTTTGCTCATGAGCAAGCTACTAATGATGCTTCAATGCTTGTTAACTATCTTGTTTCTAGGCTTCAACAAGCCATGGGCAATCTGTCTCTTCAAAGTGAAGTGCAACGGCAGCTCCGTGCTCACGGGATTCTCCAAGCTCATCACCATGACGAGAGAACACCTAGGAAGCCTCCTTGTGAGACTACCAAAAGAGGTCTCTCTCCAATTCGGGAAGAAGAAGAGAATCCATATGAAGGGCTCAAGAAGTTACTTCTTGATGATGCATCTCCTTCCCAAAGGAGAACTCAAGAGCCTCCACCAAAGGAACGAGAAAGAAGCGAGTCTCCCACCACCTCGGCGGAGATGGCTCCACGAAGACGGCGGGCTAAATGCTCTCCATCACCACCAAAGCGGAGAAGACCATCACACACTTCTCCACGCCATAATTCAAAGAGGGATGATAAAAAGCAAGAGAAGAAAAATGTGAGAAAGAGGACACCCTCTTCTTCATCCTCTTCCTCTTATGAAAGCTAAGGTGAAGACGACAAAGATCAAGACAAGAAAAGGCGAGAAAGAGGTCACCCTCTTCTCCACCTTCTTCAAATTCTTCACCTTCTGAAGAAAGTGATGGTGCAACCTTTGAACCATCAAAAAGAAGAGGCCATAGGAAATCCTATGCCGCATGGAAGAGGTCGTCCAAGCTGAAGAAATTCAAAGAGGGAGGGAAGAGCATTTCTTTCCTTACCTATGATGGTACCTTTGGTGCTACAGACAAAGTCTTGGCCTTTATCCAGCAATTCCATGCGGCGTTTGGAGATGAGGGCTTCACGGAGTCCTCTAAGCTACGCCATGTAGCTATGCACTTTCAAAAGTCCGCCAGACAATGGTGGTCTAGCCTACGAGCCAACGGTGAAGCTCCACGAACATGGAAAGCTTTAAGAGCTTCCATTATGAAGCAGTTTTTGGCCACCGATTCCAAAGACAAAGTACTCACCGAATGGAGAATCTTAAAGCTCTCTCCCAATGAATCCATCCACAAATATGTACACAAGTTTTGGGACCTACAACTCAAAGCCACTGTCTTCAAAAAGCTGGATTTTGGAGAGCAAAAGCAACAATTTTGTGCGGGCTTAACCGAAGAAATGGCGGAGTATGTCAACTCCCAAAGGCCACGTACCATATCGGCGGTAATAAACCATACTATGGTGGCCTCACGAATCAATTTCCCAACAGGGGCTAAAAGAAATAGTAAGCCCCCGGAAAACAAGGGTTTCAATGAGCCTAAGGGGAAGGACAATGTCCAAAAGTCTCCTAAGGGCAACTCCAACAAAGCTAAAGAGAAGGGAGTTTACAAAGGTAAGAACAAACTCTCTCCTGAAGAGCTTGAGCGTTATAGCAAGGATAACCGGTGTTTCAAGTGCGGCAAACAAGGGCATGTGTACCATGCTTGTCCCCAAAAGAACAACCGCCAAGATCCTCCTAGAGCTTCCTTCGTTGAAATCCAAGAGGAGGAGACTCACCAAACTCATCACAAAGGATCTCCTCTATGCCATGCTTGGGGAAAGGTAAGAGAACATGATGATTTTATTCTCTTTGACCCTGGTTCTACTCACAATTTTATATCTATGGAGTTAGCCACCAAGCTAGGCATACAATCCTACGAGATGGGAGATGTCCTACCCGCAGACAGTGCCTTCAACGGGCAAGAAGCTTCAATCACACCCTTAATCGGGAAATTGAGGCTTCATGTTCAAGGCTATGTGGACAAAGAGGACTTCTTTATCTCTCCTCTCAAGCATGAGGATGTAATCCTTGGGGCGCCATGGTTTGACCTCCTGGCTGCCGATGTTAAATTTCCTGAAAGGAGAATCTCCTTTAAGTTCAGGGAAAAAGACATGTATATAGATGCTAAGGAAATGGGTAACACTATCCCCATTGTACATACACCAGCTTTCAACAAGTCAATAAAGAGCTCTATTTCTGTGTACATGATTTTTGTTAAAGATTCTCAAAATGAACCTAATGCTTTCGCAAAAGAAAATAAAAGCAACCAAAAGGAATTAGAGTTATCCAATTTTCTCAAGGGGTTTCAAGATGTTTTTATTGACGTTATCCCTTGTGAGCTACCTCCTAAACTAGGTAATGATGACCATGCAATTGAACTTCTTCGAGGAAGTTCACCGCCTAACAAACCTCCTCATAGAGATTCTCAAGCTCAACAAAAGGAGATTATGCAACAAGTGAATGAGTTAGTTGAGAAGGGTATGGTTAGGCCAAGCTCATCTCCATTTTGCTCACATGTGCTATTAGTGCAAAAGAAAGACGGCACATATCGTATGTGTGTCGACTATAGAGCACTAAATAGGATCACTATCAAGAATAGGTTTCCCGTTCCACGGGTAGAAGACCTATTTGATAAGCTACAAGGATCGACCTACTTCAGTAGGATTGACCTAAAAAGTGGCTATCATCAAATAAGGATAGTTGATCAAGACATTGTAAAGACCGCATTTCGCACCACATTTGGTCTTTACGAATACATTGTCATGCCTTTTGGCTTGACCAATGCACCAGCCACATTCAACCGCTTGATGGAGAAGCTGTTCAGGCCTCATCGAACCTTCACTGGAGTGTTCTTTGATGATATTATCATCTACTCTAATTCATTGGAGGAACACAAGCAACACCTCCAGGTAATATTTCAAGTTTTCAGAGAGAATAAACTTTATGTTAATCGAAAGAAAAGTGAATTTTTCTTGCAAGAGATTCAGTATTTAGGTCATATTATCTCTCAAGATGGCATCCAAATGGATCCATCTAAGTTAGAGGTAATAAAAGGATGGCCTAAACCAAGGAATCTTCATGAACTAAGAAGCTTTATAGGTATGTGTGCATACTATAGACACTTCATAGAAAAGTTCTCACAAATTGCGGGACCATTACATGACCTAACAAAGAAAAGCGTTAGGTATACATGGTCTGCTAAGGAGAACAATGCTTTCGAAAAGCTTATCTCTCAACCTGTGCTTACACTACCGGATCTCTCAAAACCATTTGAGGTCCAATGTGATGCTTGTGGTGATTGCCTTGGAGCTGTTTTGCTCCAAGAAGGGCATGCCATAGGCTATGAGAGTCGAAGGCTCGACCCTGTTGAGCAAGCTCTAGGCATATATCAAAAGGAACTCCTTGCAGTTCTACATGCCTTAGACTCATGGAAGCACTATTTATTGGGGACTCCTTTCATTCTGCGAACGGATCACCAAAGTCTTAAGTACTTCATGATGCAGACCAAGCTCTTCGACAAACAAATGAGGTGGGCAAATTTCCTTTCACAATTTCATTTTCATATTGCTCATATTGCTGGCAAGCATAATCAAGTAGCTGATGCACTCTGAAGACGGCCGAGAGTGAATGCGGTTTCCATAGCAACTCACAATGATCTATCTTCAATGATAGATGAGTACGCTATTGATCCCGACTTTAGAGATGTGATTTCAGCCCTTGCATTGGGGAAGAAAGAAGAACCATTTACCTTACAAGATGGTTATCTTCTCCATGGCAATAGACTATGCGATACTAACTCACTACGTGAGAAAGTAATGTATGACTCTCATGCTCCACCTTATGCAGGGCATAGAGGGATTCAGTCTACCTTAAAGGGAATTGAAACATATTTCTATTGGCCTACCATGAAAGTGAACATACAAGAGTATGTTTCTAAATGTGTGGTATGCCAAAAGACAAAATTTGATAGAGGGAAGCAACTTGGATTTCTTCAACCCTTGCCAATCCCTAATTCACCATGGGAGAGCATATCCATGGATTTTATCTTTGGATTGCCTAAGTCTATCCATGGGAATACGGGAATATGGACGATAGTAGACAGGTTCAGTAAACAAGCTCATTTTATACCTGTCAAAAAGACTATCAAAGCCCATCAAATGGCAACCCTCTTCATTTCACAAATTTTCAAGTACCATGGCTTGCCAATGTCCATAGTGTCGAATAGAGATCCTAGAATGACCAGTAATTTCTGGAAGGGTCTCTTTGAGAATTTAGGGACAAGGCTAAATTTCTCTTCGGTCTATCATCCACAAACGGATGGCCAAAGTGAAATAGCTAACCTAACCATTCTTGATCTACTAAAAGCCTATGTAACGGAAGTAGATCAAAGATCCCAATGGGAGAAGTACTTACCCTTAGTGGAGTATGCTTACAAAAACACTGTACATACTTCCACGGGAAAAGCACCTTTCGAGGTAATTGAGGGAAGATCAAAAAGTACCTTGCTACTTAAGGTACATGGGAAGATCTTCACTGCAGATGAGTATAGCCGAGACCTACAAGAATCTTTTCAAAAGATTAAGGATGCTATCTCTATCTCACAGCAAAGGCAAAAGGCTGCTGCTGACAAGCACAGAAGAGCCCAAGCCTTTAAAGAAAACGATTGGGTCTTGTTAAAGTTTCCCAAGGCTCGATTAAGTCACACGACGGGTAAGAATCCTACGGGCCACCAAAAGTACTATGCT
The DNA here is from genome assembly GCF_014529385.1 of Adiantum capillus-veneris. Classification (NCBI taxonomy): domain Eukaryota; kingdom Viridiplantae; phylum Streptophyta; class Polypodiopsida; order Polypodiales; family Pteridaceae; genus Adiantum; species Adiantum capillus-veneris. The sequence continues at coordinate 141,326,604 of NC_140946.1, forward strand.
AAAATAGCAAAAAAGTACTATGGTCCCTTTCAAATTCCTAGGCCAATCAATGAGATGGCCTATCAACTCAAGTTGCCCAGTCATTGGCTCATACACAATGCTTTCCATGTGAGCCTATTAAAGCTTTACAAAGGAGAGCCACCCCAAGAACCAACTATTGAAGACCCACCGGAGATCGAGGACCAAGAGGAGGTGCTACAGCCCGAGTCCATTCTCTGACATGAAGACGAGGTATTAAGAGGCGGTAAGACTATCCGATGATATCCTATTAAGTTTAAGAATTATCCTTTTGAAGTTGCTAGATGGATGCAAGGCATACAATTAAAGGATAACCTAAACCTTGTCAATTCTTACAATGCTTCCCAAGAGTAAGCAAATGTACAAAATGTTAAAAATGAACAAAGTTTTTTTTGTCTTATAAGACTCTCTTTTTCTTTATTGTGCACAAAAATGAAGTAGTATGCATGCTTAGATCAAGTTTGCGAAGACGACGTCTCCCAAACACCAAGTAGAGCTTGTCACTCTACTATGGAAGACTGATAGGACTAATGTGTAGACATGCTTGCGGACGCCTCATGCTCTCAAGCGCCAAATGGACTAGTCATCCATTGTGGAATGATGTCGTAGGGTAACAAGGGATCCTCTACCCGCTAAGAAAAGGACTCGTGAATATGCTCACCTCCTCTACCAAGCTAATTACTAAGCTAAAGCTATGCTAATATGAGTGATTATGTGAGGAGATGTACATCTTTCTCGTAAGATACTCCTTCTTCCTCTCAATCTACTCTCATACCCTGCTAGCTCTCACCATCTTCGAAGGTGTGTGAGGTCTTGGGTGTGAGAACGGGGATAATTAAATTTGTGTTTGTTAAGTGTTTTGCTTAGTGCATGAAGCTTTCATCTTCATTGCACTAGCTAGTCTTGAAGGAACACAAAGAATTGTATTGTACAATGTCTTTCTTGATGGGAGAAACCATAATACAAAGCCTTTTGGAGGGGGGACCGGCTCCATGAAAATCCGGTCCTCAACTATTGTCAATAGCTTAATTTCTCTCTCTTTTGAAAGTATTGTTGATGCTATCTAACTAGGTGTTATGCTTTTTGTTGCTCTCTCCACCCAAGCACTCTTGTAATTCTCATTAGGAATCTATTCTAATGAAATTCCCACTATGTTCATGCTAATTTCGGCTACACACAAGTTATTAGGCCATTAAATGTTACAGAGTAACTCATATGGTAGGGCGGTTTACTAACAGGTTTACAACCTGCAACCACATCGATGCTATGTTACATCGATCGTGTCGGTGGTAATCCTGGTGGAAAATCATTAGGAAAAACATCTTGAAATTCCTTTAATAATTTTTGTAACTTACTAGCAACGTTTGCTTGTTTGGAAGTAGCCATTGGTGGAAGAGATGAGAGAGAAGCATGTGGCATTGAGGAATGTTCAATATATTCAATGTTAGAGAGAAAATGAGACAATGAGTAACACAAGAAAACTTGATCTATTTCATTATAAAAAATGAGCTGCATAAGCTTAGCTGTACATATCAATGGTGAAGAAGATACATCCTTCTCTCCTAACAACAACACATGTGCGCCATGGGATTAGAACATCAAGCTGTTGTGCTCATAGCTACGCTTCAGTGATGGTCCTAGGCTATGCAACCATTCCCTACCAAGGACCACCTCTGCCCTCTCCATGTTCATAACCTGAAAATCCAAGGATGTGGAGTAACCTTGTACTTCCAACGGAACAGCTCAGACTTGAGTATCCCAGATTTCGGTGTCATGTCCATTCATCATCGCTACCTTGTAGTGGTGGGTACTCGGAGTTTGAGGCAATTTGAATTTTTTCACCAATCTGTAATTGATGAAATTGTGAGTAGCACTGTCATCTACCAAGATGTGCACCTTGTGCCCTTGCAAATATCCGTGCATACGTACTAACTCATGTGGTCCAAAGGTCTGTTGCCACATGGAAACTGTGAGACAACATTCATGCACCACCGGTGTGTGTTACTTCTACTGTAGAGAATCATGAGGAAGACTCAAGAGGCAGAAGTTGCACCATGTGCACTGCTTTCTCCATGCCATGAGCAGCAGATTTCCCCTCGGGACAATCCTTTTTGCCATGACCACTTCCTAAACATTGAAACATAATTTCTCTTTCTTAGCTTTATCAAACCCTCTGGACCCCTTGGGTTTTTTAGGTGCTTCTGAATTGGCTACTATAAATTTTCTTTTATTGTGTCCATACTATGTCTGTGTATTACCATTTGTATTAGAAGAAAAGTGAGTATTATGTGATTTCTTTTCATCTGGATCATCATGAATATGTGCTTTCACTATGGCTTCCTCAAGTGTTTTAGGGTCTTGGGTCTTGACGTGCTTCTTAAGCTCTGGTGTCAGACCACGTATAAATCCCCGTACTTGCTGAAAATTATCAAATCCTTCCAACTTGAGGATAACGTCCTGATAGTGAGATATATATTCAAGTAATGATGGATATTGGCGCATGGAACATGTGTCCCAAGCCGTCCAATTCCGATCGGCCTCATTTGTAGGCAAAAATTATTTGCAAAACATAGCTTCAAAAGCTGCCCAACTTTGTGGTATGATATTCTTCTCCTTGAGAGACATCCACCATTTGTAGGACTTGCCTTCCAGAGTTAGGCTCGTTTTCAGTGCTCTGACTTTGTCCAGAGTACGCCGTAAGGCGTGAATTCCATCCCACGTGCTGAGAAAGATATTCACTCCATCCTTATTACGGTCTCGGTCTTCTCCCTTAAAAGTCGGTGGTTTGGTGTTTTTCAACAACTCATCCAGCTCTTTTGCAGTGAGAGTGTGCAAAGTATTAGCAGATGGAACTTGTCCTTGATTAGAAGGGCCTTGCCCCTGTATAGCAACGTGCTCATGCATGTGCATGTCAGCAGGACCCTTGGACTGCTGTTGCATTAATTGAATCACTAATGTGAATAATTTATTGACATTTTCATTTAAAGATTTAAAATTTCCTTCCATAACTGATATGACTGTCTGAAGTGCACAAAATTCTTGAATGTCGAGCAATTCATAAGTGTCATCACCTGCTGTAGCATCGCGGGCACTCTCCTTGAGAGCATCCGGCCGCGGGCCATCATATGCAGGATCAAGCATACTTTGCTCAAAATCAAAATTCATATTGATATCTGAATCCTTGCCAACACAGTGCAGTGAAAGGAATAGTCAGAAAAATACATGAGATTGAGAGCACTTTCAAAGTTTAATTAGCCTTGCTAATCCCGTCGAAGTCGATATTATCCAAGTGGAAATCGATCCAAAATGTCCGCCGTGTAGGGAATTCCTTAATCCCTTGTAGCCGAATTGATTATGGGTAGAATTGCGCTCGACTGTAACCGATTTTGAGAAATAACGTCACTTTGAACTCCCCTTAAGATGCTTTATTAAATTTTTGCTTTTCTGTCGATAATACGCAGAGAATGTGTTGGTGGATGTACTTGCCGGCCGTGTCGAGATGCCGAGCTTCATTGAAGCTTCAGAAGTGGGAGGGGGGGTACCCCACTGTGGGTACCATCCCCTAGTTATTGAAAAACAAATTGGCCCAATGGGGTTGGGCGCCTGTCGGGTGTGAAAATCCCCAGCTTCACTGGCTATGGCAGCCCACAGACAGCGCGAGGGGGTGAGCAAAGCTCCCCCCGCCTTGTATGATGGTCCTCCCCGCCTGTTACACTCACATGAAGTGTTCCCCATGCCGGTGCAATGCAGTAGAGCCCGCAAATACGCAGTTTGGTGTAGGGCCGAAACTCGGCAGACTCCTTGCAAGAGGTGTTTCCCACACACTCCTTCTTCCTCATCCTCCTCATAGGGGGTGAGCTCCACGCCTCCTTGACCTCGACATGCAAAAGGCATGCAAGAATTGTGTGGCTCCCCTCCTCCACGGCTGTGCCCTTCCCAAAAAGTAACCTTGCTGTTGATACCAATGTTAGACAAGGGGAACTAAATCCTAGGAGTCCACCTACCAACCACCCACTATATAGCATGGCTCCTAGCCCTTTGCCCTATTTGGACTCCCTTTCCACACTGCCTAGCCCGGCCTTGCCCTTGTCTAGTCCGACCTTGCCGTTGTCCTAACACTTCCCCAGCTCCATCTATCTGTGAAAATTGTGGTAGCCCTGACTTTCAATTCTCGCTTGAGAAAAGCTCAAAGAGATAAGAATAGCTTGGGATCTCCATATAGTTTAGACATGATGCTGATTCTAACTTCTGAGCCATGAAATCCATTAATTTGGTAATATTAACGGCACCTTTTGGGCTTCAGTCCCTTGATATGGGGAAGACGGGATCTCCATTTCTTCGATAGGTTCAGTTAATCCCTATGTAAACATTCTTTCTAGCAAGAAGGGAGTACGTCCACTTTCCCATGACTTAAAGTCACTTTCTTCTTGGATGACACTTGGTATGGTAGTGGTCTATGGACTTTGTGAGGTTGATTTTATGTAAGGAACATTGTGTCGGTAATCTGGATTTGCTTAGGTGTTGGCTCTAGATCCCTTTGGGTCTCTTCTACCAAACCCATTAATTGCTTGACTCGCTCGACATCTGTGTAGGGTTTGGGTAATTTCTCATCTTCTTCTTGGGTCCTAGACATTGTGGCTCATGAAAATCTTCCTTGTTTTTCTCTTTTTTAATAGTCATTTTGGTCTCCATGGTTTCACATGAATCAAAATCCTCTTCAATGTTGTTCATATATACGGGGTCATCATCACCAATCCCTATGTTGGTCTTTGAACTGGAGTCTCTGACTTCACTGCTTTTTGTGATCTTTTCCTTCGTGTTTTCTTCTTCTTCTGAGATTGGGGAATTGATGTTTTGTCTCTTTCTTCAAGAATATAATAGTGATTGAATCATTGATCATGTGAGTACATTTATTGGTACCACATGCGTACTTTGTGATGGCTCTTCGGTAACCTCAATTAAATTCAATGGCGTTGTCTTTGGTGCATTTGGATTATTTGAACATTGGGCAATCAAATGATCTATGCCACATCAATTACACTTGAGTATCAACATTGTAGATGTGTTTGCTTGATTGGTTTTCATCAGTGTGGCATTCTTTTGTAATCTAATAGGACACTCGGCTACAGGATGTGGACCTCCACACTTGTAGCATTGAAGAGGTGGTATCTTGATAGTGTAAATGATATTTTGGCCTCTTGCAGCAAGAGGAGCTACTTGATAAACAGGTTTGACTTGTACCCAATAGTCCTCCATGTAGTATTGTGAACTTTCTTCAAGTGCATCAATCCCATAGGAAATATTAGTGTCTATATCTTCCTCACAGCCTTGCAAACCAACAATAGATGACTCACAATCCACTTGATTCACATAAGTGATTCTCGAATGTGGGAGTTGCGGTCCTAGCACTAGAGGTGGTAAGGGTGTTGTTTGAAAAACATTGTGGGCCCTAGGGACCATGTGTTGTGAGTTTTGTTCAAGAGGTGGGGTCGGCATCAATGCAAGCACTCGAGGTGTGTCCGTCCATGCTACGGTTGGTCTATTGGACCATTGCGTGTTTAAATACTATGCAATCCTTGGCTTGATGACCATACCTACCACATGCATTGCAATTGCCATTAAATTTTACTCTAAACATAGGGCATTTCTTGGTACTATGGGGGCCATAGAAAACTAAGCACCATTGTTGCTCCCTTCTTGGATACATATGATTGTTTTGTGGATCATGATTGTCTCTAAGACTTTCTTGAATGGCCCTAGTGAGATCTTCTAAAGTCATCTTAGATATCTTTGGCTCCTTAGCAATAGGCTTTATGGTCATTGGCTCATGCCCCGATGCTTGAGAGCTAGTAGATTTAAGCTTAATAGACACTCTTTCTCCTTGAATCATTAAATATCCTCCAATTGGATCGCATTGATGGTGACTGCTTCCCAAGTGGTGATACCTCTAATGACTAGGCCATTGTAGACATCCTCATGTTGTAGTCCCCTAATTATCAAGAAATTGGTTATTATTGAAGTGCTCATTTGGATTGCAACGAGAATTCAAATGCTTCAAGTGACTAATAAAGTCTCTCACGGATTCTCCTTTCTCTCATTGGGATTTTTGGAGTTGAGATGCCCCAAAGTACTCCCTCTCAAATGTACTCTTTCAAGAACAATCTCCTAAGTGTAGGTAAATTGTTTGCTCTTTCATTCTTAGGATTCTATACCAATCCCCAATCTTTTTACTTAAGGTAAGGCTTACAATTATGCAGGTCATTGTGTTCTCCTAGGGAATTGCATATTTGTTCAAACACTTCAATATGCTTTCTCACATTCCCGTCTCCACCAAATTTTTGTGTGAGCTTGGCTATTTGTATTGCCTTACTTCTAGGCTCTCTATCACGCGTGTTACATATTTCAGCAATGGATAGACCAATAGCTTGAGCAAATGTTGCCAAGTCACCTAAGTGGAGAAAAGTGCTCTCAGGGTTGCATGTGGAATAGGGGTTGGCATTGGGCTTGGTGTATATGTATCCCTTGGGTTCCAAGTTTTGTACATTCTTGTGCCATGTGGTGCCCCAAAGTTCATATGTGTGGCCCCAGGCATAGCAGACGTGGGATGGACATGCTAATGCTAGCTGGTATGGTTTCATTGAAATAAGAGCTTGGATGTTGTGGTTGTGGGGCATAAGTTGTTGAAACAATGGGAGGGGTAGGAGATATAAGAGTACAAGGACCTATAGGTGCATATGATTGATACACACTTGTACGTATTGTTGTAGACATTGGGCTACCATGTAGCGGTGCTTTACAAAAAAATGAGGTCCATGGCGTGTTTTTTGGCATGCCCATCACTGGGGTAGGCATGGTAGCCGTGGTGTCATCAAGAGAAAGATGAGCTAAACTTGGAAAGCTAAAGCTATCACTTGTGGTCAGATTTTATTGTGTAACATTTAATGGCCTAATAACTTGTGTGTAGCGGAAATGAGCATGAACATAGTGGGCATTTCATTAGAATAGATTCCTAATGAGAATTACAAGAGTGCTTGGGTGGAGAGAAAAACAACAAGCATAACACCTAGTTAGATAGCATCAACAATACTTTCAAAACAGAGAGAAATTAAGCTATTGACAACAGTTGAGGACCGGATTTGCATGGAGCCGGTCCCCCCTCCGAAAGGCTTTGTATTATGGTTTCTCCCATCAAGAGAGACATTGTACAATACAATTCTTTGTGTTCCTTCAAGACTAGCTAGTGCAATGAAGATGAAAGCTTCATGCACTAAGCAAAACACTTAGCAAAACACTTAGCAAAAACAACTTGAATTATCCCCGTTCTCAGACCCAAGACCTCACATACCTTCGAAGATGGTGAGAGCTAGCAGGGTATGAGAGTAGATTGAGAGGAAGAAGGAGTATCTTACGAGAAAGATGTACATATCCTCACATAATCACTCATATTAGCATAGCTTTAGCTTAGTAATTAGCTTGGTAGAGGAGATGAGCATGCATTGAAGCTTGGCTCTTGGTTGGATTTGCATCCACAAGCCAAGAGTGTGTCGATGTAGGCTTCTATCTCACAAGCTTGGAGTAGGTGATGAGCTCTACATTAAAGCTTGGGAAGAGATACTCTTCTCTTTCTTCACACATGAGATTGTGTGAGTGTGTGTGTGATAATGCCTTGCAAAAATCAGCCCCCTCTCTCTCTTGGGCGAGCCCTCTTGCTATTTGCTCTTGCTGAGCCCTCATTGGCTCTCCCCAAGTCAAGCCAATGACTATTAAGCAGCATAAGTGATAGCCTTCTCACACGTGTCCCCCTTTCCCCTTTTGTGAGAGCTTTAGGTAATTAAATAATTAAACTAAACTCTCATTGGACCCCTTTGCCTCCTGGCCAATAGGAATCAGGCAAGCCATGGGGCTCCTTAATGCTCATTGGACCCCTTGTGAGACTGCCCAATAGTCTTCTAGGAGACTTAATTCTCATTGGTTTCTTTTATTAAATGTTTTTAAATTAATTAAACTAGATTTACTCTAGCTTAATTCTCATTGGTCCACTTCAAGGGTCATCCAATAGAAACTGGGCACACCTTGTGGGCATCTGGCCTAGGGAGCTGACATGTGTCCCTCATTCCCTTTGTGTAAAGGGAGCCTGTGTGTGTATTCGTAAAGACCAAATGTGGTGCATGACAATGTATTCATAAAGACCAAATGTGGTGCGAAATGCGGTCTTTACAATGTCTTGATCAACTATCCTTATTTGATGATAGCCACTTTTTAGGTCAATCCTACTGAAGTAGGTTGATCCTTGTAGCCTATCAAATAGCTCTATAGTCGACACACATACGATATGTGCCGTCTTTCTTTTTCACTAGTAGCACAGGTGAGCAAAATGGAGATGAGCTTGGCCTAACCATACCCTTCTCAACTAACTCATGCACTTGCCCCATAATCTCCTCTTATTGAGCTTGAGAAACTCTATAAGGAGGTTTGTTAGGCGGTGAACTTCCTGGAAGAAGTTCAATTGCATGGTCATCATTACCTCGTTTAGGAGGTAGCTCACAAGGGATGTCGTCAATAAAAACATCTTGAAACCCCTTGAGAAAATTGGATAACTCTAATTCCTTTTGGTTGCTTTTATTTTCTTTTGCTAAAGCATTAGGTTCATTTTGAGAATCTTTAACAAAAATCATGTACACAGAAATAGAGCTCTTTATTGACTTGTTGAAATATAGTGTATGTACAATGGGGATAGTGTTACCCATTTCCTTAGCATCTATATACATGTCTTTTTCCCTGAACTTAAAGGAGATTCTCCTTTCAGGAAATTTAACATCGGCAGCCAGGCGGTCAAACCATGGCGCCCCTAGGATTACATCCTCATGCTTGAGAGGAGAGATAAAGAAGCCTTGAACATGACGCCTCAATTTCCCGATTAAGGGTGTGACTGAAGCTTCTTGCCCCTTGAAGGCACTGTCTGCGGGTAGGACATCTCCCATCTCGTAGGATTGTATGCCTAGCTTGGTGGCTAACTCCATAGATATAAAATTGTGAGTAGAACTAGGGTCAAAGAGAATAAACATGTTCTCTTACCTTTCCCCAAGCATGGCATAGAGGAGATCCTTTGTGATGAGTTTTGTGAGTCTCCTCCTCTTGGATTTCAACCAAGGAAGCTCTAGGAGGATCTTGGCGGTTGTTCTTTTGGGGACAAGCGCGGTACGCATGCCCTTGTTCTCCGCACTTGAAACACCGGTTACCCTTGCGATAACGCTCAAGCTCTTCAAGAGAGAGTTTGTTCTTACCTTTGTAAACTCCCTTCTCTTTAGCTTTGTTGGAGTTTCCCTTAGGAGACTTTTGGACATTGTCCTTCCCCTTAGGCTCATTGAAACCCTTGTTTTCCAGGGGCTTATTATTTCTTTTAGCCCCCGTTTTGAAATTGATTCGTGAGGCCACCATAGTATGGTGTATTACCGCTGATATGGTACGTGGCCTTTGGGAGTTGACATACTCCGCCATTTCTTCGGTTAAGCCCGCACAAAATTGTTGCTTTTGCTCTCCAAAATCCAGCTTTTTGAAGACAGTGGCTTTGAGCTGTAGGTCCCAAAACGTGTCTACATATTTGTGGATGGATTCATTGGGAGAGATCTTTAAGCTTCTCCATTCAGTGAGTACTTTGTCTTTGGCATCGGTGGCCAAAAACTGCTTCATAATGGAAGCTCTTAAAGCTTTCCATGTTCGTGGAGCTTCACCGTTGGCTCGTAGGCTAGACCACCATTGTCTGGCGGACTTTTGAAAGTGCATAGCTACATGGCGTACCTTAGAGGACTCCGTGAAGCCCTCATCTCCAAACGCCGCATTGAATTAATGGATAAAGGCCAAGACTTTGTCCGTAGCACCAAAGGTACCATCATAGGTAAGGAAAGAAATGCTCTTCCCTGCCTCTTTGAATTTCTTCAGCTTGGATGACCTCTGCCATCTGGCATAGGATTTCCTATTGCCTCTTCTTTTTGATGGTTGAAAGGTTGCACCATCACTTTCTTCAGAAGGTGAAGAATTTGAAGAAGATGGAGAAGAGGGTGTCCTCTTTCTCGCCTGTTTCTTCTCTTGATTTTTATCATCCCTCTTTGAATTATGGCGTGGAGAAGAGTGTGATGGTCTTCTCCGCTTTGGTGGTGATGGAGAGCGTTTAGCCCGCCGTCTTCGTGGAGCCATCTCCGCCGAGGTGGTGGGAGACTCTCTTCTTTCTCGTTCCTTCGGTGGAGGCTCTTGAGTTCTCCTTTGGGAAGGAGATGCATCGTCAAGAAGTAAATTCTTGAGCCCTTCGTATGGATTCTCTTCTTTTTCCCGAATCGGAGAGAGACCTCTTTTGGTAGTCTCACAAGGAGGCTTCCTAGGTGTTCTCTTGCCATGGTGATGAGCTTGGAGAATCTCGTGAGCACGGAGCTGCCGTTGCACTTCACTTTGGAGAGACGGATTGCCCATGGCTTGTTGAAGCCTAGAAACAAGAAAGTTAACAAGCATTGAAGCATCATTAGTAGCTTGCTCATGAGCAAAATCAAAGTTATCAACATTAATTTCACTCTCTTTACTATTGTCAACCATTCTAACAACTTTTAGGGGTAAACGTTTTAGGTGTACTTTGGCACTGCAAGCCCTAGTTGCTACTCCTCTTTACCCCTTTAGAAAAAGCACTCAAGCTACTGTACCCGCGGCTCGAATACCATTAATTGCAACGAATAGAAGAGAGGGTCTTTCGACACCAAAACAGCACCGGCTCCTGTCAAGCTTCTAATAGCTCGATAGTGGTTAAGCCGTAGGCAAGCCCCGTAGGACTCCACTATTAAGACCATAGCTCTCGACGGTGATGCCCCGTTAACTGCACGAAGGCAGGCGAACTGTAAGGCTGAAAAATCCCTATTCTACTTACTCACAGGCAATTAATAATACCAACCATTTATAGCTAGCTTGAGGACCTCCCTTCTTGAGCAAGAAAAGAGAAACCTTGTGCTCTGATACCAATGTAACATTTAATGGCCTAATAACTTGTGTGTAGCGAAAATGAGCATGAACATAGTGGGCATTTCATTAGAATAGATTCCTAATGAGAATTACAAGAGTGCTTGGGTGGAGAGAGAGCAACAACAAGCATAACACCTAGTTAGATAGCATCAAAAATACTTTCAAAACAGAGAGAAATTAAGCTATTGACAACAGTTGAGGACCGGTTTTGCATGGAGCCGGTCCCCCCTCCAAAAGGCTTTGTATTATGGTTTCTCCCGTCAAGAGAGACATTGTACAATACAATTCTTTGTGTTCCTTCAAGACTAGCTAGTGCAATGAAGATGAAAGCTTCATGCACTAAGCAAAACACTTAGCAAACACAACTTGAATTATCCCCGTTCTCAGACCCAAGACCTCACACACCTTCGAAGATGGTGAGAGCTAGCAAGGTATGAGAGTAGATTGAGAGGAAGAAGGAGTATCTTACGAGAAAGATATACATATCCTCACATAATCACTCATATTAGCATAGCTTTAGCTTAGTAATTATCTTGGTAGAGGAGATGAGCATGCATTGAAGCTTGGCTCTTGGTTGGATTTGCATTCACAAGACAAGAGAGTGTCGATGTAGGCTTCTATCTCACAAGCTTGGAGTAGGTGATGAGCTCTCCATTAAATCTTGGGAAGAGATAGTCTTCTCTTTCTTCACACATGAGATTGTGTGAGTATGTGTGTGATAATGCCTTGCAAAAATCAGCCCCCTCTCTCTCTTGGGCGAGCCCGCTTGCTATTTGCTCTTGCTGAGCCCTCATTGGCTCTCCCCAAGTCAAGCCAATGACTATTAAGCAGCATAAGTGATAGCCTTCTCACATGTGTCCCCCTTTCCCCTTTTGTGAGAGCTTTAGGTAATTAAATAATTAAACTAAACTCTCATTGGACCCATTTGCCTCCTGGCCAATAGGAATCAGGCAAGCCATTGGGCTCCTGAATGCTCGGTGGACCCCTTGTGAGACTGCCCAATAGTCTTCTAGGAGACTTAATTCTCATTGGTTTCTTTTATTAAATGTTTTTAAATTAATTAAACTTGATTTACTCTAGCTTAATTCTCATTGGTCCACTTCAAGGGTCATCCAATAAAAACTCGGCACACCTTGTGGGCATCTGGCCTAGGGAGCTGACATGTGTCTCTCATTCCCTTTGTGTAAAGGGAGCCTGTGTGTGTGTGTGTGTGTGTGTGTGTGTGTGTGTGTGTGTGTGTGTGTGTGTGTGTGTGTGTGTGACTTTCTCTCTCATCCCCTAATCTCAAGGCTCACCCCCTCATGTGTAGGGATGTGTGTTGACTTTGGAGAGCACACAAAGCATACAATTCCCCCTAAGCTTTAACCCTTTGGACACAACCTTTGAATTTTGGAACCTTAGCATTTTGGAAGTCTTAATGGGTTGAACCTTAGGGTCTTTTTAGCCCATTGTTGCACATGGCTCTTTTGCAGATGCCCCCCCCTTTGGATCCCTATTTTCCCTCCTTTGGATCCATGCCGTGGCCGGTCTACTAGCTTAACCAATATTCTAGCTTTTTCTTCCCTGGCACTTCCCCACATTAAATGATCAGTTTAATATGAGAAAATCATTTAGGAGAATTAGATATTGATTATTATGACATATTGAGACCCCTTGTGAAACAACATATGGAGGATCCATTGGGCTTATCGAGGGAGTCTCCATTCGAGATAAAGTTGGTTGCCTAGCCTTCCCTATATCCAAGAATCTCATGAGACCCATGGAAGGCATATGGATCCCCTTATTCTTTGCCTCTACAGCTCAATAACCCTATGGATCACATCACAAACTCTTTATTGTTGCTCCTCTATGCTAGTAGCTCCCGTTGTGGATTGCAGGATATCTAACCAACCCATGTGATAGGTGTGACCTGTGTATAGGTCGCTTAAAGTCTCTGTTTGTAGTTCATACTCCCAGTTTTCATTTAGAAATGCTCCATCTAGAATTGAGGTGCTAGGGGTGTCCTTTGAACTACATGCAATGTGGATCTCTATGGGTTGACCAGTAGTGGTTTCTAATTCAAGAGCACTCGATTGCTCACCTAACATAGATGTTGACATAGGGGCTTTCGCTTTTAACTCTCTCCTTTGCTCTACCTTGCATAGGCTCTCAATTTTCTTTTCCCTAGCCACTATGATATATCACTCACCCTCTTGGAGTTCGGCAAGGCTCTTCTACCATTAGGTAATATAACCTCAGAGGGGAATAGCTCTAAAGAGTCAGGGGGTGCACTGAATGGAGTATTCATATGCACACTCTCCACGAGCATAGGGTCTACATTGGTCATGAATGATGAATTTACTTTCCCATCACCTTCATTTACCTCGTTAGCTCCATGTTGGATCGAGTGGCTCTACTAAGAGTTTCCTTCAAGCTGCTAAGCACGCTTGACCCGGATCGTGGTCCCATGGCATGCATGTCTTGGCTTGAACTATTGGGATTTGGCATCGCGTAACCCTCCATGACGTCGTAGTCAGAGGAAAAGTCATTGGATGCAATATGTGGGTCCTAAGTGGTACTACCTTGGGTTCTCGTTGAGGGCCTAGAGCCTAATGTGGAGGAATAATGAGTGCCCGTGTAAACAGAGACACTCTTTATGTAATCGTCTTCTAGCACATGACTAGAGCATAGGTGCATGTGGCCTCAACACTCTAGAAGTGTTGGTGAGTGCCCGTGAAGGCCGCTCACCTAGTTGTGTTTACAACCTAAACTTTTTGTTGTTTTTGGTCCTTTTTTTCTAACCAAGCCACAGAATATAGCATATGATAGCTCAAAATGAGCATCTTGGCTAGAGGTACGTGCCATGCTTTACAACCCCCAGTTTGGTTATGTAAAGCCCTCGGAATCCTAAAAATAGTATTTTCCTAGTCGAGGAGAAGGCTATAATTAGAAAGTCCAAAGGGTGAGTGAGAAGGGAATGGTGGAGGACTTGAGGAACTTGTCCCACATGCCCTTCCTTCACTTGAGGTCCTAGTCTTTATATATATAGTAGTGTGTATACTATATCATAAGACTAAGGCATGGGCCTGAGCTTAGGCTCGGGCTTGGGGCTTGGGGGAATGATCCCGATCTTGATCCTTCCTTTTAAAATAAGATTTTTTTAAATTTTCTTTCTGTTTTCGAGTTTTTTTTTGTCTCAAAAATTTCGAGCGTTTTTTATTTAATTATTTATTTTTAATGTTTTTTAATAAACTTTTTCTGTGGATAATGTTTCCACGTGGGCATCGAGCTCATGCACACGCAAAGCAGCTCCTAGCAGCTATGTCTAACCTCCTTGCAGCTAACACAACTAATTAACACTAATTATCTCTGCTCGCACACTGTCTAGCAAAGTAAGCTACACACTATCTACACTAACTATTGCACATTGTCTACACTTCCTAACACAAAAAATTGCTCACTCATAGACTACTCAACCTCTACTGCACATTACAGTTGTATACTAACTAGCTGATCTGCTAACATCTGCACATTACAGATCCAACAAATCTAACAAAACAAGTACAATACAGCACTTAACAGAGCTTACAAAAACTTGCTAAAACCTGCCCATTATAGCCACTAACAGAGGCTAACAAAACCTACTGAAACTACACATTACAACCACTTAACAGTTCTCACACAACTCAGCAAAAAACCAGAAATGGCAAACGTGAAGGCTTCTTGATGTAGCACTGAGTGCTCCTCAAGCTTAGTGCAAGGCAGTCCCCGACAGCCGGGCCAAAAATGTGCGCTTTGTCACATGTGCCAGAGGATGGGAACTTGCCTATGCACTGTGTGCAAGCCTTGAAAGGCTGCAAGCACACAACTAGAAGATCCTAGCAAGCTCAAATGGATAGCGGTGTATCACTCACTACTTGTGCCACAAAGAAGAAGGAGCCACCGCCATCGCCGCGCTCAACTGCCGCGTTGCCGTCGAGCCATCACAAATGCTCTCTCTCTCTCTCTCTCTCTCTCTCTCTCTCTCTCTCTCTCTCTCTCAAGCATACACACACACACACATACACATGCGAGTACACGAAGGAGAAGAAGATAAAGAAGGAGAAAGAGTAGTTCTTAGCTTGCACCTCAAAGAATGAGGATTTTTAGGTCAAATGGACCTTTAAAAGAGTTTGACCCATTCACACATGGGGTGCCCACAGTGGCCGATCGTTTGCAAAACTACTATAAATAAGATAAGTGTTGTGTCTCTCATCGACGATCACCTACACACCTATTGGACCGACAAGCCCGGTCCATGAGTCAATCAAATAAATAATAAGGCATTAGTCGAAGGTGATAGGGTGTCTGTGAGGGTTAATAGAAGGAGAGTGGAGTGTGTATCCTTTATTATGAATATAGGAAGAATAGAAAGGTGGGTCGGGGGTGTTCGGGTGGCCACGGGCCTTTACGCCAATAGGTATTGCTACATCATCCCCTATCAATATGTCCATTAAACAACATTTTCTTCAAATGTAAAAACAATATAGCATCAAATTAAGTTGCTAAAAAATATTTACATGCGAAATTAAAGTATACTCACTCCTCAGGGCTAATATATGCACATGCAACCTCAGACACTCTGAAGGTGCTCAATTTACACCTCTTATCTCCCCAACCCATGAAGAAAATCCACTTTCAAAAAAACTATGTATCATTGCCTGAGCTCATGATGATAGCAATTTCTAGCCCCTTTTGGAAGAAGCTCTTTGTACTCTTTAAAGCCATGGCATAGCTTGCTTCATAATATTCTTCTCTTGAAAAGTACTCCCTTGTGTCTCTTGCAAGTAAATTTTGTGTTTTTTGGCAATACATCACAACAAACTCCTCCTACATTACGTGGATTCAACTTTTAACACAATACATTCAAGTCATTCCATGCATACGTAGTGTAAATTAAAGCCACTTTGATTGGTTCATGGCAATACTATAAAGAGCCCATTTAGCTTTTTCTTTGTCATCCTCATTGAATTTGTCCCACAAGAACTATAGGTATGCAAGTCCTAATTGTTGCATCATAAAAATATCGTGTGCAATAGTGTGTGGCAGGTGGACTTGTGTAACCCTAATTAAGATCATAACAAGTATCATTAAGTGACCAAAAATTAGAGTGCAGTGAAGCAATTTAAAGAACCTGACTTGTTGATCATGCCAAGAACCAATAAAAGCTCTGCCATCTCTTGAAGGTCAAACTTCACGAGGTTGCTATCAAAATATGAAATCTTGGGCGAGGTAATCTTTAGACAGAAAAAACGGGCCATCATAGGTTGACAGCCTCTCTCAGCTATCAAAGTGGTGAGCTTTGTAACACAATCATTGTTTGTTTTAAGAGCTGCATTGGCCAAAAGATGACAAAGATGAATCCTCGGCAAAAGGTGGTTGTATGGCACAATATGTGCATCAATTCGCCTCGACAAAATGCGACGATAAACAATAGAACCAAAGAGATGGTTGAATGGTTTCATTACTAACATTTTGCAGCTCTATGGTTGTCAAAGTTGTTGCACCCATCTATGGAGCTATGTGTGTAACCATCATTGTAGATGTAGCAACCATTAACACCATTGTAAGCAACGAACAGCTCTCTTGAGTCATGTTTATAGAAATTTTTTATTGACAATCAACTTCTTTAAATTAATTTTGTGTGAGAATTCACATTTTTTAATGAAAAAATGAAATGCACTGTGAGAAAAACGACAAGAGATAGAGGAAAAGAGGGAGGACGTAAAAGAGAGAGGAAGGGAGAAAAAGGGAGGATGCAAAGAGTGGAGAGAGGGAGGGAGTGCAAGAGAGCCTAAGAGTGTAGGTGAGAGAGGGAGTGTGAGGGCACAAAAGAGACAAGGTGACAGAGAGGGGAGAGAGGAGAAGTGGGAGAGTAAGAGGAGAGGGAGGGAATGGGAGGACACAAATGAGAGCGTAGGGGGAGATGGAGGAGCACAAGAGAGTGGGAAGAGGGAGGGAGTGAAATGTAGGGAGAGAGGGTGCACGAGTGAGTGGGGAGAGACAGTGTGACGAGGGTGGAGTATAAAAGAGGGATGGTGGATCCCCTCTTTTATACCCATTCAAATCGTTTGTGAGGAGTGGACTCCCTCACAAATGATCTAAATGGAGGGCACCCTCATGGAAATCCATGTGGACTACCAGGGGGTGCCAAGTGTAGGCACCCTTTGGTTGGAGCATCCACATGGGAATATGTGGCCTATGGTGCCCACATGAAGTGTGAACCTCCCGTACCACAAGGGTAGTTAATTCCCCACGCGGGCACCATGGGTCGGGGGTGCCCACATTTGGGGGGGAGAGAGAGAGAGAGAGAGAGAGAGAGAGAGAGAGAGATATATATATTATCGTCCTTTGAGGTCAAATAGGACCCATGGGACCAAAGATAGATAGATAGAGTATATTATCATCCTTGAAGGTCAAATATGACCTATGGGGAACAAGGAAAAAAATATGTGTGGTGATCTCTTTAAGAAAGAGTACATGGGGAGGAATCACTAATTGTGGATACAACAAAACTATGACATATGTCACTTAAGAAGAGAGGGGAAGGTGGGCAGCTTGGGGGTTTTCGGAACCCAAAAATCCTCAATGATGGCCTTGCCATCTTGATAGTAGACAGCCATTTGCCTCCCACTGTGCTTCTTGCACCTTTTCGAGTTCTTGCTTCTTTATTTTGAGTTGGGTGGGGTCAAGGCTTCACTTATCCAAAGTGTGGTGCCCTTGAGGATTGGTACTTGTTGTAGAAGCACAATGCATGCTTTTAGTTTTGATGACAAGGATGCCTTGGTTGGTGCAATTTCCGCAATGAACCTTTTTGATTGTGTTGGGATCAAACTCGGTTGGATGAACGGCTTGGTTGAGCTTGGCTACTGTCGACGTGAAGTTGTCGTCCTCCCCCCACTAGTAGGTAGAAGAAAATCCATTGATGCACATAGAGAGTGCCAGTCATTCTCATTGGCACCATTCTTACATGCACTCTCCTACCTTGGAGGAGGGAGTTATAAACTTGCGAGCTTGTGATTTCGAGCCTTATAATTCCTAGTTAGAGCTTTTGCATATTTCATCATATATAATGAGCTTTTCACCACTTAGTGTAAGCTATTTTAAAAAACACTAACCACAAAATATGGATATAATACCCAACATTAATGGTTCAAGATAGAACCGTTGTTGCTAGTAAGCCCACAAATACAAAGAATCCTTCAATACATTTATTAAAATTATTTTAATTAGTAATAGAATAAAACATGCTTTATAAATGTGATCCGATAATTAGTAGAGACAACTAAAATGCCAAAACACTTTGTAGTGAAATAAACAACCACTAAACCATGTGCCCAACGCATGGACCTGCCAATGTGGGCATGGTACCCTAATTTAATACTTCATTTCTCCTAGAAAGATAGAGCTCAAAATAATCTTTCTTGTTAAAATTTCACCGGATACCATAATGGGTTTCACAAAAAAGTTACAACAAAATAGAATTTACAATGCATTTTGGTAATTAGTAGGGGAATCCAAGTTGCCAAAATACTTTTTGATGGGATAACTTTCAGCATCCGTTTGAGATCGCATAGCTATTCACTATCTTGAAACTGGACTTAGAAGACGAGGCTGAGCAAGTATAAAGGCTAAATCTTGCTTAGAGAGCAGTGGTTGATGCATTGCCATGTGTTGATGGCACTCCAAACCCAAGATGTATATATAAACATAGTAAATATGCTTACAGGCTAGAAATGCCTTCTTATCTTTCTCCCTCTTTTGAAAATCTAAACAAGTGCATGTAGCATCTTCTCGTATATGGACATCATAGCATTCACTAGTAAAAAGACGAAAAACCACATGAATGTGTGCCACCATTTCTTTTTCCTCTATCAATGTTGCACTTAGACTCTTAGCTGCAGCCAAGCGCTTTTCAGCTTCTTTTGAGATTCCATGCCTCCATTTTTTACTCCTCTTACATGATGGAGGAGTGGTTATACATTCACCCTCTCTTGGCACTATTACACACCATAGTTGAAAACCTGCCTTTGAAAGGCCTGCATTCTCCTCCTTTGAAATCATGGTACCAAGTTGAATTGGCCATGTTGTAGGTGTATCTCGCTTGTGATTGACTTATTTGTCAACATTCCAAGTGTGTTCAACATTGTGGTTACAAAACCACATCCATTGAGCAAATGTTTTTCCATCGTATGTGCGCTCTAACCAAAATGACGGTGCGACCAACCCAGGACTTCGACTCTCAATTACATTCATACATTTTTTTCCTTTTTCTCTTCCAAAGCATTTTCTACGACAATGAATTGGCATGCGCCTAAGGGCCCACATTGACCTGTGTATATCCTCTTCCAAAATTTGAGCTGCACTGTCCACACCACCACCATCACCATCTTTATTACCAATGCTGTGATATTTTGTACTTTCATTGTAAGTTGGTCCTTCTTCTTCGACAAAAGTTTCCTGCAATCTAGCTGAGTTATCCACAGTCACATTGTTCTTATTTGTGAAGTTAATTTTTTGTGGTCATCCGCGTTGGCAGCGATCTCATGACTCCATGATATACCCTGGTCGGTGTGAGCTATTGCCAAGGTTTGAACTCTTCTTTCTTTGCACCGATTCTTTGTCACCATGTAAAATTGGATCTTGGAAGTTAGTTTCATTATCATTCATTCCATGCAGCACACGAGTCACCGTAGCCGGGGTTGGAGTCAACCTTGATTGTGCTCTATTCAAGAGAGAGTGTATGTCTGGTCCAGTACCTATGTATCGTCCAATCAAGTATCCCAACTGCTTTGCACATTGAAGATAGGAGTTGATGACATCTGTAACACAAGCATCATACAATGTGATCTTATTTTTTCCTCCTTCTCCAGAAAGCCAACTTGCATGTATACTCTCTGATAAGTTTGTAGTAGGGATAGCAGCACGATCCCATGGGCTCAAGTCATCCTGAAAGATTAGAAACATTAGTTCACAACATTAGCTCACAATATTTACTACATAATTGTGAGATTTATACCCAAAAAAAAAATCTCATTTATGGAAATACCCCCCCAATGTGAGATTCTATCTTCCCACCAAGAGAACCAATTTTTCAAAGGCACCAGATTCTCTATTGGAACACCATTATCATACCACCATCTCTTTATTGACCTAGCTCGCATTTGTGCTTCCAACAAAGTGTTACTTGTTCGCCATTTTTCACACAAAGAAATATGCTCCATTTGTTTTTCATTTGGAATGAGTGCTCTTGTTTTCTTTTGCAGACTTTGCTCCCAATGGAACAAGAATGATCTTTCACGACCTTCCATTACATTGTCTGCTCCTCCATTGTAGACTGCTCGAATAGCATTCCAATTGGCACCTGCCTCATTTTCCATACACCCAGTGAAATTTGCAATTGAATATCCATTCTCAACCATAACAGAATTGAGACTTTTCCAAAACAATATTTGTGACTCTGTATCTTCCTCCTTGGTCTCACATATTGCACTAACCATCAAGCTCTTCATGCTGAGGCAAAAAGTATGCATGGTAAGACGTATTAGTCAATGATTAAATTATCACTTTTATATACATCTAGAAATTTATCACCTTGGGTCATAAACTGAGCATGACATGGTTGACCATCCTTCAGCACGATGCGTATAGTCAAAATGGACCCAAGCATTATGCAGGTCTCCTTGACCAGAACGATCCATGCGTCTTATTAAATCAACTCCTGAACCAAGACCTTTGGTGGACATCTTAAAAACAAAACATTTATCATGAATTCCTCCTTGGCCAGGAAAACGACTCCCATGAAAAAATGGGAACAAACATTTTTTCTTCAGTAAGAGAATATTGTCAAATCCATCTCCCACTACCACTGACCCTTGTTGTTTTTCTGAAGCAATGATACTCTTTAACCTGTTATGCATTAGAAAAAAGAATTTTAAGTACTATACTGATAAATATTAACAAAAATAATGTATCCTTACCTTTGGTTTTGCACAAGTGGCATCATCTCTTCTAGAAAGTTTTGAAGTTCTGCATCTCCCATAGAATGTCCCTTGTCAAGAATGAGTGAATCCATCAGAACTTGACGAGCCACAAGCATTTGAATTTTTCAAGGACCACTAGACCTATCAATCTTCAACACTGTTTGGACTAATCCTCGGATTTTTTCTATGGCAGCACGAGATGTACCTTTCTGCACATCATGCTCATGGTGGCCTACATGCACTACCAATCTTGACATGTTGCAATCCCCTGGAAAAACGTAGTAAATTATGCATGGAAATATAGCTTGACAAGTGACAACCTTGCCGCAATAATGACATGTAATCTTTTTCTTGTCTTCCTGAGCAAGGTAACCTTTTCCTATTGGTTTATCCAAATATCCATGAAAATATGCATTATTGAATTCTTTATTGTTTAAATAGAACTGACAAACATTTCTATGACATTCCAAGGAGCCCAAACAATAACTCATCCGAATTGGACACCCAATGGACATGTTGGTTGTTTGGGGGCGCGTCCATCTATGTCCATCAAATTTCTGCTCCATGCCGCTCATTGACTTACATTTGCCAAAAGTTGATGGAAGTTCAAACACCAGATTCCCGTTGTATTCTCTAGGTAGTTCTTCCACTTTCACAGGCCCATGAGATTGTTTCATTAGGTCTTTCAATCGGTGAGATGTTGAAAACGATAATATCCAGTCCACCACACTTTTCACCTTTTTTGAAAGTTTCTCATCACCGCTGTTGCTATCGAGGACAATATAATTCTCCTGCTGTTTTTGCAAAGTTGTGTGCAAATCTCCTTGGGTTGGTATCTTGGTAGCTTCAGCATAGAAAGAGCTTGCATTCAGTAAGTTTGTATCCTCTGAGTCTTCCACATCATTAGTTTCCTTCTCTGTATGCATCATAGCATATCTTTTTGATAAAGAGGCATCAAGAATGAAGTGCTGATGGCCCTCCATATCAAAGCGAGATGGTGTTTCAATAAGGGCGACTTCAGATCCAAATTGTATTAGTGCATTCAATGTTTGAAATTGTCTGTAAGGTGGTAGTAGACTTTGCAAGAAATATGCACTAAGGAGGAGCTTTCCATCTCTAAGTTGAACCTCACGTTCAAGTTCTTGATCACCTATTGTCCAGGTGATGATGGATGCTCTTTCATCCATGCTAACAAGGTGGAGAAGACATAGAGAAATAAGCAGTTAGTAAAGAGGTCAATATATGGAGATGGACATGGACAAATGGTTTTTAAGTAAGTTTTTATGCAAGTGTCATAATTGTTCGTTATTATGTTTTTTATTTGTTAAAAAAATTTAAGATTTCAATATATTTTTCCTTTTATAAGTGGTCAAGCGGTGGTTACAGAGCTCACCTCCTTATGAGTGGTGTATAAAGAATCCACAATTTTTGATAATATTTGGCACAAATCTCAAGTTTTTTAGTTAATGAGTTCATCTTCTTATGAGTAGGTGAAAAGACAGTGTATTTTAAGCGTATGAAATTGTAAAAATCCCCCTTGGATTTTGAACACCGAAAATTTTAGATTTTAGTGTGATCACCAACAAAAGCTTCGAATTTTGACCTGAAAACCGGGAGCTTATTTTCACTGAGCTTCGGGAAAAGTGTGCCTCAGCTTAGCCTTGAGCCGGTTGCAAAATCAAAGTAGCCGGTTGAGGGGAGTTTAAAATAGTTTAATTTTGCAAAAACAATGGCTAGTAATGTAAAATTTCAGGTTCAAATTTGTCTTGGAGGGGTTTTTGTATGTTTGTGACAATGATTTTTCACTGAGCTTCGGGAAAAGTGTGCCTTAGCTTAGCCTTGAGCCGGTTGCAAAATCAAAGTAGCCGGTTGAAGGGAGTGCAAGAAGGAGAAAATTACACTTAAAATACATGGAAAATAGTTTAATTTTGCAAAAACACTGGCTAGTAATGTAAAATTTCCGGTTTAGATTTGTCTTGGAGGGATTTTTGTATGTTTGTCAAAATGATTTTTCACTGAGCTTCGGGAAAAGTGTGCCTTAGCTTAGCCTTGAGACGGTTGCAAAATCAAAGTAGCCGGTTGAGGGGAGTGCAAGAAGGAGAAAATTTCGCTCAAAATACATGGAATACACTTGCTAGTAATGTAAAATTTCCGGTTCAGATTTGTCTTGGAGGGATTTTTAATTTAGGTGTAAGTTTCAACCTAGGGCAACTTTTGGTTACCCTGCTTTGCTAGGAGCTCCTGCTCGGTGGACTTGCTGCATCCCCTGCGTGAAGCCGTGATGTACAATCCCCTCCTCCTGCTCCCCCGCACCCATGCTCCCACAGCTCGGTAACCGTCAGCGTGCGCGCTGACAGTTGAGGAGCTTGATTTGTTTCCTGCTTCATTATTTATGTTGGAGTTGGTGTCCCTCATGCGCGAACTCCCCAACCGTAAGCGCGCACGCTGATGGTTGAGGAGCTTCATTTGTTTCCTTTTACAGGCGGCGCAGTGTTTGCTGGGCGCAGTTGACATAACTGCAAAGCGGACAGGCGCAGGTGGCAGGTGCATTTGACAATTTGACAGGCGTAGTTGAGCGTTTGGCAGCACATTTGCAAAGCGGCATTTGACAGGCGAACGGACCTGCAAAGTGGACAGGCATTTGACAGCATTTGGCAAACAGGCGGACATTGGCAGCATTTGACAGGCGAACGGACCTGTAAAGTGGACGGACCTGCAAACAGGACATCACATCTGTTACTCTCTCTCTCTCTCTCTCTCTCTCTCTCTCTCTCTCTCTCTCTCTCTCTCTCTCTCTCTCTCTCTCTCTCTCTACTTCCTGATGTAAGATGGTGCTGCTGCTCGTCCATTTTGCATCCAAATTGCGGAGTTTTGTGGGTACCACGAGTTGATTACTGTCTCGTGGGTGGTCTCTCTCCCAGTTCATGTCGGTTTTTGTCAGTTATTCTTTGTTTTAGCACCTCAATGGTCACCTCTTTCTTCTGAGCTGTAGATTGGCCGACACTTTCATGTGCTTGCTAATATAGCTTCTCCTTCTAGTCCAAGGCCAATTGTGTGCTCTGAGTATCTATCTCTTTATCGTTTGAGAAAATAGCCCAATTTTATTTGCTCTTCTAAGTGTCGTAAACATAGACCAGAGGCTAATAGTTAGCATCCTTGTGAGTAACTTTGACAAAGAGGTCAAGGTCATTAGAGAAAAACACACCCCTTGATTGCTGAAAACAGTGTTTTTTTTTTCAAAAACTTGGCAAACTAGAAACAATAGAGGTAAATCGACAAAATTTGAAGGTTTTTAAATCAAATTACATTAATTTTTTCAACATTTTGTAGGTTTTCACACCTTCAGATATAAACTTTAGAGGTAAATTTCAAAATTTGTAGGTGGGATTACACTAAACTTAGGTTTTTTTTTAGCACTG
Organism: Adiantum capillus-veneris; assembly: GCF_014529385.1. NCBI lineage: Eukaryota > Viridiplantae > Streptophyta > Polypodiopsida > Polypodiales > Pteridaceae > Adiantum > Adiantum capillus-veneris. Next base: position 141,351,043 of record NC_140946.1, read on the forward strand.
CAGCGGACAAATCCGAAGAGTGGGCAGTAAATTTGGAGATCGGCATCTGGAGCAAATTTGGTACACTCTATCAAGTTCACACAAATTTAGGTTGGGGTTTTCAAATGCGATAGAAGTTCACTTAAATGCGTGTTATTATGGTGTTTGCTATGAAATGTAGCGGCATTAACAAGTGCTCCAGATTGTAGCCATTGTTTGAATGATGATGATGTATAATGCCTTTTCAAATCTTTATTGATGTAGACATTTATGGCTCCCAAAAGACGAGGCAGCAAGTCAATCAAGAGAACGTTTGATTCTCCATGCATGACCTTGATATCTAGTCCTTCCAAGAGAAGGCATCCAATCGATCAAGAGGCATCTTCTCATGCAGTTGCTACTCGCAGTCCTCGTTTCAAACGAGGGGGAAAGAGACGTAGAAAATGCATCTTTGTTGATGATGAAGTTGCCGTGGAGGAAGGTTCTAACCATTTGGAGAGTGGGGATGATGTAAAAGGAGATGAGTCTCGAGAGCTGACAATGGAGGTTGAAACAGGTGAGGATGTTGAAGATGAAGATTTAACAGAGTCTGATGGGATGGGTGAGGATGATGTGGCCCAACATTCTCGACACTTGGGAAAAAAAATCCCGTTGGGGATTATGAAGGATGTATTAAGTCATTTTACTTAAAACGAAGAAGCAACCCTCCACTTATACCCTTATGTCGTTTGGTTGCTCATGAAGCTGTACGAGTGGCTATAGATTCTGCATCTTGGTTGATTCCTAGTTTTGACAATGTTGCTTACTTGGATACAATGGGTTCTTTTTTGGTGTCGGTGAAAGATTCCTTCGGCTCTTACATGCCTCTCACTCCTCTTGTGGAAGGTAGTTGGGATCCTATTTGGCAAGCTAAGAGTGTTTCATTTGATAATCAGCTCAATAAGGAGTGGCAAGATCTTCGAGGGCGTCTATTTTTGGTATGGGATGGAAACCATCGTCTGAAAACATGGATGCGACACATAAAAGAAGGTAAGAATTAACATCGACACACTAATTGTTTGCTAGATTTAGCTGTACCTTTTTTTGGCTAATTTGATGTTCTTTTGTCAAGTATGGCATGATAATGAGGAATATCATGTGAGTGTGAGATGCTAATTTTTGGAAGTAGAGAAAAAAAAAGAGGCCGAACTATTGCTTGCTCTTGACACCACTAATGTGTAAGTTGTAAATTTGTGGTCTTTTTGTATTTTTAAATTAATCTCGCTTTAAACTATTATTTTTCATTTGTTTATATATTTATTGTAGCATTTCACGATCAACAGTGAAACCAAATCTTGGACATGAAATATACATGCTCCAAAAATTTGGTATAGCCAATAAAGAGAGCATTCTTGCACGTCTCACTCAAGAGGACAGAAAGTGGGCTGAGATAGAGATGGCAGTTGAGAGTAGATTATATCAAGGAGTTCCTCCTTGGTATAATTCTCCTTGTGTGTTGATTTCTCAACTAGTTTGGAAGGTGAATTGTTGAATTGAGTATTAACTATATATATTTTTCAAGATTGTTTACGATTCATTCAATGAATGTAGTTATGGTTATGTAGGATGATTTTAATGCATTTATTTCAAAGGAAACTGTAAAATTGAAAGCTCTTGGATTAGATAAGGTGGAGTTTGAAAGGCGATTGCAGAAGGCAACTAAACAATAAGAAGCTCGATTGAAGGATAGAGGTTATAAGTTTTTGACAATTGCCAACCCAGTTCATGGAGAGGAATTTTTTGAGTAGCTCTTTGATGTGAAGTGGGATGATCCATCCATGGTAAAAATCACACGAGACAAGTTAAATGCTTTGTGCTCCTCAAAACTACCTTCTGAAAGGTATCACACTTTTCAATACTTTTTTACTAGTGGTTTGTTTATGTTTTTTAATTCTAATGAAAATAGTGACATTAAAAGAGAGTTAAATTTCTACTTGAGCAAAAAATTTCTACATGAATGGTATATGAATATACTTATATAAGATGGTGTTTAAGTTTTTGATATATTTTTGGTCTATAATGAAGGAAAAAATATATATTGGAGATGATGAGTCTTACAAAGGCCAAAGATCCAGTCTTTTCCTACTTTGGTGATGTGAAGCACTTTAGGGCTTACATTAGAAAAGAAGTTTATTGGGCTCACATGCATGATGAAGCTTTGTTAATAATAAGAAGGTTGGAGATTGTAGAGTTCAAATTGCCAGATGGATTTGAAGCTTTTTTCAAGGTTGTTTTCTAAATTGGTCACTTTTTTCTAATAAATGTAAATTTTATTGCATTGTTTTATAATCTGAATGACTACCATAGGTGCAATTAAGAAATCATGCACTACAAGAGGCTATTCATATTAGCGACACTCACACAACGACGCTCAAAAAAAAAATCCCGGCGTCGCTATGAGCGTCGCAAATTTCCAAAAAATTTGCGACGCTCATAGCGACGTCGACTGGGCTAAAAAAATAATAGAGCGCGCCCAAAAACTCAGATCTCAGATCTGAGTTTTTCGGCGCCCTCAAGCAAGGAGCAGGTAACACTCTCCCTCTCTCTCTCTCTCTCTCTCTCTCTCTTCTCCACACACACACACACGAGGAGAGGAAGGAGAGCCAGGTATGCTCCTTCCCTCTCTTCACTCTCATGTTCCCTTCCCCTCTTTCTCTCTCCCTCTCTCTCTCTCTCTCTCACATACACATACACACACACACATAGTGTTTTTGAGAGAGAGAGAGAGAGAGAGAGAGAGAGAGAGAGAGAGAGAGTACAAACATAAACAAAAACGCACACACACATACATAAACAAAGAATGCACACACACATTGAGAGAGGAAAAGAGAGAGAGAGCATGCATAAACAAAAAACGCACGCATTGAGAGAGGAAAAGAGAGAGAGAGAGAACATGCATAAACAAAAAACGCACACATTGAGAGAGGAAAAGAGAGAGAAAACATGCATACGATCCAAAAAAATGCACACACATTGAGAGAGAAACTAATTTAACGTCGTCGAAAACTAATTAAAATTAAAAGACCTAAAGATCTAGCCAACGAGGAGTTGAACTCAAGACCTATTATTCAAGAGGGAAATGGCATAACCAATCTATCATACTTGGCATGGGTGATAGAAAGGTTATACCATTTATCTCTTTTTATTGGCACACACATCCACACACGCGCACACACATAAGAAGAAGAGAGTTATAACGTCGTAGGAAACTATCCTAAAAGACGTTAAAGATTAGGTTAGATGTAGACTTACGTTAAATTAGATTTAGGTTTATTTAAGTTAAATTAGATTAGATTTAGGTTTATTTTTAATTAGATTTACGTTTATTTACGCTAGATTTAGATTTACGTTATATTAGATTAGATTTAGGTCTCCATAGACTGCGATGCCTGCATGAAGCGGGTGAAGAAAGCCCTCAATGGAATATAGGGTATTGCTGCCTTCACTCATGGTGGCTCCGTTGATCCAAAAGTACTGGTGAAATGTCTTCAGAAGATAGGGAAGAAGGTGGATCTTCAGGGCGGCAAGAGTCACTACATCCCCGACACAATGACCATCTAGACAACCTCTAGTCATTCAACAGCAACTTCAAAGTTAGTAACAAGAGCAAGAACGGTCTAAAGGGCCAATTGTTGTCGTCAGATGTGGATGGAGATGAGGCAGCGTCACCGCCGGAAGTTAACTCTCACATCTTTAGTGATGAGAATGCCAACTCTTGCCGAGTTATGTGAAAAATTATGTGTTAAATCAGTTTTAAGGTTCTTATAATCCCTGTTAGTTTAGTTCTTTGTTTTTAATATAACATAATTTACGTTAGATTTAGATTTATGTTATATTAGATTAGACTTAGGTTAATTTAGGTTTACCCACACACACACACACACACACACAAGAAGAAGAGAGTTTTAACGTCGTAGGAAACTATGCCAAAAGACGTTAAAGATTAGGTTAGATGTAGACTTACGTTAAATTAGATTTAGGTTTATTTTTAGTTAGATTTACGTTTATTTAGATTTACGCTTATTTACGTTAGATCGAGTCCACGCAAGAATTACTTACGGTTTAGGGTTTAGAGTTAGACGAACAGTGAAAAGATCTACTGTGAAAAGATGTTAAGATGCTGTGAAGTGCTACAGCTAGAGAAGAGGCAAAGGGGTTTTGTCCACTACATGCAGTATCATGTAGACGTGGGTCTGTAGATTTCTTGTACCCACAAATATAGGTATTGACCAATAAAGACGAGATTATAACCCGGTGGTTCTGATCTCCGTGCACCTCTAGACCGAGGTGTGCGGGGATTGGACATGACTAGAGAATGTGAGGTAAAGAGAGAGAGAGAGAGAGAGAGAGAGAGAGAGAGAGAGAGAGAGAGAGAGAGATAAGACGAAGAATGCCAATAGAATATTAAATTTGTTGTCCAGGTTATAAGATTTTTATCCTCATTATGAGTAGTGACGAGGATGTGGGACCATCCAACCGAAACACCTATCTCTCAACGAGGGTCTTATGTCCTTGTAATCAATGCAAGCATGCTGTGCGACGGACAAGACGTGTTTCTTTGCAGCACGTTCGCGAATTTGGCGAGTTCGATCCATCTATTATAGATCGAATTGTTGCCAATTATAACTTGTCGGACTCTGACGCTGGCCAACAAGCAGCAATCTTGCAACCCAATAGACGTGTTCGCATGCGCTTTGGTCAAGCAGCATATGTGAGGCCACAAGATGTAGCCTCTGACAGCTCGGGGGATGATCATGCAGAGCACATTCCCAACGAGGCAATGTTTGAGCCCGAGATTGATGAAATGATCGAGACGATCATGGATTCAAAAAGGCTTATCTATGATGATATGAAAAGTGAAGCCGATACGCCATTGTATAATGGAGCACGTATGTCTAGATTGAAAGCACTCCTGGTTCTTCTCAACATCCAGGCAAAGTTTGGATGGAGTGACACTAGCGTCACAGCGCTTTTCAGGTGATCTATTACAATTAGTTTACTTTAATAAAACTCTAAATGTATAATGATCTCATAGATTTTTACACGACTGTATCGTATTTTTATGTTGTGTAGATTGCTTAAAGAGCACATACTACCAGCTGACAATGTGATGCCAGATTCCCGAGATGAAGCAAGAAAGATTTTGCGAAACTTGGGGATGGATTACAATTCTATCCACGCTTGTCCTAATGACTGCATTCTTTTCAGAGGGGAATACATAGACATGGAGAAGTGTCCGAAATGTGATTCCGAAAGATATCGAGTAGATCTCCACGGGACAAAAATTCCACAAAAGGTTTTGCGACATTTTCCTCTGCTTCCTCGCATCAAGCATTTCTTCGAATGTAAGTCCATGGCCGCCCTAGCATCATGGCATGAGGAGAATAAATCTTCAGATGGTGTGCTACGAATTCCTGCAGATTGCGCAGCCTGGAAACATATAGATGGAACATGGTCGGATTTTGCCAGGGAAGCTCGAAATTTGCGCTTAGGCCTGGCTATGGATGGCGTAAATCCATTTGGTCAAAGATCAACTTCTTACAGTGGATGGCCCGTTGTCATCGTCAACTACAACATTCCCCCGTGGTTGACTACGAAGAAGGGGCACCTATGGCTACGCTTGATTGTGCCAGGGCGATATAAAGTGGGGAATATGGATGTGTATCTTCGTCCAGTATTGGAAGAGCTACAACAATTGTGGATTGGCATAGAGGTGGTGGATATGAGCCGACACACAGGAGGACGGAATGCTTTGATCAGAGGCATTCTAATGTGGACCATGCATGACTATCCCGGGCTAACAGAATGCTCAGGTGATCTATTGACACTCCTCACTCAGACACTGTAAATATTGTTTTTTCCCATAGTTGATCTATTATCATGTGTATACATGTAGGGCTTCAAACAAGCGGATATAGAGCATGTGTCACATGTGGACCTAGACTGAATGCACGTAGGGCACCCTCACTGAAGAAGCAAATCTACGAAGGTCATCAAGCGTATCTTCCAGAGAATCATGTGTTACGCGACGGCTTTTTGGGAAGACAGCCACCAAGGATGTCTGCACAAGCATGGTTAGAGCAGAAGGAGATGTGCGATGACGGATTGCCTCCAGGGATGAAGAGACTATCTCTATGGTACGAGTTACCATACTGGCCCCGACTCATGATCAATCACTTGCTCGATCCAATGCACATATTCAAGAATGTGGGTAATCTACTATGGGACCATTTGACCGGCAAGGAAGATACTTTGGGAGCCAGAGTTGACCTTAGAAATGTGGATCGTATGGAGCAATATTGGCCGCAAACAGCGTCTGATGGATCGATAAAACTCCGTAAAGCACCATGGATTTTCACAGGAGCCCAAGAACGCAAAGTAAAAGAGGCCATTCAATCTTTGCGGACCCCCACTGGCGTAATACACTCGCTCCGAACGTGTTTTACTAAAGAAGGAAAGCTTACCGGTTTGAAGTCACACGATTGGCATAAAATGTGTCAGGTACGTTCATAGTGGTCTTTAATATCATTGCATAAAATGTGGACTTTAATATCATTGCTGCACATACTTTACAGTTTATTTTACCGGTTGCCATTGAGGGATGTTTGTCTCTCGACATCCGTAACACAATCTACAAACTTGCAAAGCTGGTGCAATGGATCTCACAAAAGGAGATCAACGTAGACTCCATACCATTCGCCAAACTAAATGCTGCGGAGCTTGTGTGCATGTTTGAGAAACATTTTCCTACTACAATGCTAACCATTCAGGTGCATCTTCTTGTTCACATAGTTGATGAGGTGGAAATAGCTGGCACAGTTCATTCTAGATGGATGTTCTTCTTAGAGCGTTTCATGAAAACGCTTAAGGGATATGTGCGTCAAAAGGCACGTCCGGAGGGTAGCATGGCAGAAGGTTGGTTGGTATCAGAGTCCCTAGTGTACATTGGAGAGTGGCTAGACGGATTTGATAAATCCCGGGACACGCTATGGCGAACCATAGATGATGAGCGCATATCTGGGATTGTCATGTGCAATCTCGGTGTTGAGAAGAAGATGACGGAAGATCTAGAGGCTAAAATCAACCGATTTGGCATGCTTCACAATCCAGTGATGCAAAAGTGGATTTCACAATATGAGGATGCAAAGCAAGAGCGACAAAGGGCACGAATCGAGTGGAGACGCGGAAGACGACCACCGATGCACTATCCAGCGGTTCTGGAGAGCCTACCAGCCTTCATGAGCTTAAGATGGTTGCACAACCAATTGAAAAGCGCACAACAATGCGGTGACGAAGTGACTGAAGAAGAATGGGAGTACTCTCCGGGTTGTGCGACCAAGGTAAGTTTGCAATGTACTGCAAGCAAGTGACTTTATTTAATAACGTTTGAATGGCCACTCATAATCTTTGTTCGTTGTAGTATAAGTCATACACAGCAGCATGGTGTAAAGGTCGACATTTTAGGGTGGAACGAATCGACAAAAAGCGTTTTACTCAAGATTGTGGAATCATGGCAAAATTTGAACAGTCTAGTCGACGACGTTCCTCTGATGCAGATCCTGTGGTGGCGGAACTCACTTACTTCGGCACACTGCAAGAGATTTTGAGGATCGATTATAGAGGATTTTTTGTCGACTTGTTCGACGTGCAATGGTTCAAGATAATCATGGAGGGTCGCAACGCTACTGTGCGTAGAGGAGGGTCTGGTTTTCTTGAGGTGGATTCTACTAAGAAATGGACTGACCTAAGAGACACTTTCGTACTACCAGAGCATTGTGAACAAGTAAGTATGTAAATAGTCGCTCTTATTAATCGCATCCCGCAATCAGTGTATTCCAAGAGGGGACATTTTTTACAGGAACTTCCTCAAAAACTTTTTGTTCTTTCTCAACTGCATCACATTTGACATACATATCGACCAAGACAGTGCCAAGCACGACATCTTTTTTCATCAATAGTCGCTAACTAATAAGATCAGCCTGAATTTTTGTGCCCATATCAGCATCTTGCACCTGCATGTCAAAGGGAATAGTTTGGAAGTGGCAATCAGACAGCAGGAGGACCATGCAGAGGAGGACATAACCAAAGCCCTTTAAGAATGTGAGATTTCTGGAAAAGCACACTACCGAGTTGTAGGGGTACGCTGCTCTGCCTACCATAATTTGTATACATATCGACTAAGACAGTGCCAAGCATGAGATCTTTTTCAACATACTCGGGCTAACAATATAATCCTACAACCAAATCATTCCAAGAGGCAAAATTTCGGACAGGAAGCTCCTCAAGCACTTTTTGTGCTTTCTCAAGCACAGCACATTTGGCATACATATTGACCAACACAATCCCAAGCATGACATCTTTTTTCACTAGCCTCTGACTAATTGTGAAGTTTTGTGCCCATATGCTGGCACCTTGCGCAGAGCCAAATGCCTTCAAGATGCATACATAGGTGATTGCAATTGGAAAGAGGCCCTTGCATCGCATCAGCTGAAAACAGCCTAGAGCTTTCTGGCCTGCTCTCGTTTGCACACATATCGCAATCAGTGCATTCCAAGAGGCGACATTCCAGATAGGAATCTCCTCAACCACTTTTTGTGCTTTCTGAAGTGCACCATATTTGGCATACATATCGACCAAGACAGTGCCAGGCATGACATCTTTTTTCAACAGACTCTGACAACATTTGGAGGGACACTTTGAGATCGCAAACTATAGAAACAATTGAATACATCCTCATGTTGAGCATACCCTAAACTAAGAGCATTCTATGTGGCTACATTGCATTCTGAAAGCTGATTGAAAACCTCTTGTGCCTTGTCCAGAATGCCACATGTGCAATATATGTCCACCAACGTAGTTCCAACAATGATATTTTGCTCGAGCAGTCCCTCATCTTCAATCTAAGCATGCATTTCTTGGCCCTCGTTTGAGTCGTGCAAGCTACCAAAGGATTTCAAAGCAAATACAAAGGTGACTGCATTTGGAAAAAGGCCTTCTCGCTGCATTTGTTCAAACTGCATCAAAGCTTCTCGACAATACCCTTGTTGAGCATATCCTCCAATTAGGGTTGTCCATGAGACCCCATTTTAAGTTGTGAGTTGGCCAAAGGCTTCTCGAGCTTTTCCAAACATGTCGCACTTTGCATGCATATCTAGCAGTACGATATCTACAAAAATGTCTTGTTTTAAAAGTCCATTCTTGATAACTTATGCCTGAAGTTGTTGTCTTTGCCTACTGCTCCAGAGATGCCACTTGCTTTCAAAAGAAACGTGAAGGTGAGCCCATCTAGAGAGATTCCCTGCCGTTGCATGCCTTCAAAGCAACCAATAGCTTCCTCTCCATGCCCATGTTGGACATAGTCTCCGATCTGGTATTCCATGTCACAAGATTCGGAGATGGAATCTCACTAACAACAAAAATATCCTTCACAAGCAAACTGTGAATTTTTGTGCCCATATCAGTATCTTGCGTAGAGCCACATGCCTTCAAGATGCGTGCGTAGGTGATTGCATCTTGAGAGAGGCCCTCGCTTTGCATCGTGATTCTGCGTGCGATAATTAAAAAAGCGTGACACAGCCACATGCCTTCAAGATGCCTGCGTAGGTGATTACATTTGGAGAGAAGCTCTCACTATATTCTTTGTGCGACAATTAAAAAGCGTGACACAGCCACATGCCTTCAAGATGCCTGCGTAGGTGATTATGTCATATTATTTTCCTAAATGATTTTCTCATATTAAACTGATCATTTAATGTGGGGAAGTGCTAGGGGAGAAAAAGCTAGAATATTGGTTAAGCAAGCAGACCGGCCACAGTAGAGATCCAAAGGAGGGAAAATAGGCATCCAAAGGGGGGGCCATCTGCAAAAGATCCATGTGCAACAATGGGCTAAAAAGACCCTAAGGTTCAACCAATTAAGACTTCCAAAATGCTAAGGCTCCAAAATTCTAAGGTTGTGTCCAAAGGGTTAAAGCTTAGGGGGAATTGGATGCTTTGTGTGCTCTCCAAAGTCAACACACATCCCTACAAATGAGGGGGTGAGCCTTGAGAGTAGGGGATGAGAGAGAAAGTCACACACACACAGAGGCTCCCTTTACACAAAGGGAATGAGGGACACATGTCAGCTCCCTAGGCCAGATGCCCACAAGGTGTGCCCATTTTCTATTGGATGACCCTTGAAGTGGACCAATGAGAACTAAGCTAGAGTAAATCTACTCAATATCTAATTATCCTAAATGATTTTCTCATACTAAACTGATCATTTAATGTGGGGAAGTGCTAGGGGAGAAAAAGCTAGAATATTGGTTAAGCTATCAAATCGGCCACAGTAGGGATCCAAAGGAGGGAAAATAGGGATCCAAAGGGGGGGCCATCTGCAAAAGAGCCATGTGCAACAATGGGCTAAAAAGACCCTAAGGCTCAGCCCATTAAGACTTCCAAAATGCTTAGGTTCCAAAATTCAAAGGTTGTGTCCAAAGGGTTAAAGCTTATGGGGAATTGGATGCTTTGTGTGCTCTCCAAAGTCAACACACATCCCTACACATGAGGGGGCGAGCCTTGAGAGTAGGGGTTGACAGAGAAAGACACACACACACACACAAGCTCCCTTTACACAAAGGGAATGAGGGACACATGTCAGCTCCCTAGGCCAGATGCCCACAAGGTGTGCCCAGTTTCTATTGGATGACCCTTGAAGTGGACCAATGAGAATTAAGCTAGAGTAAATATAGTTTAATTAATTTAAAAACATTTAATAAAAGAAACCAATGAGAATTAAGTCTCCTAGAAGACTATTGGGCAGTCTCACAAGCCAGGAGGCAAAGGGGTCCAATGAGAGTTTATTTTAATTATTTAATTACCTAAAGCTCTCACAAAAGGGGAAAGGGGGACACATATCAGAAGGCTATCACTTATGCTGCTTAATAGTCATTGGCTTGACTTGGGGAGAGCCAATGAGGGCTCAGCAAGAGCAAATAGCAAGAGGGCTCGCCCAAGAGAGAGAGGGGGCTGATTTTTGCAAGGCATTATCACACACACACTCACACAATCTCATGTGTGAAGAAAGAGAAGACTATCTCTTCCCAAGCTTTAATGGAGAGCTCATCACCTACTCCAAGCTTGTGAGATAGAAGCCTACATCGACACACTCTTGGCTTGTGGATGCAAATCCAACCAAGAGCCAAGATTCAATGCATGCTCATCTCCTCTACCAAGCTAATTACTAAGCTAAAGCTATGCTAATATGAGTGATTATGTGAGGAGATGTACATCTTTCTCGTAAGATACTCCTTCTTCCTCTCAATCTACTCTCATACCCTGCTAGCTCTCACCATCTTTGAAGTTGTGTGAGGTCTTGGGTCTGAGAACGGGGATAATTCAAGTTGTGTTTGCTAAGTGTTTTGCTTAGTGCATGAAGCTTTCATCTTCATTGCACTAGCTAGTCTTGAAGGAACACAAAGAATTGTATTTTACAATGTCTCTCTTGATGGGAGAAACCATAATACAAAGCCTTTCGGAGGGGGGACCGGCTCCATGCAAATCCGGTCCTCAACTGTTGTCAATAGCTTAATTTCTCTCTCTTTTGAAAGTATTGTTGATGCTATCTAACTAGGTGTTATGCTCATTGTTGCTCTCTCCACCCAAGCACTCTTGTAATTCTCATTAGGAATCTATTCTAATGAAATGCCCACTATGTTCATGCTCATTTCCGCTACACACAAGTTATTAGGCCATTAAATGTTACATTGGTATGAGAGCACAAGGTTTCTCTTTTCTTGCTCAAGAAGGGAGGTCCTCAAGCTATCTATAAATGGTTGGTAATATTAATTGCCTGTGAGTAAGTAGAATAGGGATTTTTCAGCCTTGTAGTGCGCCTGCCTTCGTGCAGTTAACGGGGCATCACTATCAAGATCTATGGTCTTAATAGTGGAGTCCTACGGGGCTTGCCTACGGCTTAACCACTATTGAGCTATTAGAAGCTTGACAGGAGCCGGTGTTGTTTTGGTCTCGAAAGACACTCTCTTCTATTCCTTGCAATTAATGGTATTCGAGCCGCGGGTACAGTAGTTGGAATGCTTTTTCTAAAGGGGTAAAGAGGAGTAGCAACTAGGGCTTGAAGTGCCAAAGTACACCTAAAAGTTGTTAGAATGGCTGACAATAGTAAAGAGAGTGAAATTAATGTTGATAACTTTGATTTTGCTCATGAGCAAGCTACTAATGATGCTTCAATGCTTGTTAACTATATTGTTTCTAGGCTTCAACAAGCCATGGGCAATCCGTCTCTCCAAAGTGAAGTGCAACAGCAGCTCCGTGCTCACGGGATTCTCCAAGCTCATCACCATGACAAGAGAACACCTAGGAAGCCTCCTTGTGAGACTACCAAAAGAGGTCTCTCTCCGATTCGGGAAGAAGAAGAGAATCCATACAAAGGGCTCAAGAATTTACTTCTTGACGATGCATCTCCTTCCCAAAGGAGAACTCAAGAGCCTCCACCGAAGGAATGAGAAAGAAGCGAGTCTCCCGCCACCTCGGCGGAGATGGCTCCACGAAGACGGCCGTCACCACCAAAGCAGAAAAGACCATCACACTCTTCTCGACGCCATAATTCAAAGAGGGATGATAAAAAGCAAGAGAAGAAATAGGCGAGAAAGAGGACACCCTCTTCTTCATCCTCTTCCTCTTATGAAAGCTATGGTGAAGACAACGAAGATCAAGACAAGAAAAAGGCGAGAAAGAGGTCACCCTCTTCTCCACCTTCTTCAAATTCTTCACCTTCTGAAGAAAGTGATGGTGCAACCTTTGAACCATCAAAAAGAAGAGTCCATAGGAAATCCTATGCCGCATGGAAGAGGTCGTCCAAGCTGAAGAAATTCAAAGAGGGAGGGAAGAGCATTTCTTTCCTTACCTATGATGGTACCTTTGGTGCTACGGACAAAGTCTTGGCCTTTATCCAGCAATTCCATGCGGCGTTTAGAGATGAGGGCTTCACGGAGTCCTCTAAGCTACGCCATGTAGCTATGCACTTTCAAAAGTCCGCCAGACAATGGTGGTCTAGCCTACGAGCCAACGGTGAAGCTCCACAAACATGAAAAGCTTTAAGAGCTTCCATTATGAAGCAGTTTTTGGCCATCGATGCCAAAGACAAAGTACTCACCGAATGGCGAAGCTTAAAGCTCTCTCCCAATGAATCCATCCACAAATATGTAGAAAAGTTTTGGGACCTACAGCTCAAAGCCACTGTCTTCAAAAAGTTGGATTTTGGAGAGCAAAAGCAACAATTTTGTGCGGGCTTAACCAAAGAAATGGCGGAGTATGTCAACTCCCAAAGGCCATGTACCATATCGGCGGTAATACACCATACTATGGTGGCCTCATGAATCAATTTCCAAACGGGGGCTAAAAGAAATAGTAAGCCCCCGAAAAACAAGGGTTTCAATGAGCCTAAGGGGAAGGAAAATGTCCAAAAGTCTCCTAAGGGCAACTCCAACAAAGCTAAAGAGAAGGGAGTTTACAAAGGTAAGAACAAACTCTCTCCTGAAGAGCTTGAGTGTTATCGCAAGGATAACCGGTGTTTCAAGTGCGGCAAACAAGGGCATGCGTACCGTGCTTGTCCCCAAAAGAACAACCTCCAAGATCCTCCTAGAGCTTCCTTGGTTGAAATCCAAGAGGAGGAGACTCACCAAACTCATCACAAAGGATCTCCTCTATGCCATGCTTGGGGAAAGGTAAGAGAACATGATGCTTTTATTCTCTTTGACCCTGGTTCTACTCACAATTTTATATCTATGGAGTTAGCCACCAAGCTAGGCATACAATCCTACGAGATGGGAGATGTCCTACCCGCAGACAGTGCCTTCAACGGGCAAGAAGCTTCAATCACACCCTTAATTGGGAAATTGAGGCTTCATGTTCAAGGCTATGTGGACAAAGAGGACTTCTTTATCTCTCCTCTCAAGCATGAGGATGTAATCCTTGGGGCGCCATGGTTTGACCGCATGGCTGCCGATGTTAAATTTTCTGAAAGGAGAATCTCCTTTAAGTTTAGGGAAAAAGACATGTATATAGATGCTAAGGAAATGGGTAACGCTATCCCCATTGTACATACACCAGCTTTCAACAAGTCAATAAAGAGCTCTATTTCTGTGTACATGATTTTTGTTAAAGATTCTCAAAATGAACCTAATGCTTTAGCAAAAGAAAATAAAAGCAACCAAAAGGAATTAGAGTTATCCAATTTTCTCAAGGGGTTTCAAGATGTTTTTATTGACGACATCCCTTGTGAACTACCTCCTAAATGAGGTAATGATGACCATGCAATTGAACTTCTTCTAAGAAGTTCACCGCCTAACAAACCTCCTTATAGAGTTTCTCAAGCTCAACAAGAGGAGATTATGCGGCAAGTGCATGAGTTAGTTGAGAAGGGTATGGTTAGGCCAAGCTCATCTCCATTTTGCTCACCTGTGCTACTAGTGCAAAAGAAAGACAACACATATCGTATGTGTGTTGACTATAGAGCACTAAATAGGATCACTATCAAGAATAGGTTTCCCGTTCCACGGGTAGAAGACCTATTTGATAAGCTACAAGGATCGACCTACTTCAGTAGGATTGACCTAAAAAAAGGCTATCATCAAATAAGGATAGTTCATCAAGACATTGTAAAGACCACATTTTGCACCACATTTGGTCTTTACGAATACATTGTCATGCCTTTTGGCTTGACCAATGCACCAGCCACATTCAACCGCTTGATGGAGAAGCTGTTCAGGCCTCATCGAACCTTCACTGGAGTGTCCTTTGATGATATTATCATCTACTCTAATTCATTGGAGGAACACAAGCAACACCTCCAGGTAATATTTCAAGTTTTCAGAGAGAATAAACTTTATGTTAATCGAAAGAAAAGTGAATTTTTCTTGCAAGAGATTCAGTATTTAGGTCATATTATCTCTCAAGATGGCATCCAAATGGATCCATGTAAGTAGAGGTAATAAAAGGATGGCCTAAACCAAGGAATCTTCATGAACTAAGAAACTTTATAGGTATGTGTGCATACTATAGACGCTTCATAGAAACTTTCTCACAAATTGCGGGACCATTACATGACCTAACAAAGAAAAGCGTTAGGTATACATGGTCTGCTAAGGAGAACAATGCTTTCGAAAAGCTTATCTCTCAACCTATGCTTACACTACCGGATCTCTCAAAACCATTTGAGGTCCAATGTGATGCTTGTGGTGATTGCCTTGGAGCTGTTTTGCTCCAAGAAGGGCATGCCGTAGGCTATGAGAGTCGAAGGCTCGACCCTGTTGAGCAAGCTCTAGGCATATATGAAAAGGAACTCCTTGCAGTTCTACATTCCCTTGACTCATGGAAGCACTATTTATTGGGGACTCCTTTCCTTTTGCGAACGGATCACCAAAGTCTTAAGTACTTCATGACGCAGACCAAGCTCTCCGACAAACAAATGAGGTGGGCAAATTTCCTTTCGCAATTTCATTTTCATATTGCTCACATTGCTGGCAAGCATAATCAAGTAGCTGATGCACTCTCAAGACGGCCGAGAGTGAATGCGGTTTCCATAGCAACTCACAATGATCTATCTTCAATGATAGATGAGTACGCTATTGATCCCGATTTTAGAGATGTGATTTCAGCCCTTGCATTGGGGAAGAAAGAAGAACCATTTACCTTACAAGATGGTTATCTTCTCTATGGCAATAGACTATGTGCTACTAACTCACTACGTGAGAAATTAATGTATGAATCTCATGCTCCACCCTATGCGGGGCATAGAGGGATTCAGTCTACCTTAAAGGGAATTGAAACATATTTCTATTGGCCTACCATGAAAGTGAACATACAAGAGTATGTTTCTAAATGTGTGGTATGACAAAAGCCAAATTTGATAGAGGGAAGCAACTTGGATTGCTTCAACCCTTGCCAATCCCTAATTCACCATGGGAGAGCATATCCATGGATTTTATCTTTGGATTGCCTAAGTCTATCCATGGGAATACGGGAATATGGACGATAGTAGACAGGTTCAGTAAACAAGCTCATTTTATACCTGTCAAAAAGTCTATCAAAGCCCATCAAATGGCAACCCTCTTCATTTCACAAATTTTCAAGTACCATGGCTTGCCAATGTCCATAGTGTCGGATAGAGATCCTAGAATGACCAATAATTTCTAGAAGGGTCTCTTTGAGAATTTAGGGACAAGGCTAAACTTCTCTTCGGCCTATCATCCACAAACGGATGGCCAAAGTGAAATAGCTAACCTAACCATTCTGGATCTACTAAAATCCTATGTAACGGAAGTAGATCAAAGATCCCAATGGGAGAAGTACTTACCCTTAGTGGAGTATGCTTACAAAAACCATGTACATACTTCCACGGGAAAAGCACCTTTCGAGGTAATTGAGGGAAGATCAAAAAGTCCCTTGCTAATTAAGGTACATGGGAAGATCTTCGCTGCAGATGAGTATAGCCGAGACCTACAAGAATCTTTTCAAAAGATTAAGGATGCTATCTCTATCTCATAGCAAAGGAAAAAGGCTGCTACTGACAAGCACAGAAGAGCCCAAGCCTTTAAAGAAAACGATTGGGTCTTGTTAAAGTTGCCCAAGGCTCAATTAAGGCACACGACGGGCAAGAATCCTACGGGCCACCAAAAGTACTATGCTAACCTAGCAAAAAGGTACTATGGTACCTTCCAGATTCTTAGGCCAATCAACGAGATGGCCTATCAACTCAAGTTGCCCAATCATTGGCTCATACACAATGCTTTCCATGTGAGCCTATTAAAGCCTTACAAAGGAGAGCCACCTCAAGAACCAACTATTGAAGACCCACCGGAGATCGAGGACCAAGAGGAGGTGCTGCAACCCAAGTCTATTCTCCGACATGAAGACAAGGTACTAAGAGGTGGTAAGACTATCCGAAGATATCTTATTAAGTTTAAGAATTATCCTTTTGAAGATGCTAGATGGATGCAAGGCATACAATTAAAGGATAACCTAAACCTTGTCAATGCTTACAATGCTTCCCAAGAGTAAGCAAATGTACAAAATGTTAAAAATGAGCAAAGTTTTTGTCTTATAAGACTCTCTGTTTCTTTATTGTGCACAAAAATGAAGTAGTATGCATGCTTAGATCAAGTTTGCGGAGACGACGTCTCCCAAACACCAAGTAGAGCTTCTCACTCTACTATGGAAGATTGATAGGACTAATGTGCATACATGCTTGCGGCAGCCTAAGGCTCTCAAGCGCCAAATGGACTAGTCATCCATTGTGGAATGATGCCGTAGGGTAACATAGGGATCCTCTACCCGCTAAGAAAAGGACTCATGAATATGCTTTATCTTTGTAAGGCTTTAATAGGCTCACATGGAAAGCATTGTGTATGAGCCAATGATTGGCAACTTGAATTGATAGGCCATCTCGTTGATTGGCCTAAGAATCTGGAAGGGACCATAGTACCTTTTTTCTAGTTTAGCATAGTACTTTTTGTGGCCCGTAGGATTCTTGCCCGTCGTGTGCCTTAATCGAGCCTTGGGAAACTTTAACAAGACCCAATCGTTTTCTTTAAAGGCTTGGGCTCTTCTGTGCTTTTCAGCAGTAGCCTTTTGCCTTTCCTGTGCGATAGAGATAGCATCCTTAATCTTTTGAAAAGATTCTTGTAGGTCTCGGCTATACTCATCTGCAGCGAAGATCTTCCCATGTACCTTAAGTAGCAAGGGACTTTTTGATCTTCCCTCAATTACCTCGAAAGGTGCTTTTCCCATGGAAGTATGTACATTGTTGTTGTAAGCATACTCCACTAAGGGTAAGTACTTCTCCCATTGGGATCTTTGATCTACTTCCGTTACATATGCTTTTAGTAGATCAAGAATGGTTAGGTTAGCTATTTCACTTTGGCCATCCCTTTGTGGATGATAGGCCAAAGAGAAGTTTAGCCTTGTCCCTAAATTCTCAAAGAGACCTTTCCAGAAAGTACTGGTCATTTTAGGATCTCTATCCGACACTATGGACATTGGCAAGCCATGGTACTTGAAAATTTGTGAAATGAAGAGGGTTGCCATTTGATGGGCTTTGATAGTCTTTTTGACAGGTATAAAATGAGCTCGTTTATTGAACCTATCTACTATCATCCATATTCCCGTATTCCCATGGATAGACTTAGGCAATCAAAAGATAAATCCATGGATATGCTCTCCCATGGTGAATTAGGGATTGGCAAGCATTGAGAGGAAGAAGGAGTATCTTACGAGAAAGATGTACATCTCCTCACATAATCACTCATATTAGCATAGCTTAAGCTTGGTAGAGGAGATGAGAATGCATTGAAGCTTGGATCTTGGTTGGATTTGCATCCACAAGCCAAGAGTGTGTTGATGTAGGCTTCTATCTCACAAGCTTGGAGTAGGTGATGAGCTCTCCATTAAAGCTTGGGAAGAGATAGTCTTCTCTTTCTTCACCATGATATTGTGTGAGTGTGTGTGTGATAATGCCTTGCAAAAAACAGCCCCCTCTCTCTCTTGGGCGAGCCCTCTTGCTATTTGCTCTTGCTGAGCCCTCATTGGCTCTCCCCAAGTCAAGCCAATGACTATTAAGCAGCATAAGTGATAGCCTTCTGACATGTGTCCCCCTTTCCCCTTTTGTGAGAGATTTAGGTAATTAAATAATTAAACTAAACTCTCATTGGACCCCTTTGCCTCCTGGCCAATAGGAATCAGGCAAGCCATTGGGCTCCTGAATGCTCATTGGACCCCTTGTGAGACTGCCCAATAGTCTTCTAGGAGACTTAATTCTCATTGGTTTCTTTTATTAAGTGTTTTTAAATTAATTAAACTAGATTTACTCTAGCTTAATTCTCATTGGTCCACTTCAAGGGTCATCCAATAGAAACTGGGCACAACTTGTGGGAATCTGGCCTAGGGAGTTGACATGTGTACCTCATTCCCTTTGTGTAAAGGGAGCCTATGTGTGTGTGTGTGACTTTCTCTCTTATCCCCTACTCTCAAGGCTCGCCCCCTCCTTTGGATCCTTGTTGTGGCCGGTCTGCAATGTAACATTTAATGGCCTAATAACTTGTGTGTAGCGGAAATGAGCATGAACATAGTGGGCATTTCATTAGAATAGATTCCTAATGAGAATTACAAGAGTGCTTGGGTGGAGAGCGCAACAACAAGCATAACACCTAGTTAGATAGCATCAACAATACTTTCAAAAGAGAGAGAAATTAAGCTATTGACAACAGTTGAGCACTGGATTTGCATGGAGCCGGTCCCCCCTCCAAAAGGCTTTGTATTATGGTTTCTCCCATCAAGAGAGACATTGTAAAATACAATTCTTTGTGTTCCTTCAAGACTAGCTAGTGCAATGAAGATGAAAGCTTCATGCACTAAGCAAAACACTTAGCAAACACAACTTGAATTATCCCCGTTCTCAGACCCAAGACCTCACACAACTTCAAAGATGGTGAGAGCTAGCAGGGTATGAGAGTAGATTGAGAGGAAGAAGGAGTATCTTACGAGAAAGATGTACATCTCCTCACATAATCACTCATATTAGCATAGCTTTAGCTTAGTAATTAGCTTGGTAGAGGAGATGAGCATGCATTGAAGCTTGGCTCTTGGTTGGATTTGCATCCACAAGCTAAGAGTGTGTCGATGTAGGCTTCTATCTCACAAGCTTGGAGTAGGTGATGAGCTCTCCATTAAAGCTTGGGAAGAGATAGTCTTCTCTTTATTCACACATGAGATTGTGTGAGTGTGTGTGTGATAATTCCTTGCAAAAATCAGCCCCCTCTCTCTCTTGGGCGAGCCCTCTTGCTATTTGCTCTTGCTGAGCCCTCATTGGCTCTCCCCAAGTCAAGCCAATGACTATTAAGTAGCATAAGTGATAGCCTTCTGACATGTGTCCCCCTTTCCCCTTTTGTGAGAGCTTTAGGTAATTAAATAATTAAACTAAACTCTCATTGGACCCCTTTGCGTCCTGGCCAATAGGAATCAAGCAAGCCATTGGGCTCTTGAATGCTCATTGGACCCCTTGTGAGACTGCCCAATAGTCTTCTAGGAGACATAATTCTCATTGGTTTCTTTCATTAAATGTTTTTAAATTAATTAAACTAGATTTACTCTAGCTTAATTCTCATTGGTCCACTTCAAGGGTCATCCAATAGAAACTGAGCACACCTTGTGGGCATCTGGCCTAGGGAGCTGACATGTGTCCCTCATTCCCTTTGTGTAAAGGGAGCTTGTGTGTGTGTGTGTGACTTTCTCTCTCATCCCCTACTCTGAAGGCTCGCCCCCTCATGTGTAGGGATGTGTGTTGACTTTGGAGAGCACACAAAGCATCCAATTCCCCCTAAGCTTTAACCCTTTGGACACAACCTTTGAATTTTGGAACCTTAGCATTTTGGAAGTCTTAATGGGCTGAACCTTAGGGTCTTTTTAGCCCATTGTTGCACATGGCTCTTTTGCAGATGGCCCCCGCTTTGGATCCCTATTTTCCCTCCTTTGGATCCCTACTATGGCCGGTCTACTAGCTTAACCAATATTCTAGCTTTTTCTCCCCTAGCACTTCCCCACATTAAATGATCAGTTTAATATCAGAAAATCATTTAGGAGAATTAGATATTGACACACATACCTACACATGAGGGGGCCAGCCTTGAGAGTAGGGGATGAGAGAGAAAGTCACACACACACGCTCCATTTACACAAAGGGAATGATGGACATGTCAGTTCCCTAGGCCAGATGCCCACAAGGTGTGCCCAGTTTCTATTGGATGACCCTTGAAGTGGACCAATGAGAATTAAGCTAGAGTAAATCTAGTTTAATTAATTTAAAACACTTAATAAAAGAAACCAATGAGAATTAAGTCTCCTATAAGACTATTGGGCAGTCTCACAAGGGGTCCAATGAGCATTCAAGAGCCCAATGGCTTGCCTGATTCCTATTGGCTAGGAGGCAAAGGGGTTCAATGAGAGTTTAGTTATTTAATTACCTAAAGCTCTCACAAAAGGAGAAAGGGGGACACATGTCGGAAGGCTATCACTTATGCTGCTTAATAGTCATTGGCTTGACTTGGGGAGAGCCAATGAGGGCTCAGCAAGAGCAAATAGCAAGAGGGCTCGCCCAAGAGAGAGAGGGGGCTGATTTTTGCAAGGCATTATCACACACACACTCACACAATCTCATGTGTGAAGAAAGAGAAGACTATCTCTTCCCAAGCTTTAATGGAGAGCTCATCACCTACCCGAAGCTTGTGAGATAGAAGCCTACATCGACACACTCTTGGCTTGTGGATGCAAATCCAACCAAGATCCAAGCTTCAATGCATGCTCATCTCCTCTACCAAGCTAATTACTAAGCTAAAGCTATGCTAATATGAGTGATTATGTGAGGAGATGTACATCTTTCTCGTAAGATACTCCTTCTTCCTCTCAATCTACTCTCATACCCTGCTAGCTCTCACCATCTTTGAAGTTGTGTGAGGTCTTGGGTCTGAGAACGGGGATAATTCAAGTTGTGTTTGCTAAGTGTTTTGCTTAGTGCATGAAGCTTTCATCTTCATTGCACTAGCTAGTCTTGAAGGAACACAAAGAATTGTATTTTACAATGTCTCTCTTGATGGGAGAAACCATAATACAAAGCCTTTTGGAGGGGGGACCGGCTCCATGCAAATCCGGTCCTCAAATGTTGTCAATAGCTTAATTTCTCTCTCTTTTGAAAGTATTGTTGATGCTATCTAACTAGGTGTTATGCTTGTTGTTGCTCTCTCTCCACCCAAGCACTCTTGTAATTCTCATTAGGAATATATTCTAATGAAATGCCCACTATGTTCATGCTCATTTCCGCTACACGCAAGTTATTAGGCCATTAAATGTTACAGATTACATTTGGAGAGAAGCTCTCACTAAATTCTGCACGACATAGCCACATGACTTAAAGATGCTTGCGTAGGTGATTGCATCTGGAGAGAGACCCTCGCTGTATTCTGCTTGCGACGATTACAAAAGCTCGACCAATATAATATCATTTGAAAAGCCATGTCAGTTGGACGTCTTGCCAGATTTTTAAATCTCGGTACATGCAGCCACGTGGACGAACGTGGAGCCAGAATTGAGATTTTTCCTTCTACGCTAATGAAGTAATCAAGTAATGAACAAGCATAATTTAAAAAAGAGAAAGAAAAACAAAAGGTGTCCGAACCAAAAACATTTTAAAACAAGAAAAATCAAGAATGTGAGGTTGTGAAAAGAAATGTGATTTTTTTTAAAAAAATCATCAATATATATATGTGTGTGTGTGTGTGCGCGCGCACGTGCGCACGTGTGTGTGTATCTATAGAGTTTATTAGAATTATGCAAGGAGAAGTCACATGTGAAGTGAAAGGTGAAATAAAAAGATCCATTTATTATTTTAGAAGTGAAGATAAGTCTCTATCATCACACTTAAAATAACATTTAAGATAAGTCTCCATCATCACACTGAAAACATTAAAGATGAGTCTCCATCATGGCACTAAAAATAGGGTGCCAAAAGGAAGCCGGACCGTGGGAGGGGGGCGGGGGGGGGGGGGGGGGGGGGGGATTGGGGGGAGACATTGTTCTTGATCTCGTGATCATGCGTCCATGAATTCATTTCAATCCTGCTAACCAGGCAAGCACTAGCTACATTGTGTCTCAATATTGGTTTAAGACAATCTATATTACAAGGGGTCGACCCTGAGTCTAAATAAGGGGCCGACTTTTTCTTGGTCCCCTTACCCTACTTCACATTATAGGATCCAACTCCTATGAATGTGTTCCTTAATCCCTTGTTTTCTAAGGCCTTGTTTAAATGCCAAAAAGAGTTTTTGGTGAGCCTTGTGTGACACATAGGTATGTGAGATATATATATGAACCAACTGGTAACGAATAGGCAGTGCCAAATTTGAGTTTGGGGTTTATTAAAGGGAATCGAGGGGAGATTCTACCATGCCTTTAGGGAAAAGTTGAAAGTAAAGAAAAGGAAAGTGATTGAGGCGCGCAAAGAGATCAAGGGGGAAGAGAGAGAGATGACAGGTGGCAGCTTGGGAGGTGGAGAGAGAGGCTGTTAATCAAATCGTGCTACAAGTGGAGTGCGCTGGAAAATGATGCATGCGTCTGTGTGTCAAACGCGTCGTTGAGGTGCGTGGAACAGAGACTGGGTGTGTTGCGATGTTGTACGAGAGGCCCTCTGTCCAGGGTCACGAATCTCTCTATCATTGCTCTGCATGCTGCGATAGCCCAAATATGCTAAGCAACTCTAGGGAGTGACTCCCGACTGGCCTCTGTGTGTGTGTGTGTGTGTGTGTGTCGGGGTGGGCAATTCACGAACGGCTTGAATCTGGTTGTCTTGGCTTTTTTGAGAGTGCAACATGCTGCAGCTTGTCGCAATAAGGGTGAAAGTTGGGCGGGTGATGAGCTTTGCCAGGGACAGGTACAACATGCACCCAAAAGGGAGGGATTCAGTGTCGTAGAGTAATGATTTGAGGGCCAAGGGTTTTGCTTGCATGGTGTGTTTAACATGATGTGTCCGCCATTCTTTGTGTTGAATGTTGCCATGTAAGGGTGAAAGTTGGGCAAGTGATGAGCTTTGCCAGGGATAGGTACAACATGCACTGAAAAGGGAGGGATTCACTGTCGTAGAGCAATGAGGGGTTTTCTTGCATGGTGTGTTCGACCTGATGTGTCCGCCATTCCTTGTGTTGAATGGGCATGGCAAGGTTGGGCTTGGTCTGCTTCCCTGCATTGTGATATCTGCGGCCAATGGTGGAGTAAAGAGGTGTAGCTAGTAAGGACCAGGTGAGGCAGCGAAGCCGAGAGCGGCTGATGTTAGGAAATAAGATGTAGCTAAATAGATAATTGAGTAGATTACTTAATGGAGAGAGACAGATTTATATACACGAGATTATAGAGTAGAGAGAGAGAGAGAGAGAGAGAGAGAGAGAGTACACACGATATACGTGGTTCACCCAATGTGGGGTACGTCCACGGGAAAGCAGCCACTCAATGGCTTTAGTACTTCAAAACAAGAAGTAGTTTACAAAGGGATTATACCCTTAATGGAGCTCCCGCCTTGCTTCACTCTCACCACCTCACACTCACCTTGTTGCATCAACTTCACACTATAAAATGTTAGGCCAAAAGGGTTGCCCTCTCTTATGAGAGACAACCATGTGTAGCCGCCCTTGTGCGAATAAGTCCAAATCAAACCCTCCAATCCGCCCATGTGTGGCCTCCCTTGAGAAGACAAGTCCGCTTTTGAATTCGGCCACCAGCCACCGGCCATTGACTTCCGACCACCGGCCATCGGCCATTGACTACCGGCCACCGGCCAACCGACCGGTTGTTTTTCGACCACCGTCCGGCCATAATATTCCGGCGAAAAAGAATATTCCGGCGAAAAAAAGTTGCCCCTCATTCTTGTCCGTGAAAATTTTGGTTTCCGGTGAGTGATTTTCCTTCACGCACGATGGCTTCTCCTCATAATGCGGGCCTTACAAATGTGCGCTTTTACCACAGAAAATTACAAGGGTAAATCAGGCTCCATACTTAACAATCTCCCACTTGGAGATTGATGTCCAAACCAAACCTGTGACTGCTTTCCATTCTGGCTTCTTATCCTTGAATGCCGATTGAAGATGACCAAAAGCTCAACTTCTCCTTGTTGACCACCTTTGTAAACATGTCTGCAGGATTTTCACTTGCATGCACCTTTCCTAGCTTTAGTTGTCCCTCTTCCAAAAGAGTGTGTATGAAGTGATATCTCACCTCAATGTGCTTTGTCCTTGAATGAAAGGCTGAGTTCTTCGCAAGATGGATAGCGCTTTGGCTATCACTGTACAAGACACAATTGTCTTGTTTGAATCCAAGCTCTTCTAAGAATCTGTGAAGCCACAGAATTTCTTTGCTTGCCTCCGTCATTGCTACATACTCTGCTTCCGTGGTAGAAAGTGAAACCACTTTCTGCAGCTTTGAAGCCCAGCTTACTGTTGTGCTTCCAACCGTGAACACATAGCCAGTAGTGCTCCTTCGTGTATCTTTGTCACCTGCCATATCTTCATCAGCATACCCTTCTAGAAAAATATCAGTTCCTCCAAAATACAAAGCATTTGTTGTTGTCCCTTTTAGATACCTAAGTATCCACTTCACAGCTTGCCAATGCTCTTTACCTGGGTTGTCCATGAACCTACTCACAACTCCCACTGCATGTGCAATGTCTGGCCTTGTCCAGACCATAGCATACATTAGAGAACCTACCGCTACAGCATATGGAACTTTAGACATATAGGCTATCTCCTCTTGTGTCTTTGGACACATATCCTTCATTAGTTTAAAATGACCAGCCAAAGGTATAGAAACTGGTTTTGCATTTTGCATTGCAAACCTTTCTAGTACCTTCTTGATGTAATCTTCTTGAGATAGCTTTATTGTTTTCTTCGTCATGTCCCTTGATATTTTCATACCAAGTATCCTCTTTGCAGCACCTAAATCTTTCATTGAAAAAGATTTGGACAGCTCCTCTTTTAGGTCTTTGATGTCCTGCATGTTACTACTTGCAATCAACATGTCATCAACATACAACATTAGGATGATGAATTTCCCATCTCCCAAATTCTCCGTGTAGACGCAGTGATCCGAGTTGCATCTTGTGAATCCATGATCCAACATCCATCGATCAAACTTCAAGTACCATTGTCTTGATGCTTGCTTTAAACCATACAAGCTCTTCTTTAATCTGCAAACCATTTTCTCCTTACCTTTTACTTCATACCCCTTTGGTTGAAGCATGTAGATTTCCTCCTCTAAGTCACCATGAGGGAATGCCGTATTTACATCCATTTGCTCGAGATTTAGATCATGAGCAGCCACAAGGCTTAAGACAAGCCTAATTGAGTTCATTTTTACAACAAGAGAAAATATTTCATTGAATTCAATATCTTTCTTTTGAGAAAAACCTTTTACCACAAGCCTAGACTTGTACCTTTTCTTCCCACCTTCTTCTTCCTTTAGCTTGTACACTCATTTGTTTTGAAGTGCCCGCTTACCTTTAGGCAACTCAACCAACTCCCATGTTTGGTTGCGATGTAGTGAGTCCATCTCCACTTGCATGCTCTTCGTCCATTCTTCTTTGGATTCATGTTGCATAGCTTCTTCATATGATTCCGGCTCTTCAGAATCTGAGATCAAGAGATGGTTGAAGGAAGGAACAAACCTTTCTGGAGGTCTACTTGCTCTTGTAGATCTTCGGGGAATAGGTTGAGGCTCCTCATTTGGTTGACGTTGTTGCAAATTGTCACCGTTTGCAGTCCTTGAGTCTTCACCGTCCTCAAGCTCCATGTACTCATCACCTGTTTCTTTTGTTTGTTTTTTTTCCAAGTAATCTTTGTACATATTTTGTTCGTTAAAAATTACATCCCTACTCCTTAAGATTTTACCATCTTCAGGATTCCATAGGCGATACCCAAAGTCTCCTTCTCCATAGCCAATGAAGAAACACTTTTTGGACTTTGCATCTAACTTTGATCTTAGGCTTCTATCTATGTGCATGAAAGCCTCGCACCCAAACACTTTGAGAAATGCATAATTCACCAGTTTACCTGTCCATGCCTCTTTTGGAACTCCCCCATCCAATGCCATTGAGGGTGACTGATTGATTAAGTACACAGACGTACTTACAGCTTCCGCCCAAAGCTCAAGCGGTAGGCCTGCATGTATCCGCATGCTTCGTGCCCGTTCCATGATTGTCCTGTTCATCCTTTCTGAAATCCCATTTTGTTGAGGTGTCCTTGGGGTTGTCCTTTGCCTCCGAATGCCATTGCTAGCACAAAAGCTTTCAAAAGCTTGGCTGCAATATTCGCCTCCATTGTCGGATCTGAGGCATTTAACCTTGGTACCTGTTTCATTCTCCACAAAGGCTTTCCACCTTTGAAATATGGAAAATACATCGGATTTATTCTTCATGACATAAACCCATGTTTTTCTAGTCGCATCGTCTATGAATGTTACATAGTACAATGAGCCACCAAGTGATGGTGTACTTGCAGGACCCCAAACATCAGAATGAACCAACTCAAGTTTTTTATTTTTTCTTTCATTTCCTGATTTTTGAAATTTTACCCTCTTTTGTTTACCATAAACACAATCTTCACAGAACTCTAAGTCCACTTCTTTCAAACCTGGTAGAAGCTTCTTTGTTTGAAGGATTTGCATTCCTTTGGCACTCATATGCCCAAGTCGGTAGTGCCACACCGCACTGTCAACTTCTGTAGTTGCTGCACAAGCTGAAGGTTGCGTGCTAACAGTACACAAGTAAAGTGTACCGACTTTTTCACCCTTGGCAACCACCAAAGATCCCTTTGATATCTTCCACCGTTTGTTTCCGAATGCAATGTTGTGACCTTCATCGTCCAATTGTCCTGTAGAGATCAAATTTTTGCAAAGAGAAGGAACATGCCTAGCATCTTTAAGCTTCCATTCATTTCCGTTAGCAGTTTTGACAAAAACTGTACCTTTGCCGACAATCTCACAAGCTTCATCATCTCCCAAGTATACATACCCAAAATTACCTTTGGTGTAGTCTTGGAAATGTTGCTTGTGTGGTGTCGCATGGAATGAAGCCCCGGAATCTACTATCCAGGAATTAGACACATTGTCTAATGAGAGAATTAGAGCATCTTGCTCTACTTTACCTGCCACATTGGCCTCTGATGTTGGCTTGTTGTCTTGAGACTGTGTCTCTTTCTTCTTCTTGGACCAGCAATCCTTCTTGACGTGGCCCTTCTTGCCGCAGTTCCAACATTCAAGAACTGACTTTGTGCATGACTTGCTCCGCCTTGAGTGATCACGACCCTTTTGGTTTTTGAACCTCTCCTTAAGCCTTCCTCTTGTTTCCACTGATAGTGCAGCACTTGATGATTCTCTTGTGCTTCTCCTTCGCATTTCCTCGCTTAGGAGAACACCCACAACATCATCAAACTTAAGAGTATTTGTGCCAGAGATAGAATTACTTACAGCCATCACAAGGCTGTCCCAACTATCCAGTAGAGATGATAGTATAAGGAGAGCTCGCACTTCGTCATCAAAATTGATTTTCAATGATCGAAGTTGACTTATGTTTGTGTTAAAGTCATTTAGGTGTTCTGCAACTGAACCATTCTCTGCCATCTTTAGATTGAACAAGCACTTCATAAGAAATACCTTATTGGATGCCGATGGTTTCTCGTAGAAGTCGTCAAGTGACTTCATCAAGTCCTCCGTGGTCTTCATCTCCGAAACATTGAAGGCCATCGTTGACGCCAAGCTTAACCGGATTGTTCCCAGTGCCTTTCGATCAAGGACAATCCATGCTTCATCTGCCATTGTTGCGGGCTTCTTCGCAAGACCGCCTAGTGGCAAATAGAGGTCCTTCTGGTAGAGATAGTCTTCAATCTGCATCTTCCAATGTTGGTAGTTTTTGCCGTTGAACTTCTCAATCTTGAGCTTCCCTTCCTCCGCCATAACTCCCACTCAATTCAAGGAATCCTTTCCTTGAGATAATTTAGCTACGAGCAAACCTTGCTCTCATACCAGTTGTTAGGAAATAAGACGTAGCTAAATAGATAATTGAGTAGATTACTTAATGGAGAGAGACAAATTTATATACACAAGATTATAGAGTAGAGAGAGAGAGTACACACGATATACGTGGTTCATCCAATGTGGGGTACGTCCACGGGAAAGCAGCCACTCAATGGCTTAAGTACTTCAAAACAAGAAGTAGTTTACAAAGGGATTATACCCTTAATGGAGCTCCCGCCTTGCTTCACTCTCACCACCTCACACTCACCTTGTTGCATCAACTTCACACTATGAAATGTGTGTAAAAATGGCCTCCTTTTATAGGCCAAAAGGGTTGCCCTCTCTTATGAGAGACAGCCATGTGTAGCCGCCCTTGTGCGAATAAGTCCAAATCGGACCCTCCAATCCGCCCATGTGTGGCCGCCCTTGAGAACACAAGTCCGCTTTTGAATTCGGCCACCGGCCATTGAATTCGGCTACCGGCCACCGGCCATTGACTTCCGACCACCGGCCATCGGCCATTGACTATCGGCCACCGGCCAACCGACCGGTTGTTTTCCGACCACTTTCCGGCCGCCGTTCGGCCATAATATTCCGGCGAAAAAAAGTCTCGGGGGCCTTCGTCCCCTAGGCCTTTAAAGTTGCCCCCGATTCTTGTCCGTGAAAATTTTGGTTTCCGGTGAGTGAATTTCCTTCACGCACGATGGCTTCTTCTCATAATGGGGGCCTTACAAATGTGCGCTTTTACCACAGAAAATTACAAGGGTAAATCAGGCTCCATACTTAACAATCTCCGGGGGGGTTCACCTCTGAGCAACCGAGTAGGCTATAATCAGAGCTGACATGCATATGATGGTAGGAATACACAGTGAGGAAAAGGGACCTGGGGGTGCCCTGTTGTCCGAGAATTGGAGCCAAGTAGCTCTTGCATGGCGGGCGTGGAGAGAGAGAGAGAGACTGCAGTCAAAATTTCATCCGCGGATCGTCCTTGGCCTACGTTGGGGATGAGCGATGGCGCTGAGGCCAGTGACGGCAAGCGAATGAGCGACCGCGCTCATGTCAGTGAAGGCAAGTGGATGAGAACTCAGTGGCTAATGCCAAGCTTCCATCCCAGAGTATAGAGTGTTGCAGGCGATGCTAATAATCTGAGGAGATAAGTATAGACTGTGTTCATGTCTCGAGAGGGAGGGCATGATCGATGCAAGACACCGCGCAAAAAGAGCGCCAAGGCATCTGTGTGCGTGAACCGGGGTTGCAAGCCTTTTCCTTTTGAATTTACAAGATTCAAGGAGAATCTTTATGACAAATTAATTGATTTTCGTGGTTTAGACCCAAATAGTAGGTCCGTAGTAGGTCGAGCCGATCTTTGATTAAAAGCGAAAGTGCGTAACGAGAATCTTGGCAAGATGCTTTGGAGTGTTGAGGAATGAGAGGAAAGGCAAAGGCCAGGTGGCTGAACAGAGTGAAATCGAGCCAAGAGCTACACACACATAAGGACGGATGTAGCAACGAACTTTTTTTTTATATAGAGATGAGCTCGTGGAAGAGACACGGACGTGGGGTGTTTGCACTAACTAATGACAACAAATTCGCCTTGAGGATCGTGTCACGAGGTAAATTCTCTGGTGCTTGCTGCTCCAGGAGTTTTAGTTGGCGGGGTAATAAGTGATGTTGCAAAAGGATCTTGGAAGATTCTCTATAATGAAGATGGAGTGGACCGAAATAAATAGACCCAGTACGTTGTACAAAAGGGCTAATAAGTGAGGTTGCAAAAAGATCTTGGAAGATTCTCTATTGTGGAGATCAAGTGGACCAACAAGGTGTGGTCATGTGGTAAACGTTTTTTTTGGTGTTTGAATAAAGGGAATTAAGGGAGATGCTCCCTTGGGAATGGGGAAAAAAGGAAAAGGAAGCCAATGTTGAATGAGCAAGGAAGGCATTAAAAAAACTAGCTTGCGCGTCTCGCTTACCGACGGGTCTCGCTCGCTCGTACCACCTCACTCTGTATGTGTTTGTGTGTGTGTGCATCTTTACACATTTCTCCATGACACACACACGATCGACTCACACGATCAATACTTTCTATCTTTGGCCCCTTTAAACTACTCCTGGTACATTTAGCCCCTTTTGCACAGAGAAAGAGAGACAGAGAGCACATTACTATTACTCATTTCATTGTTGTCTCTCTCTTTATCTCACTCTCCTATAATTTTATTCACTTTGGTCTTTTTCTTCTCTCTCTCTCTCTCTCTCTCTCTCTCTCTCTCTCTCTCTCTCTCTCTTTGTTTGTGTGTGGTTGTGTAGCATGCACGTATGTATGTGTGTAAGTACCCCTCAAACTCAGTTCATCTTCAACTCTTTGTCTCTCTATGTGTGTTTGTGTGTGTTCTCTCTCTCTCTCTCTCTCTCTCTCTCTCTCTCTCTCTCTATGCTTAGTTCACGCCTACCAGTTTAGGATCCCATAGTACTTTTATCTTTTCATTTTATCATTTTGTCATTTCATTTTGTTACTCTGACTTTGTATCAGATTCACCACATTGTATCCCTCTGGTCTCATAGGTCATTTTTCTTAGCCTTTTGAAGACGTTAATATCATTTCATTTCTTTCTCTCTATCTCGTATTTTTTTGGATTATGGATTATTTTAATTTACCGTTTCGGTCACTTGTCAACTCTCTCTCTCTCTCTCTCTCTCTCTTTGGTCTCATAGATTATTTTGGCCTTTTAAAGACGTTAATATAATATTTTTGAGCCATACTCTCTCGACATCTAGAGTGAAAATAAGGATGGATTCTAGTAGTAGCAATAGTATTTTCTAGTCTTTTAGCACCCAAACATGGTATCAGATTCACTGTTTTGTAATAGTTGGGACTCATAGTTGATTTTGGCCTTTTGAAGACGTTAATATAACATCTCATTTCATTCGGCTTCGTTCTCTCTCTCTCTCTCTCTCTCTCTCTCTCTCTCTCTTCACTTTTTTTTGTAACAATTTGGTCTCATAGGTTATTTTGGCCTTTTGACCTAATTTACGTACGTTTAGGTCAAAACATTCACAATTTTGTAACAAATTGGTCTCATAGATCATTTTGGCCTTTAGGAAACATTAGTTTAACATTTCATCTCATTTCATTTCTTTCTCTCGATCTTCACAATTATGTAACAGTTTGGTCTCAGAGGAATTTTAGCCTTTTGAAGACGTTAATATCATTTCATTTCAATCTCTCTATATTTTAATTTACCATTTCTATCTCTCTATATTTTAATTTACCATTTCATTTCTATCTCTCTATATTTTAATTTACCATTTCCATTACATTAACCTAACTTACTAAGCATCTCTCTCTCTCTCTCTCTCAAATAATCAACAAATCAAATAATTAAATTGAAATAAAAATTAGCCAACACATTTTACCTGGTTGAACTGCCTCACCATAGCACGACTCCACTCTCATTGGCTTGCACACTTGCTGCCTACAATAAAAATATAGATTTTTAAGTTACATTCGGACGATGTTTAGGTGGAGAGAGAGAGAGAGAGAGAGAGAGAGAGTTTTGTTGCGGTGTCGAGTGCATGGTTGCGCGAGGAACGGCTCACTTCACCCAAATCCTTTGGCAGCAGCTTCTGTCATGTAGCGCGTGCGAGAGTGCAGTCGCGCAGCGAGAGTGAGCGTCGAGAGAGATCCGGCATGCAACCTCAAGTCCGAGAGAGAGAGAGAGAGAGAGAGAGAGAGAGAGAGAGAGAGAGAGAGAGAGAGAGAGAGAGAGTGCCCCCCACCTTGGTACTCTCGGCCCGGGGCTAGGACTGTGTCTTCCTCATCTCCCATCAGCGCAGCACTCCATGAAACCGAAGGCGACAACAACAACAATGTCGACCCTATTAAGCTAAATGGCGCGCTTGATCGGCGGCAGCTCTTGCTGGGGTCAAGCTCGCTTGGCATGGCAGGACTGCCATCTGTAGTGGTGCAGCTCGACGTACCGAAGCCGTTCAGGGCGAGAGAGAAGGCGACAACAGCAACAATGCCGACCCTGTCGAGCTGAATGGCCCACTTGATCGGCGACAGATCTTGCTGGGGTCAAGCTCGCTTGGCATGGCAGGACTGCCATCTGCAGTGGCAAAGCTCGATGTGCCGAAGCCGCTCAGGGCGAAAGAGAGAGGGAGGGAGAGGGAGAGAGAGAGAGAGAGAGAGAGAAGAGAGAGAGAGATAGCGTCTGCATGCCGTGACAGGAGCAAGATGGAGAGAGACGCCGCTGCCGCTAGATGTTGACCCGTCTTGAGAGGTGACATGAAAGCTGCCTACGACGAAGCAGACAAAAGCTGCCTACGACGAAGCTTTGACTTGAAAGCTGCCTACCCCTATGAAAGCTGCCGTGTGGAGGGACATTGGCGTGACGAGGGGGGAGGTGGGGGACGTAGTGAGAGAGGCAGACATATGCAAGCTCTCGATCCTCCTCTGCGTCTTCTTCTTCCTCTCTCTCTCTCTCTCTCTCTCTCTCTCTCTCACACACACACACACTCACACACACCCACACACACACACACACACACACAACAGGAAATGAACTGCGCTAATTCTCTCGCTTGTACTTCACTCAGAGAAGAAATATCTACTGAGAGTCGTAGGTTCCCTGCATCGTACTTCAATGTACTTGAATATATGCAGAGCCGCCCCCCAGTGCAAGGCGCCGCCACTTAATTATTTTTTTTGTCCTTAGCTGAAGCTTGCAGAAGTTGACACGTGACGTAGGTAAGCCGTCCGCCATAGTATGTTAGTAGATATCTATGTCATGTTGCTTGCAGGGCGATACATGACTGAGTGTGTGCACATGGACGTAAAGGAGGCGTTTGTGTGTGTGTGTGTGTGTGTGTGTGTAAGGCCAAGACAGGTGGGCATGTGTCTCTCTCTGAACACTGCTTCAAGGTCGGACCTGCAAATGGCGAGCTAGGGGAAGGGCTTAGGGGGGGCGGGGGCTACATCAGAAGCCTTCCACATGGTGCATTTGGGGTAGGGAATGGTCGGTCAGTGACCATTGACCGACCATTCCCCGTAATCACTATGACGGTGACGGATGCAAAGCGGATCCCGAACCCCCACGGCCTCTAAAACAACGGGGGCCGAATGGCTTGCCTCGAGCCTGCCACGGTAAAGCGAACAGGGGGCACCACCTAGCTTTGAGCGGCTAGGACGTAGAGCCCACGATGATATGAACACCGCAAGCGGGGGAGGAGATGTGTGCAACCTACTTGGTTTAGTGTTCTCTAGGGGAACTCAATGACTATGAATACTCATTGCCAAGAGCGGCATACGTGTGTGCATCGACCATTGGATAGTCGAGAGATGGATGTGGTTCCTTCGCATGGGCAATTCCCAGGCAAACCCAACACACAAGCCCCCTCCCCGTGATGGTGATGGTGTCAATCCCTCCTACTACACTCTACCCAATGCTGGTTCACCTAAGTTGCCCCCCCCCCCGATAGTGACCTCTCAGTGCCAATTTATAGGTGTTGGCTGCTTGGATTATGGTAATCCCAGTGTGGTTAGGGTAATCTTAATCGGGGAGACAGAGCAAGTGGTGGGCCCGGTGTGGTTGACCCTTGCTTTGTTTTGGGGGAGGTTATTAAAAGATGGGAATCTCTAGGTGGGCCTTTGTGACCATCACCTAGAAAGAGGATGTTTACAAAATGAAAATTTACAATGGCTCAGGTGAAAACTGAAGATAATAACCTAAAAATCACTAGGATGGTGTCGTGGTTGCGTGTTGCCAACGAATGGCGTGCTGCCGGTGCGTCCGTGTCGAGCGTACTTCTTTTCGGAGTCAGCCGGGGCATACCTTCGGCGCATTTTTTCTTTTTGTTTTTGGCGGCGTGTGCTTCGGATCCTTCTTCTTTCGTTTGTTGATGTCGTAGCCTTTCTCTTCGTATTGCGGTGTGGTGAGTATATGCGTGTGTGTATGTAGTTGTGCATGAGGCAGGTGTGTATGTGTTTTGTATAGGCATGTGTGCGAAAACGTGCGTGGAAAGGGGGGCTATATATATATTATATATATAATGTTATATAAATTTTTATTTTTTTTTCCTTTTTTCTGGCGGATGGCCAGCGGCATCCTTCTTATGCGCAAGGCGGAAAGGCAGAGGGGGGGGGGGGGGGGGGGGGGGGGGGGGGGAATAGAATAAGGGGTGTGTGTGTGGGTGGGTGGGGTGAGTGTGTGTGTGTGTGTGTTGTGTGTGTGTGTGTGTTGTGTGTGTGTGTGTGTGTGTGTGTGTGTTTGTGCGCGTTGATTGCGGACTGCGCATGGAAAGAGAGGGTGAGAGGGTGTGTGGGGATGCGAGTTGCGGCGCACAGCGCTTGGGGAGAGAGAGGAGAGGAGGGGGGTGTTGTGGGGTGTGTGTGTATGGTGAGTGTGTGTGTGTGTATGGTGTGGATTGCAGCGCTTCCCATGAGAGAGAGAGAGAGAGAGAGAGAGAGAGCCTTGGTGTGGCCTGCGGCATCCAAATGAGAGAGAGAGAGAGAGAGAGAGAGAGAGACTTGCGCGCTGGCGTGAGAGGGAGAGTGAGGGAGAGGGGGAGGGGGAGGGTGGTTAGGGATAAGAGATAGAGAGAGAGTGTGAGGGAGAGGAGAGTGAGGGGAGAGGGGGTATGGCGGGGTAAGGGAGATGTGTGTGGGTGAGAGGGAGAGGGGGGGTTGTGTTGTCTTGCATGGGAGCTTGAGGACGAAGGGGAAATAAGTCAATGGGGGGGGGGTGTAAGGGAATATATCCGCGGGCCAAAAGGGGGGGGGGGGGGGAATGGGGAAGAGCCGAGGGGGGGGTGTGAATGAGCCGAGGGAAGGTGAGTGAGGCGAGCGGGGTGGGGAAGAGGGAGGATTGGTCGGGGGAGGGAATATTGCGGGGCCAAAGAGGGGGAGGGGGGGGGGGATGAGGGTAGAGGGTAATGGGAGAGGGGTGGGTGATTAGGGTGAGTGTAAGAGTGAGGGGGGGGGGTTCTCACGCGGCTCACACCGAGGGAGCACGAGAGAGGGGTTGGGGGTTTCTTTTCAGAGTCTTTTCCTGGCCGGGGAGGGTAAATCGGGGAGAGAGATGTTAGGAAAGGGGGAATGTAGGGAAAATGGGGGGAGAGAGTACGAGGGTTTTATCCGATGCCCATAGGGCGGGAGGGAGGAAAAATAAATTACGGTGGGGGGGTACTGAGAGTGGGGGGGGTGAAATGAGTTTTTTTTTTCCCTTTTTTCTTGATTTCTGAAAGTCGGCTATCATTAGCCCTCTCTCTTTTGGCTAGAGGCATTCATGCTTCTAGCCCTTCTTCAGTTTCTTCCGCTGTAGAGTTAGAGGGTTCTCCCTCTTCTGGAATGTCTAGCACAAATTCTGGGTCAAACCTAAGAAAATACCTCTTCAGTCTCCATCCATTGACTCTAGTCTTGTGAATTCTCCCATCTGCTTCCATCAGCTTATAGCTGTCGTTGTCGTAGCGCTTCTTGATGATGAATGGCCCTTCCCATCTGGGTTGAAATTTCTTATCCTTCTTGGTATCAAATCTGTTGTCGTATCGCAGCACTAGCATGCCTTTTTCCAGTCTTTTATCTTTAAGCCCTTGATTGAAAGTGAGTCGGCGTCGTTCTGCCTGTGTTGCATAGTGATTGATTGCTTCTTCCCTATCCATTTGTAGTCTCTCTATATCCAAGATGTGGTTTCGAAGGTTTACGATTGGACGGTGGGTCTGGCTGGCCAAGACTCGTAAGCTGGCTATTTGTACCTCAATGGGTAGAATTGCCTCCTTCCCATAAACTAGATGGAAAGGGGTGAAACCTAGTGATGTTCGGAACGTTGTTCTGTAGGCCCAAAGAGTTGCCATGAGATGTTTATCCCAATCTCCTGTATGGTTGTTCACCTGTTTTGTGATGATCTTGCAAATCATTCCATTTACCTTCTCTACCAGACCATTGCATTGTGGATAGTATGGTGTGGAATGCCGACGTGTGATGCCTAACTTCTTCATTAGTTCTCCTACCAAATCACCTATGAATCCTGGTCCTCTATCTGATATTATCTCAAGAGGAGTGCCAAAACGGCAAACGATATGCTCAAAAATGAACTTTGCCACATCTTGGGCTGTAATGCGGGTGGTGGCCGTTGCTTCTACCCATCGCGTCATGTAGTCTACACCCACTATGATGTATAGTTTACCTGATTGGGCCCTTGGTAAGGGACCAATTGCATCTATTCCCCATTTCTCAAACGGGCCATATGAAATGATAGGGGTTTGTGGCTCGTAGGTTAGCGTGCGATCACTGGCCACTTGACAAGCCCTACATGTTTTGCACCAATGGTGTACATCTCTGTTCAAACTAGGCCAAAAGTATCCTGCTTGTAGAATCTTCCTATTGGTGATATTTGGAGCAAAATGACCACCGCAGACGCCGTCATGGCAGCTTGAAATTATTACCTCTGTGATTTCACTGGAGGTTGGCACCCGCCTAAGAATTTGATCCTTGCCCTTACATTACAAGTGGTCGTTTATAAGGCGGTACCTAGTAGCCTTCCTTAACAGCCATTGTTTTTGGCCTTTAGTGTGTCCTGTTGGACATTCCCCTGTATTCAGAAAGCTGATGATATCAGGCATAGCGTCACTGCCTTGGAAGAGGGGTAGTTTTAATTTGATTGCTCCTATGGGAACATCTTGTATTATTTCTTTAGCTAGTGCATCTGCCTCTTGATTTTCTGCTCGGGGAATATGGAAGAGCTTTACTGCTTCAAACTTCTTTAGAAGGTCCTTAACTTGGCGAAGTTAACCAAGTAAAACCTGATTTTTGCACTTCCAGGTGCCATTTATCTGCCTTATCAAAAGCAAAGCGTCGCCGAACACATTCAAGCGCTGAATTTTTTGTGAAATACATTGTTCCAGCCCAAGGATTAGGGCTGCATATTCTGCCTCATTGTTAGAGTGGGAGTGTAATAACTGCCCCATGGAGAATACTCTTTCCTGCTGTTCATTGAAAATGACCATGCCTGCTGCAGACTGATCCATTGTTCTCTTGTATGCTCCGTCAAAGGAAAGAGAGTGAGCTCTCTCTAGCTTAGGGCTCTCTTTTTCTGGTATTCCTTCCTTTGCTTCCGTGTTGACCTTCAGCTTCTTCTCGTAATGGCGATGAGTGAGAATTCCTGCTAGACTAGCCCTGGTGGAGTTTTCTACTTGCATGGTGTAGTCAAACTCTTGTGGTCTTATTAACCACTTTGAGATCCTAGATGAGACATCCATGTGTCGCATTACATAAGGGAAAACCTCTTCCATTGTAAGGATTACAAATGGTCTAGGCAGGAGATAGGAGCGGAATTTCGTGGTAGCAAACATTAGTGCCAGAACCATGTGTTCTACTTCGGTGAATCCATTTTCTGATGGGGTCATGACTCGACTAGAGAAGTAAATAGGGCGCATGAAAGAAGTTTTGGGATCTTTTTGCATTAGCACTGCTCCCAAAGTATCATTTCCTACACTAGGGTTCACATAGAATGGCTCGTCCCACTTAGGAGGTGAAATAGTGGGAAGCTTAGATAGGACTTGCTTTACCTCAGTGAACTGCTGCTCATTCTCTTCACTCCATGAGAAAACATCCCTTTGGGTGAGTTGTTGTAGGGGAAGGACCACTTGAGATAGCAGGTGAATGAACCTACTTAAATATCTTACCTTCTTAAGGAAAGAAACCAACTGCTTGGCGGTGGTGGGAGATGATAAAGATACCAGAGCCTGAATTTTGCTAGGGTCAACCTCGATTCCTTTTGCTGAAATTACATGGCCAAGGAGAGTGACCTTGCTCTCACCAATGTGACACTTGTCCACGTTGAGTTGGCCACCCAGGGTTTGTAGCCTGGTTCATCCATCATAGACTTTGCTTAGATGAAGGGCTCGTGAGCTATAGATGCAAAAATCATCTATGAAAACCCATATTGATGTTCCAAAGTAGGTTTGGAAAACAAATTTCACATAGCGTTGAAATGTGGCTGGGGGGTTGGTGAGGCCAAATGGCATCACTCTGTAGGCAAAACATCCCCAAGGTGTGATGAAGGTTGTCTTCTTCTGATCCTCCTCCGCAATGCTAATCTGGAAGTATCCTGAGTAGCCATCGCATACTATGTAGCATTCGTAACCCGCCACTTCATTGAGTATTTCATCCTGGAATGGGAGGGGAAAACGGTCCCTCTTCGTGGCTGCATTGAGAGGTTTATAATCCACACAGACTCTCCATTTACCTTTTTTTTTGTGTGACTACTACTGGGGAGACCCATTCTGAGTCTTCGACAGGGTAGATGAAACCTGCTTGTAGCAAACTCCTTACTTCCTTAAGCAATGCCTCTTGTTAACGTTGGATTACTCCAAGTCTTCTGAGCTTCTGTAATACGGGTTTACTGCCTTCCTTGAGCTTTATGTGGTGTTGCACTACTGTAATTCCTGTGATCTTATCATAGCCATCAATGAACAAAGTAGTGAAGTTGCCTAACATGGAGACATACTCCTTCCTTTCTTCATTGGTTAACTCATTTGAGAGCATTTTTTGTCGCTTACCTGCATCCTCCAATGACTGCTTACCTGATGGTCCCTCTTGGTTTGCTGAGGTTGCTTCAAATTGTGTTAATCTGTTTGGGTCTTTAAGAATGACTCCCATTACTTTAATGCTATTGTCACTCCCATCGGTGGTGGTTGTGTCTTCTCCTGAGGTAGACGAGGAGTCGCTGGTGGACTCGTCTTCTGAAGCCTCCAAGATCATATTGCGCTACTTTCCAGTCCTCGTGTCTTAGAATATGGAGTTCCCTTTAGCATCCTTCATCTGGATCATCCCGGTGCTCCAGTCTTGTTTGGCTTCCATGGCCATAAGCCAAGGCCTTCCAAGAATGATGAGGTAGCCCTCCCCTTTGTGTGGCATGACGAAGATGTCTACCTCCACTTCCGCATTGAATGCTTTTACTTTGACCGCATTTACAATGCCTACGCATTTTACTCTTACATTGTTTGCCATCTTGGCTCGGCAGGGTGCCGGCCTACTTACCTCTAAACCTAGATGGTGCATCATCTTTTCACTCATGACGCATATTTGCGCGCCACCATCTATGTAGACGTTTGAAATCCGCTGCCCTTTGATGTGAGCGTCCATGGTTGGCAAGATGTCATCGAGATCCCTCCCAGAGATAGCCCCAGCTATCCGTGGTTTTGATTTCCTGGTACTTACCATTTTCGTCCATTGCCTCCTCCTTCTGGGTGCAAGGTGGAGTAATTGGGGCCAAGTTATCTTCGGGCCCTACATTAACACATCCTGAACTAAGTCATAGGGTTGTGCTTCCTCACCTAGTGAGAAGTCCACGATGTCTATCTTCCGCCGTGGTTTAGCTGCTTGCTTGCTAGACTCGGCTTTCCCTTTCATCTTCTCTTATTTTTGAGATGCCTCCTCGTGCCTCGCACGTTTTACTCCCATAGCATCCACTTCTTCTACCTTCGCTTTTCCTTTGTGCTTCTCTCGAGCTGACTCTTCTACCTTGGCCTTCCCTTTAGCCTCTAAGCTAATAACACTCACCGCTTAGTTCACCGCAGGTGGTGGGGGTAGTGGTGGAATGAGAGGTTGGGGTGGTGGTTGCTGTTGTCGCAGGATTTGGATTGTTGGGATTGGTCCAAGCTGCCTTGGTGGTGGTCTTACTCTTGGCGGAGAGATCTGATTCTGTCTCCCCCCTCTATTGAAATTATGCCTTCTTGGGTGTGGGCAGTAGTATATTCCATGGTCGTCTTCCCCGCAGTTGTAACAATGGTATTCTGGGTTCTGCCTTCGTTTCCCCCTTCCTTGTTCTGGATTTCTGCCAGATGCATGCCCTTGCTGCACCAGATGCACAGATAAACTCTCTAGTTGGGTGGTGATGCGACTCACCAGGTCTTGCTGTTCCTCTGATGTCTCCTGTGGTTGGACTCTATGATTGGCTGTTGCAGCCACTGGGGTTGGTCGGGCCGAGCTTGTTTCCTCTGACTCTTTTACTCTTGCTTGCATGCGCAGCTTCTTGTCTTTAAGGCGGGCTACTTCGACTGCCAACTCATATGTTGCAGGAAACCTTCCCTTCACCTTCTCTCTAAGCGGCGAACATAGACCAGCAATGAAACGGTCCTTCTTCAGGAAATTAGGCGCTCCTTCGCCTTCCTCCAGTGTGGCAACCCACCTCTCCCATAAGTCCACAAACTTTGACTCATAGGTGGCGTACTCCAGCAGGCCTGCCTGCTTTAATTCTGTCAATAGCTGCCATAGCTTCTCCGAGGTTGTGCCTCCACCAAACCTCTTTACAAAAGCAGCCCTTAACACATCCCATGCATTCTTGGTAGCGTGGGGCAATGCATTATACCAGGACTTGGCCTCTACTTTCATCAATAGAGGAAAAATTCTGAGTCGTGAAGCGTCGTCATCTTTGTTGGAGATGACATAAGCAATGTCAAAATCGTCCAAAAAATCAGTGGTAAGATCCTCACCCTTCTTTCCACTGAACGTGGGGAAAGAAACACTTGCCATGGTGGTGACTCGGGAAATTACAAACCTTTTTTTTTTTTTACATCAACAGCAACGGCTCATATCGTTTTTTTACAGGGGCGAACGGATAGGCTAAAACAAGATAAAAATAGAGACATTAAAGGAATGATGGTAATCTAGTATGAGGAGAATGATAGGGTTCAGGGAATTGAGGATTTCTCCTAGTACTGCCGCATCGAATAGGTCAACGATCTTCTGTTGGTAGAAGACTTTCCTACCTACATAGATATTCACATGCATATGCTGCAGGAATCTGAAAGGGAATGTCGTCAGCCCGTTTTCCATCATGCACAGAGGGTGAAATACTTACTTATACTCTTACCATGCTAGTGTTGATGAGTCAGCACATCCACAAGAGGTCATCACCTTTCATGGGCTCTACCCTTCCTTCGTTGCTTAGCACGTACGGGGTGATGGCGACGCGTCCGACCACTCCCAGTCTCTTGGCTAACAGCAATTGTAGGTAATTTCCATAATCGGCGTGTTGCATGAATTCTACTCCATTCAGCTGCAGCTCATCTCCAGCCCACTGGGTCTCTCCCGTGGTAGAGAGCTTCTTCAGGATACATTGTACAGGGAGGGGAGGAAGGTCCTCCACTCGCTTCCCAAAACAACGAGAGCAGTAGCTGAACCACTCTTCTCTAGGACATGGGAATCTTCTCACCACTTCTTCTTCTGGATTGTCGAAGTGGATTGGTAGCACTCGCATGCGTCGTGCAAATCGGTAGGCGACCTTCCGCCGCTTAGCTTCGGATGACTTCTTCTTTGACAAAGTGGGTACAACCCGGCTTTCTGAGCTTGAAGCACTTGCTTGGCCAGATGCTTCTCCCTTCGGGGTCATGTGTTTCCAGGCTAGCCTATCTTCTCCTTGCCCTTGGCTCGAGCAGCCCCTTTAGGCCACTTTGGGGTTTTATCTTTGACTACAGTTTCTTTAGGGAAAAGAGGCCTCACCGTCTGCTTCCCTTCCTTGACGTGAATGACCTAATTGCGATGAATGTCAATGTAGAAGAATTCAGCCCTTCCGCTGCCTTCGTTGCTGGCACTCATTGACAGTGTGCTTTGGTTGACAACAGTGATGGCACCTCACCAATCTCCCACCTGATGCTTTCGATTTATAGTTAGAACGAGCGACACGAGATGGAGAATTTACCTCTTGAATGTTGATGACACTGCAGCCTGGCAGTAGCACCTTAATGAAGGCGGCTAGGGCCTCCTTCGTCTCTTCTTCTTCCGTCCTCCAGTTAGAAAATTCCTTTAGCCACTCGTCCATGATTGATAGTGGGTGTCACTTTCAGCATTGTAAACCGAAGGGTCTTAGAAAATCCCTCCTCCGTGGGGGCACCAAATGACGGACGCAAAGCGGACCCCGAACCCCGATGGCCTCTAAAACGCCGGGGGCCGAATGGCTTGCCTCGAGCCTGCCACGGTAAAGCAAACAGGGGGCACCACCTAGCTTTGAGCGGCTAGGACGCAGAGCCCACGATGATATGAACACCGCAAGCCTACACACACACACACACACACACAACACAGAGAGAGAGAGAGAGAGAGAGAGAGAGAGAGAGAGAGAACACTCGTAATTGATGAAAACAACCTCGGGGGTGTGAGGGTGAGTTATTTCGGCAATATTTACAAGGTGGCATGCCGTGGTGGTAGAGAGGTAGGGGGAGGATATGGTGCAACCTACTTGGTGCGTTCTCTAGGGCGACTCAATGACTGTGAATAC
Source organism: Adiantum capillus-veneris (assembly GCF_014529385.1). NCBI lineage: Eukaryota > Viridiplantae > Streptophyta > Polypodiopsida > Polypodiales > Pteridaceae > Adiantum > Adiantum capillus-veneris. The sequence continues at coordinate 141,393,926 of NC_140946.1, forward strand.
TCATTGCCAAGAGCGTGCATACGTGTGTGCATCGACCATTGGAGTCGAGAGATGGATGTGGTTTCCTTCGCATGGTTCAATTCCCAAGGCAAACCCAACACACAAGACCCCCTCCCGGTGATGGTGATGGTGTCAATCCCTCCTACTACACTCTACCCAATGCTTGGTTCCACCTAAGTTTCCCCCCCCGATACTGACCTCTTAGTACCAATTTATAGATGGTGGCTGCTTGGATTATGGTAATCCCAGTGTGGTTAGGGTAATCTTAATCGGGGAGACAAAGCAAGTGGTGGGGCCGGTGTGGTTGACCCTTGTTTTTTTTTGGGGGAGGTTATTAAAAGATGGGAATCTCTAGGTGGGCCTTTGTGACCATCACCTAGAGAGAGAATGTTTACAAAATGGAAATTTACAATGGCTCAGGTGAAAACTGAAGATAATAACCTAAAAATTACTGGGATGGCGTCGTGGTTGCGTGTTGCCGACGAATGGTGTGCTGCCGGTGCGTCGGTGTCGAGCTTACCTGTTTTTGGAGTCGGCCGGGGGCATGCCTTCGACGCATTTTCTCTTTTTGTTGTTGGCGGCGCGTGCTTCGGATCCTTCTTCTTTCGTTTGTTGATGTCGTAGCCTTTCTCTTCGTATTGCGGTGCGGTGCGTATATGCGTGTGTGTATGTAGTTGTGCATGAGGCGGGTGTGTGTGTGTGTGTGTGTGTGTGTGTGTGTGTGTGTGTGTTTTGTATAGGCATGTGTGTGCGAAAACGTGCGTGGGAAGGGGGGCTATATATATATATATATATATATATATATATATATATAATGTATATACAATTTTGTTTTTTTTTTTTTCCTTTTTTTGGTGGATGGCCGGCGGCATCCTTCTTCTGCGCAAGGCGGAAAGGGAGAGGGGGGGGGGGGGGGGTAGAATAGGTGTGGTGTGTGTGTGTGTGTGGGTGGGTGAGTGTGTGTGTGTGTGTGTGTGTGTGTGTGTGTGTGTGTGTGTGTGTGTGTGTGGGCGTGTGTGTGTGTTGCGCTGTTGCCTGCGAGGGCGTGTGTGTGTGTGTGTGTGCGTTGATTGCGGACTGCGCATGGGAAGAGAGGGTGAGAGGGTGTGTGGGGATGCGAGCTGCGGTGCACAGCGCTTGGGGGGAGAGAGAGGAGAGGGGGGGGTTGTTGTGGGAGGTGTGTGTGTGTGTGTGTGTATGGTGTGGATTGCAGCGCTGCCGAGAGAGAGAGATGAGAGAGAGAGAGAGAGAGAGAGAGAGAGAGAGAGAGAGAGAGAGAGAGAGAGAGAGAGAGAGAGAGAAGAGAGAGAGAGAGAGAGAGAGAGAGAGAGAGAGAGAGAGAGAGAGAGAGATAGATAGATAGATAGATTTTATTATCGTCCTCGGAGGTCAAATATGACCTATGGGACCAAAGTTACATGTGATGTAGTATGTGTATGGCTGATGAGTGACTCTCGATGCTCCAAAATTGTAGTGATGAGAGTCGCAATGGAGAGCCCACACTTTGGCTGGGAGAGGAAAGTGTGTAGGTCTAAGTTATGGCTGAAAATGTGAGAGAAGCAAGTTCGGATGTGATCAAAAGCTGAGCACTCTAGTAGTGTGTGGTACTCAGACTCTCGAACTTGCAATGAGCATAATGTGCACAATCGACTTGACTCTTCTCCATTGCCCCAACGCCCTATCTCGCATCGAAGGAAATGGGAGCTAAGCCGAATTGCTGCGATAGTGCGTATCGCGGACAAGGGAATAGGCTCAAGCATGTAAGTGTGAGTACGGTTTCCTCTCTCAGCGAAGAACATGGTTTTGTAGTTGGGGGCAATATAGGTGGTGTAATGTATGAAGCGTGACCCACCGGATTTCTCCCAAGCCGTAATACATTGGCGTTGTAGAGAAAAGCTTCATTCACTTGAGAGTCAATTGAAGCATCATGTAGCAAGTGTAATGCATCCCATCTGCCAAACCACTTCTTTATGTCTTGCATCCATCCCGTGCTCAAGATCTTGCTTTTATGCGTCTTTTGAACTTTTTTGCTTGCTTCCCATGCAATTGTAGGAAGTCGATGTGAGGGGTTTTGACGCATCTTTATCATGTACTCCACAACCCTTTCCATGCCCATAACCTCAATTGGAAGAGATCCCGACTCAAGAAGTAGGAGCATATATGGTGTTTGTGTCTTAACTTGGAGAAAGTTTGTAAGAAAACGCTTTTGGACATTCTCAAACTCTTTCCAAGTAGACTTTGAGATGCTCCCGCCCCACACTTCAACTCCATAAAGAAGAACCGGTGTCACCAATGCATCAAAAAGATACTTCTTGAGAACCCAACACTTGATGTTTCCCGCATTACACATGTTCTCAAATGCATAATATGCTCTCTTTCCCGCTTCCAAACGACGCATAGCACATTCATGCCACTTGTGATTGGATGGAACCTCAAGGCCAAGGTACTTAAAGCTCTCAACAACTTCAAGTGTCTCCTTGTTGTACACAATGCATGGCTTCTCTTATGGTTGGTTTTTCACAAGCATAACCTTTGTTTTGGATTCATTTACAATCAGCCCACTATGCAAGCAAAAGTTCTCAAGGACAACCATAAGCTTTTGTGCATCTTCTAAAGTGTGTGTTAGAAGCACTACATCATCCGCATACAACAAAAGCATGATTACCGCATTGCAAATAGTGACCTCTTCAATGCCTTCTTCTTGCATAAAGTCAAGTACCATTTGTTCCAATTGATCGATGCATAGACCAAAGAGAGTTGGTGACAATGGACATCCTTGTTTAACCCCAATAGTGCTTACAAAAATTTCTGAAATTTCTCTTCCCATGCGCAATTGACAAATCACCTTCTCATAGATTCGAGAAACCGCAAGCATAAACTCACTTGGCACTTGGAGTTCTTCCATCCTTCTCCACAAATTGTTACGTGGAATCATATCAAAGGCTTTCTTAAAGTCCACAAAACAACAATACAATCGCTTGCCTTTCAACCGACTTTCCTCCATGAGAACACGAAGAGTGACAAGATGATCAATGGTGCTATGGCATCGACGAAAACCCGCTTGTCCCTTTGCACGCTTGTCATTCTCTTCAGCCCAATCACTCAATTTCATCTCCATTATGCACCCAAACAACTTTGCCATAAGAGACCCAATCATTATAGTCCGGTAGTTGGTTACATTCTTTACATCCCCTCCTTTATGCAAAGGCTTAACCCAATTAGTACTCCAATCATAAGGCATACCATGTTGAAGTGCAAGGTTGAACATATCACACATCCACTCATGGGTAAAATCTCCCGTCCATTTGATCATCTCCGGCTTGATACCTTGAAGATCTCCCGCTTTGCGAGTGGCCAACTTTTCAAGCCCACCGCATACATCCTCAATATTAAAAAAAGACGGCATACATGGGAGTGAACCATAAAATGGCATTTTTTCAGTATTTTCTTGCTCATATAATTGCCTACAATGTGTGTACATATCCACTAGACTCAAGTTACCAAAATTCTCAACCCGCTTGCCTCTCAAGTTTCTCCAAAATCTTCCACATGCATGTGCCTTTTCTTGGACTTGAAATTCTTGTTGCTTTACTTCCCATCTTCTTCTCTTCTTTTGAATCAATGCCTTGTATGTATGAAAATGACTTTGATAGTTGTCTTTGTCCATAGTTGCATCAAGCTTTATCAAGGACTTTCGAGCATCTTGACATTCTTTATCAAACCACCTTTTGCGTGATCTATCTTTGTTCATACCATGGAGATGCTTTATGGCAAAGCATTCTTCCGCACAAGAACAAATAGCTTTCTTGAAAGCTTCCCATTTAGTTTCCAATGGTGCATCACATTGAAGCTTTGTCATCCATAATTTTTGCTCAACCATTTCAATGTACATTGGTGCCCGTTTGAAATCCATACATAGTGATAACTTCTCTTTCCTTTGGCTGAGATTATCATGCTTAGTTGCTTCTCCACATGAAAGGTCAATACATAAGGTGCGATGGTCGGACTCCGGGGTCCATTGACCAAACATAAAACTCTTTATGCGATACATGATGGCTTCAGAGAGTAGCATATAGTCAATCACACTATCCCCATTATGTCTTCTACATGTAAATCCATTGGTTCCACTCCACAAAGATACACCATTGGCAATGAGCATACCGGTGCTATTACACATGTGTAAAAGTAACTTTCCATAGTGATCCGGCTCTTTCTCATCCATTGAAGTACGATCATACAAGTGAACTTCCTCCAACTCCCTTGAAATGTATGGCATATCAAATTGTTGAGTATCATGTTGCAATGTTTTTGTACGAGCATTCATATCCCCAAATACAATAACATCACCTTCACCTTTGAAATAAGCAATGTCCTCTTCCAAATCAGAAAATGGTTGATCTCTATCCATGCAAGCATAAAAGGGAGAATCATGATGAGGAATGTAGCAACCGGCTACAAAAATTGGTGCTCTTTTTGGTGTCATAATTTTCAGCCATACATAACGTTTGTACTTGTCATCTTTCACAATTGATACAAAATCTTCCAATCCTTTCTTAACCATACATGCTAACCCTCCTTGTCCTCTTCGTTGCTTGAGATTCTTTGACCACATCAATGAATGTACATTGTAATCCTCCAAGCCGTTAATCCTTTGTGTATCATGCTCCCAAGTTTCAACAAGAAGTACAACATCGGCTTTGCTTGTTAGTTCATCAATGCCAACCCCTGCATTCCATGGGTATCCATTACAATTCCAAAAGCATATTTTCAATTGTAACTCGGTCTCATAGGTCACGCATCCCTATTTGCTTGAGAGACTTGCCTCCTCCTTGGGCACATTTTCTTCATGAGAGATCTCCTTGTTTTTATTATTCTTTTCCTCATATGCCTTGCGACGCATATTTTGTTGCTTAATAGTGCGATCTTCACATACAAAACATTTTGTATCCCTCAAATAGATCCAACTATTATCAAGGATAATCTTTCGCTTGGTCTCATCCGGCATGGTGCATACAATTGGCCGTTCTCCCGAGCGAGGAGCTCCTTGCTTTCCCACTCTATGTGCTCCATAGACCATAACTCCGGACATGCCAAAGTGGGTTTTGAAGAAATCTTCAATAACAATGGCAAGAGAAGGAGGGTGTCTCTAACTTCTCTTCGGGAATTCCACGAATAACAATGTTCTTGGAACGTCGCTCCCGTTCCTTCAACTCCTCCACATCCACATTCTCAACATTCTTTGTTTGAACCATAGCTTGCATGAGTGAGGAATTAGAAACCACATTGCTACCACATACATCAGCCCAAGACTTGTTTGTGCATACATTTTTCATGTCGCATACATCCGGCTCATAGTGTCAAATTTCTCCTCTTTCAATACATGGTCATGCTCTACTTTGCTCATCCGCTCCTTCAAAGCATTCAAGTCCACAAGAGAGCGTTTACATTCCTTGACTTCCTCTTCAAGTTGCATCAAACGTGTTGTTTGCATCTCAAGTGTCCTCTTGAGATTCTCATTCTCAACCACAAGTACCCTTAGTGTGCCATTCTCCATTGCAAGTGCTCGTAAGTCTTCGCCTTGTTTGTTTACGGTCTCTTGCAATGATACCAAGTACGCCATGATCATGGTTTCCGATGTTGTTGGTTGGGTGGTTGTGTTGCTATCTCCACACTTAGGAGATTTTGGATCATTTTCCACAATGGTTGTGGACCTTGTTGAAGAAGAAGAACCTTGCGAGTGCCGGAAGACATTGTATGTAAAATAGGAGATGAGAATCAATTTTGTTGAACCTGTTCACTTCGAAAATGCTGCTACAGAAACGCCTTCCATAACTCTGAAAATTTCTGTCTTTACATCAATGCGTAGAGGACTTCGTGCTCTTCGATTGAGGCTATAGATCACCCAAATCGGAGTTCGGATGAAGAAGTTATGATCAAAAGAGTGGACTGCTGTCTACTAGGTCAAAAAACGGCTGCACTCAGAGAGAAACTTGGCGTGGCCTGCGGCATCGGATGAGAGAGAGAGAGAGAGAGAGAGAGAGAGAGAGAGAGAGAGAGTGAGAGAGAGAGAGAGAGAGAGAGACTTGGCGTGGCTGGGATGAGAGAGAGAGAGGAGAGGGAGGAGGAGAGGTAGGGAGAGAGAGATGAGAGAGGTGTGTGAGGGAGAGTGAGGGAGAGGGGAGGGTGGAGGGGAGGGAGAGTGTGTGAGGGAGAGTGAGGGGAGAGGGGGATGGCGGGGTATGGGAGATGTGTGGGTGAGAGGGAGAGGGGGGGTGTGTTGTCTTGCATGGGAGCTTAAGGACGAAGGGGAAATAAGTCAATGAGTGGGGGGGGGGGGTGTAAGGGAATATATCCGCGGGCCAAAGAGGGGGGGGGGGGGGAATGAGGCCGAGGGGGGGGGTGTGAATGAGCCGAGGGAGGGTGAGGCGGGAGCGGGTGGGGAAGAGGGAGGATTGGTTGGGGGAGGGAATATTGGCGGGCCAAAGAGGGGGGGGGAATGAGGGTAGAGGGTAATGGGATAGGGGTGATTAGGGTGAGTGTAAGAGTGAGGGGGGGGGGGGGGGGGGGGGGGGGGGGGGGGGTTCTCACGCGGCTCACACTGAGGGAGCACGAGAGAGGGGTTGGGGGTTTCTTTTCTGAGTCTTTGCCTGGCCGGGGAGTGTAAGAGTGAGGGGGGGGGGGGGGGGTTCTCACGCGGCTCACACTGAGGGAGCACGAGAGAGGGGTTGGGGGTTTCTTTTCTGAGTCTTTGCCTGGCCGGGGAGGGTAAATCGGGGAGAGAGATGTTAGGAAAGGGGGTATGTAGGGAAAATGGGGAGAGAGAGTGCAAGGCTTTTATTCGATGCCCGTAGGGCGGGGGGGGGGAAAATAAGTTACGGTGGGAGGGTACTGAGAGTGGGGGGGGGGGGGGGGGGTGAAATGAGTTTTTTTTTTCCTTTTTTTCTTGATTTCTGAAAGTCGGCTATCAACGGCATGGTGACCGGCGGGAGCCGGGAGTCATGGCGGGAGCAGTGATTATGGAGGAATGGTCACTGACGGACCATTGTCGGCCGTCAAGCGTCGCTGGGAGGAGGGCCAAGCAGATCTTGCACAATCGTTCTTTGTGCTGATTCGTCATGCGCTGATTGCACGCTGTCTGTGCGCATTCTGTATGCTGAGTTGTCGCACATTGTTTAATATTCGCAATACTGATGTGCCATACAATCATTTGCAATGCTTATAACTTAGAGTTGAGTCGCACCAGCTTTAGCAGGGTTAACGATCTGCTAGCAGACAGTTGGTCGCACCCACACGCTGCTTGGCATGCCTACGAAAATCACGTTGGAAAGGGAAGCTAGCAGTCAGCTCCTTGTTGGCATGAGACTACGAGAGTGAAGCTGCATCGTACTTGTCCAAAAGAATAGCTTATACCCCCCCTTTTCCAAAGTGCTAGCAGCGCTTGCCTCCACCTTCGACTTTTCCGCCTGAGCTTGAGGAATTTCCAAATGTAGCAAACCCTCTCTCCCCACTCCCCAGCCCAATAGATGTACGGTTGCAAGTTGCTATCAATAGATGTACGGCTGCAAGTTGCTGTCCTCCGACCAACGACCTAAACCAGGTAGAAATTCTGAGAAATTGTTTTAATTTTGCTACTTTTCCATGGTGAGTTTGGAAAAGGAAACGTGAGTTTGCATAAGATAAGGAGAAATGGTTCCTTTTCATAAACTTTGGCCTTTTAGCAAAAGTTTATGAAAAGGAACGCTACTTTGAAGTGACGTGACCCTTGCTCTAGGTTAATATCCCAATTAAAGGAGTTGTGTCCTACATTTCAAAGGAAAATGACTTAAAGGAGCAAGTCTTCTCGAGCTACAAGTGAAGCATCTGAATGTTTTACATAAGGGAAAATTACCAAAATACCCCTCTAATTTGAGGAAATTCTCAAAATACCTCTCAAATTTCAAAAATTCCCCAAATACCCTCGATATTTTGTCATAAATTCCCAAAATGCCCTTCAAATTTTCCAAAATTCCCAAAATACCCCTGGTTGTGAGAGTAAATTTCTCGAAAAATAAATTTTTTTGTACATCTTCACAAGAAGAGTGATTGTCTATCGTACAAGATGCTAAAACTACAATCTGAGTTAATTACGTAGGCTTTGGAGATGAATTGTTCCATTATTTTTAGACATAATTGCCTTTTTTGAGATGGTAATTGGTGACAAATTACATGCTGATCACTCAAAAACGAATCTCAATTATCAAATACGAATGAAGATTAGAAAATCTTGAACAATCCAACCAAAATAGATACAAGGGTATTTTGGGAATTTTTGAAATTTGAGAGGTATTTTGGGAATTTCCTCAAATTAGAGGGGTATTTTGGTAATTTTCCCTTTACATAATTACATGCCCTTTACGTTCCTTTAAAATAAACAGTTTTGAAACTGTCTCGTGTGAATGCTCTCTTACGTGTTGCTTAGCAAACGAGGACCATGTAGACGTCGGAGCTATAACAAGCGGTAGAGCTTCACAAAACAGACGATAGCAACAAGCCAAATAGTTTTGCTTTAGAATGTTGAGATTCTCTCGGAATCTCACAAACTAAGGAGGCGTCCAAACGCGGGGGACGCACTGAACGCTTCTCCTCTGATGTTATGTATGTAGAGCATTCGCACGGCACCCAGTAGCGCCACGTGTAGGTTGGGCTTACCACCTGCAACCGGAATCGGGATGCGGAGAAAACCAAAAATTTGGAAAAAACTTTTGAATCGCCCGCCACCCAAGAGTGCTACCTTGCGATAGTCTCTCTCCCACTTCCACTTCTGGACTGTGCCGCCGAGCTGATATCTCGAGCTCTTCCACTTCCACTTCTGGACTGTGCCGCCGAGCTGATATCTCTCTCTCTCTCTCTCTCTCTCTCTCTCTCTCTCTCACACACACACACACACACGCACACACACACACTTTGGTTGCCCTCACAACAATTTTGGAAAAATTGCAACACTGTTGCTTCCGGTTACAGCTTCACAACCAGTGCATGCAGCAATCGTCCCAACTTTTGTAATCTCTTGTGCCTGATATGGATGACGGGGACGGCGATGACATCGTTGCCGCAATGATCCCCACTTTCCTTGCGGCAGCTGGTAACCTCTTCTTGCAAGCCACACGAGATATCTCCTTGGGGTGATATCTCCCCTCGTATGTGGTATGTGAAACCAAGGTCCTTGCATTGGTGGCCTAATTACAACCGATAGTGCTTGCTCGACAACGAGCGCTTTCAATCTTACTTTTAATTGCCGCAAATGCTATTCGACCATCTGGCTACGCTATTGCATGATATTCCACCTTCGCACATCACTGTTCAGGGTCGATACTTATGCAGCTCAGCACTGGCATAAGTGGTGTGTCAACAGTGTCAGTGATTGTGGATGCACTATATCATCGATTGCATGAGTTCGTGCATTGGCCGTCAACTCCTCTCGATATGTAGGCAGTGAAAACCGGAATGGAGGGCGCAGCTGGACTGCCTAATTGTTGCGGGCCTATCGATTGCACAAATATTCAACTTGAGGCGCCGCATGAGTTATCAACCAATTGGTGTGACAGGAAAGGTAGCTACTCTAGCTCTGCAGGAGCCTCCGTGTTGGCGGATGCATTGTTGGCGAGTTGTGGTGGAACGTCTGACTAGCCTTGTACCATATTCTGCCTTGAGCTTATGGACAGCCTCACATCAATCGGCGTAGCCCCTATGGGATTGGGCGTTGGAGGTTGCAAGCTAGCTATGGCCGCCATTGAGGATACTAGGAACCTCAAGGAGCTTTCGACCAATTGCCACCTAGTAAATATAATCCCATTTTATTGTTTTGCTAGATTGAACTAGCAAATCTCTAGCAAATATAGCAGATGAAACTAGAAGTGAGGCCTTGCTATGTAGTTGCTAGATAGAACTAGTAAAATCATGCTTCCTACAAGATCGCTATATAGTAATCTAATGTTCTTCCTAGATAGATCTAGAAAAATGGAGTTGCTTTGTGGTAAGTAGGACGCCAAAACCACTTTTTCATTTGTTTTATATAGAATCTCACAAGATCCTTTTTTTTCTTTTTGTGGAAAAGGGGGGAGAGGAGGCACGTGGAGAGAGAGAGAGAGAGAAGAAGAATAAGAAGAGAGTTTTAACATTGTACGAAACTATCCCGAGAGGCCTCTCTCTCTCTCTGTCTCTTCGTGCGCATCGGCTGCCTGGGTAGGAGGAGATAGAAAGAGAGCTCGCTCCATGGGAGCACTTCCTCCCTTTGATCGTGACTGCTCTCTCTCTCTCTCTTTCTCTCTGTGTGTGTGTGTGTGTCGTCGTTGCTCTGTCTTTCTGTGCTTCCGGCAGTGATTGCGATGGCAAGAACTGCCTTGGCTTGTTGTGGAGAGATATCGTAGGCAATGTCCCGAGAGAAGAGCAAGGGCTGGTCGTCAGAGAAGGTCATGGCAGGTAAAGCTTCAGGCAGGAGGGCGATGGGGAGGTGGGAATCTAACACTGATAGGATGTTGTCATAATATGAACTGATGGTGCCCACGAGCAGGTTGGCAGAATGTGAGGAGGGGTGTTGTTGCGCATTGCGTAGTGGTGCAAGGAGATGGGGCGCAGGGGATGGTAGGCCAAAGCAGGGAGGAGATCAAGGGGATGGTAGGCCAGAGCATGGCGGGCTGAAGGCGGGAGGGTGCGAGGGGTTCGTGGGAACCGAGATGACCATCCGAAAAGCTAGGGGAAGGGTATCTACGGGGCTAATTAATTAATGGATCACACAATAGACCCAAATAGGTAATGCCAACGTTTGCATTAGATGGAATTTAAAGAGATCCCTTGGCACGGAAAAAAGAAAAGGGAGTTTGATTTCAAATTAAACTCAAAATGTGTGTGTGGGGTAGGTGGGGGGTTTGTGTAGGTTATATCAATTTGAGATGTGAAATTTCCAAAGGGGAGGAATGTAAACATAATTCTGGAACACTATGCCTTGGCAAAAGACAAAAGGATGGGTGAGTAAATGAAGGTAGGGGTTCCACGTGGGTGCTAGGCAGCATAGATCTCTCTCTCTCTCTCTCTCTCTCTCTCTCTCTCTTGTGCGCACGCAAGTCTAGACGCAGCATATGTTAATCTCTCTCTCTCTCTCTCTCTCTCTCTCTCTTACTGTTGCTCGTCCGAGAGACAAAGACCTCTCTCTCTCTCTCTCTCTCTCTCTCTCTCACTCTGTTGCGCATCCAAAAATGGTATTTCTCTCTCTCGCGCTGCCTTGTTGCGTTGCAACCATCAGTCTACGAGCCAAGGTGATTCGCAACAGGACATCATGTTGCTAGGGGTAGAATGTAGCAGAGGAGGGATGGGGGACGGGCTCGATGGACAGGTCTCTCGCATGCTGGGGAGGATAGCCACACTTTATGCAACGAAAGCTCTGCCTATTTCCTGATCGAGGATAAAGAGAGGGGAGCAAACCTAGGATGCCAATCTCATCTGAGGAGGAGCAGAGAAGCAAGTTGAATGCATTGATAGATGTTGCATAGTGGCTGTGAATCACACTTCACGAGTAATGCAAGGTGGGCAGGTGTGTTGGAAGAGAGCATGGACAAAGGAGCAATCAATGTAACAAAGGACACATGCAACGTGTGACAGGGGTAGCACAATGCAAGACTGAGTTCGCGTGGGAGCACCTTCCATGCAAAGGGTTTTGGGTATTCAAGAGCGAGGAGTAGGAATCTGAGGAGATTCCTACTAATAGATGAAAGTTGAGTGAGTAGTGAGCAGTTGCTTTGTGGTAATTAGACATGGGGTGCAACATTTCCTACATAGTAATAGGTGCTACACATTTTCTCTCTAGTAATTTAGTGTAAGTGATTACTATATAGTAACTCATAGGTTGTAACAATGTTTTCTACATAGTAATAGTTGCTACAGATTTGCTATTAGTAATTTAGTGCAAGTAGATCGATGGATATAAAAATTTTCATTTTCTATATATAAAAATGTGTGTGAGTTAAATACTCCTCTCTCTCTCTCTCTCTCTCTCTCTCTCTCTCTCTCTCTCTCTCTCTATTTCCAACATCGAGTGGGTTCACTTGTTTTCCTTATAGACATGGGTCCAACAAAGTGGATTATGTTTTGGAAGCCCAATTTAATACACTCTATTCAAGACTTTACAGTCAGGCCCATACATATTGGGGTAGCGATAGATCATGCTTTCCTCACCTTTATTCTCTCATTCCAATTCAGCACAGCTTGATTGGCACAGACACCTACACATACCCGATACACTTTTTCTTCAAAGACTGATTCTGTCTACATAGATGGTATCTACAGACGCTTATGCACAGATGATCTAAGGAGACCTTTAGCCGGGGAGCTCACTTATATATTGACAAAGACATAGAATCATACCCACACATTGAGCATGGGCAGCGACAATGTTTTGGGAGCACACTCCAAATAGCTGGTATGATGAGGAGTGCAGAGAGATTTGAGCCTGCCTTCAAAGGGAGGTACTTCTAGAAGTCATTACTCATAGGCAGTCAAAGATTGTTGCTCGACATTTGGTACGACGGAAGAAGAGGGAATTTCTAGCTTGATTAGAGCAGGATTTATGTCAGTTGGTTTTGAGCCAGGTTTCAAGCGAGGCATGGCGACTCTTCCTTGAGCACTCCCCCCCACCGGTCATCACTTCTACGAAGGTAGGGGGTCAATATGCAATATCTCTTTACACAGTCTCAAGGTAGCCACCGATTCCAGATCCACTAGAGCCATGCCCACACACATGTGCTTTCTTCCGTCGAGATGGTAAAGAAATCCATTGACAAGATGAAGACTAGGAGAGTATATGATCACCATGGCCTAGTAGAAGAGCATTTTATACATGCCAGAGATTTGCTTGCAGAGCTTCTAGAAATGATGTTCAACCATGCCATGTGCAAGGTCCTACATGATACTTGGAGTTTGTCCATGACCGTACCTATCTTCAAGTTAGAGGACCCTATGGAGCCTGTGAACTACCCCACTATTATGATTGGACACACATTGGCACGATTGTACAAATCCATCCTTGAGCAACAATTGAGTAGCTAGACAAAGAGAGGGGATGTATGGGCAGCAAGATAGATGGGTTTCAGGAGAGGTTTCTCTACTCTTGATCATATTTTGATACTCAGAGCCATTATTGAGGAGGGGAGATTACGTGCGAGACTTCTCTATTGTTGCTTTGTGGACTTCGCAAAGCCTTCGATACAATGCCTAGAACTAGATTGATGCACATATTGTAGGAGACAGGGGTACCCAAAGAGTTGATAATGGCTCTATACAAGTCACTAGTGGGGCATGTATGCACTCCAGAGGGGAATTTTGATTTGGTTCACTGCACTGTTGGGATGAAACAGGGTTGCCCGCTATCTCCTACACTATTTGACATGTATGTGGATGAGGTTGCTAACTACATTGAGAGGGATGGTGATAGAGGAGCACAGATGGGAGGGACATGGAACTCGCTATTGCTATATGCTAATGATATTGTGCTAATTTTTGACTCCCCGGATGGGATGCAACGTCATCTAGATGCTTTATACACATTGGCCCACAATAGTGGATTGTCTATTAACCTGAGAAAACCAAGGTTATGGTGTTCAACACCACACCACAGTGGGCCATGAGGTGTGCACCTACTTCTACATATAGCCAAGAGATGGTGGAGTATACAGATGCATACACCTATCTTGGGATAGTCTTCAGTGGACCAATGTTTTCATTGAGGAGAGTAGTAGAGACTAGATTGACGAGAGCCTATGTGGAGAATTGGAGAAGATGTGTTCGTAGGTTAAATTTCAAGAACCTCGAACAAAGCAATGCCTTTTTGACACTCTAGTGGCTTCACCTATGCTCTATGGGGTTCAGATTTAGGGACTCAGCCCTTATTGGACCACCATAGCAGATATGGTAGCACTGATGGATGTAGATGTATGGAGAGGCCTCTAGTCTCTATGATCTCTCAAATGATTTGGACTAAGGCCTCAGTGCCACATGAGATTACTCGAGCTGAACTAGATACCAAAAGCACATTAATGCAGCCGGTACAAGGGTTTGTTCAATAGCACTCAAGGGGTTTTTCGGGACTACTTCCTTAACGCTGTTTCAACTTTGTTTGTTGTACTAATTTGTATAGCTCTTGTTTGGTAAGCTTCGAGATTTGGCAGCTACCTTTTTGCAATTTAGCACTTATGAAGCCTCTAAGTATGGCCTTGTGTACAATTCTAGGTTCCATTCACTAATAAGCTTAGCAAATGTGTGGTTATGCGCATAGCCCATTTCATTTTTTCAACTTGTAGAGGAATTAAAAGTAAAAAAAAAAACAAAATCTCCTCTAATTTGTGGAAATTCCCAAAATACTCCTAAAATCAAAACATAAATTCAAATACCCCCAAAATTTTAGTCTCTATGATCTCTTGAATGATTCGGGCTAAGGCCTCAGTGCCACATGAGATTACTTGAGATGAACTAGATACCAAAAGCACATAAATGCAGCCAGTACAAGGGTTTGTTTAATAGCACTCGACTAAGAAAAAAACCAAAATATCCTCTAATTTGTGGAAATCCCAAATACTCTTGAAATTATGAAATAAATTAAATACTTCCAAAATTTTGTCATAAATTCTTAAAATGCCCTTGAAAATTTTCAAAATTTCCCAAAAACCCCTAGTTATGAGATTAAAGACTATTGTCTATCAATACAAGATGCTAAAAAATAGAGTTTGAGTTGGTTATGTACGCTTAGAATTTAGCGTGGCAAATAATATCCACGCTGCCAAGAAACTAGAGCTACTCCCGCCACGCTCGAGCGACTGGAAAAGATGAGAGAGAGAGAGAGAGAGAGAGAGAGAGAGAGAGAGAGAGAGAGAGAGAGAGAGAGAGAGAGAGAGAGAGAGAGAGAGAGAGAGAGAGAGAGAGAGAGAGAGAGAGCTAGTGCTAGCGACGCGGCTGGAGTCCACCGAGAGAGAGAGAGAGAGAGAGAGAGAGAGAGAGAGAGAGAGAGGTTGGCATGCGCGCGTTGCTGAGACCAGACAAAGATCGACAGACGCTGCATGCTGCTTCGACTCAGAGCGCTACAGCCGCCAGCCCTCTTTAGCATCATTCGGAGAGAAGCTGTCCTTGCCCCCTCTGCAACCTCACTCTGATCGAGAGCTCGCTAGTGCAACTGCATTAAGCGCGCCCGGCGTTAATTATCTCCAGGTAGATCGAATCTTTCTGAATCTTTTAAAATTGAATCTTTTAACGCTAATCTTGTAATTTGTGGAAATTCCCAAAAGGCCCCCAATATTTTGTCATAAATTCTAAAAATACCTTTAATATTCTCCAAAATTCGCAAAACAAAACTTGTTTTTTAGATTAAATGTTTCCAAAGATTAAAAAATTCATAGCTTTTGATAAGAAGACTCTTTGTATATCAATACAAGATGATAAAACTAGATTTTGAGTTGGTTATGTAGCCGCATTATTGGAACTTGTCCGTGGCTACTTGGGTGCCTGCGGGCCCTAGTGTTCGGGAAAAAATGTGTTTTAGCTTAATATCGTGCCATTTTCAATTTTAAAAATTGTTGATTGAGGGCAAGGGGAAAGGAGAAATTCTGCTTCAAAATAGAGAAAAATAATGTAAAAACTCTAAAAAAGATCTAAATTTTTAAAATTTCCTCTTGGCAAATTCAAGAAAAAGAATTTTGTATGTTTGGAAAAATGTTTTTTCTGAACAGTGGTGCGGCCCCTAATCTTTATGGAAGTGTCACCCCCTAATGTACATAAGTATTGAAAAATTTGCATAACAATGGAATTTGTTATGAATAAATGTTAACCCTCACGGCACACGGACACCCTATGATCTATAAACGTTGTATTGTTTAGAGTCAGGTACCGGGCTTGTCGGACCAATAGGAACAGGGTAAGGGTGATCGCCGATGACAGGCGCACTCTAACTGGAATATTCAAGGAGTTAGTTGGCTAAGTATGGGCGCCCAAGTGTGAATGGGGTGAGCTCATATAAAAGCCACTAAACCTAATTTTTACTCATTCTCTCATTGTGCAATAGAAGCTGCTCTTGCTCCATCTCCACCTTCTCCTTCACCATCTCCTTGTGTGTGTGTGTGTGTGTGTGTGCGTGTGAGAGAGAGAGAGAGAGTGTGAGAGTGTGTGTGCGATCGAGCGTTGCAGCGGCACGATGACGGCAAGGCGGTCGAGCGCGGCGTAGCGGCGTCTCCCTCTTCTTCGCGGCGCGGGAATCCTTCATTCGCAACTACGCAGGAGGGTGAGTGACACACCATTCTTCCTTGTGAGCTTGTCTGTTGTATGACTGTGTGCTAGGAGCCTTTGTGGCTCGCACACGGCGCATAGCAAGTCCCTAGCCGTGACATTTTTGGCGCTGCTGCCGGGGAGCTGCTGCGCGTGAAGCTCCAATGGCGACCTATAAATTGTATTGAAGCTATTTTTTAGGCAGGAAAGGCGCGGCTTAAGTTTGATTATTGTTGTTATGCAAAAACAGTAGAGAAAGACACAATGTTGTTGACTGCATTCAAGTTTTCTGTGTTCTGTTAAGCTCTGTTTTGCTAGTTCTATTAAGCTCAGATTTCAGCTTACACAGTTAGCATTTCTTGCGTTTTCTGCATTTTCTGGTTTGCACTGCACAGTTCTGTCAAGTTTCAATTTTTTGCATTTTTTGCGTTTTCTGGTTTGTGCACAGTTAGGCGCACAGTTAGTTAATTAAGTAGGTTAGTAATTAGGTGAACCACTGATTAGCAGGTCAATAGGTAGGTGAGACAGTAAATAGTTAGGTGAGGTCAACGCGCACCAAAACGTGTTTCAAATAATTAAAAATAATAATAATAAATTAAAATTTTAAAAAAAAATTCGAAAAATAAAAACGTGAGTGAGGGGGAGGTTAGAAAAACGGACGGGTTGGTTTGTATAAAAGTGAGATCGGGATCGGGATCATTTGACCCAATCCCAATCCCAATCCCAATCCCAAGCCCAAGCCCAGGCCCAGGCTTTGTCTCTGTCTTATGATATAGGGTAGTCTCACTCCTATATATATAGGCTAGACTCACAAGGAGGGAGTGAGGAATGTGGGATAAGTCCTACACTCTCCTCTCCTTCATTGCACACTAGGACTTGCTATTTGGAGCCTAGTTCTCCAGCTAGGAAAAGACTGTTTCGGGCTTTTCTGGAGCAAAATAGAAACAAACGGTGGGCTGTAAAGCACAGCGTGTCCCTCCTAGCGATACGCTCGTTTCCAGCTATCCCACGGCCCATCCCACGACACGCTCTAAAAAATCTAGCAAAAAAACAAACAAAAAACACGCAAAAAACTAGTCACAAGGCCTCCTAGAGCAGCTTTTTGACACCTTAGGGTATCAAAAGCACATGCACTTATGCTCTGGGCGGGTGCTAGAACACGAGCATATTGAGGGTGCCTCTGTTCATACGAACACCCATTACCCACCCACGATAGGCTCTAGAACCTCAACGGGGACACAAGGTAGCACCACCCAAGACCCTAAAATAGCCGCTAGTGATTCCTCCTCCGACTCAGAAATCATGGAAGCATACCCTACCCAAAACACTGAGAGAGAAGGCCATGCACCTCCCGAAGCTCCACAGCCTAGTACTAGTATGTTTAGCCGTTTCATGGAAACATTAGGTAGAGCTACTCGCTCGGAACCTGATGCAAATGAAGCACACGAAGGGGGTGGGGAAGTGGACTCTCCTTTCACATCGCACGTGGACCCCACACCCCCAAAGAGTGTCCATGTGGATATCCTGCCAACTTCTTACCAAGAAGGCCCTGTTGAG
Organism: Adiantum capillus-veneris; assembly: GCF_014529385.1. NCBI lineage: Eukaryota > Viridiplantae > Streptophyta > Polypodiopsida > Polypodiales > Pteridaceae > Adiantum > Adiantum capillus-veneris. The sequence continues at coordinate 141,411,761 of NC_140946.1, forward strand.
CTGCCTCCTTCAGAAGTTCCCTCTAGAGTACCGTTGGTGACAAGTAAAACCACGGGGAGCAACATTGCTTCTACCTCACAAGAAACCGTTAACACGTCGACTCTAGAAGGATTGTTCATTAATGATCATTGGACATACGACCTCCACACTGAGGTGTTGACGGATCTACACTCTGGCCACGCCTACCATGTAGGATGGATAGAGATTGTACGATCCACCTCTAGTGCCACGAGCATCAAAGATCAACAAAAAATGATCTGTAATGTTATCCATGGCATTATTCAATCAGAAAGGCAAAATCGAGGGGTAAATATACTCTCAACTGGCCCCATGAGATTTCTGGATACGAGCAAGGCTCAACAACCTACTCTATCACAAATGGAGACTCCTCTAATGAGTCACATGGACCCATCTTACGTCATTTCACCTGGGGTCTCTATGCAATCTGAGCCTCCGAGCAACAACTTTAGCTTCCCTAACTTGGCTCAACCCTCTATTAAGGAAAACACAGTGCTCACTCCAGGGATAGGCCTGACAGAGAATGTACCGATGACATCTACGGTTAGCGCAGTGCCACTACCTAGTGTCGTAGTACCTAATATGGGGCCTCGACCGTATGTGCCTCCAGCCCCTTATGCACACATGGCCCCCACACCTCCAATTGTACCACTTGTTTATGCTCCTTGAGTGCCGCTCCCTAGCCCTTATCCGAGTGGACCTATGCCCGGTTATGTTCCATATCCTGCATCATCCACACATATGCCAAGACCGGTACCCGTCCCTCTCCCACATATGATTCCAAGAGTACCTCCACCGGCCCTACCTCCTCACATAGGTGACTTGGCAGCGTTTGCTCAAACCATAGGTCAATCTATCGCGGAAAATATGCGTCATGCATCTGATAGAGAGCCCAGAAGTAAGGCAGTACAAATTGCCAAACTCATGCAAAAATTCAATGGGGACGAAGATGCTAGAAAACACATTGAAGTGTTTGAACAAGTCTGTGATTTCTTAGGGGAACGCAACGAACTACATAAGTGCAATGCCTTAAGCTTGACATTAAGTGGGAAGGCTGGAGATTGGTATAGAACCCTAAGGGTGGACGAGAAAACAATCTACCCTACCCTTTGAAGATTGTTTCTAAAGGAGTACATACGAGAAGGTGTGCTTTGGGGTGTAGCATCTCAGCTACAGAAGGCCGAACGTAAGGAAGGAGAGTCAGTAAGGGACTTCATTAGTCGTCTAAAGCACTTAAACTCTCGCTGCCCTGTAAATGAGTGCTTCAACAATAACCAACTGCTTGATTGATTCATTCGAGGATTGAGGAATGAAGGAATCTATAATGGACTAGTGATTAGAGGTATCACAACCTGGGAAGATGTCACTGCCAATGCAATCCAATTAGAGGACAACTTGATGATAGCAGGCATGAGGGTGTCTACTGACACGAGATCCACTAGCTCACAAGCCATTGAGTATGAATCCATGACTGCAAAGCCCATTGCCAATGAGCCAAAGGTATTTGAGACATTCTTGACAGACCTCACCAAGGCAATCCAAGAGTCTCTTAAGGATAATCGACCCCCTCAAAATAGTCACATGTATCCAAGAAGGGAGCAACAATGGTGTTCCATTTGCTTAGGTCCACATAGCACTAGTGAGTGCCCTACGTTTAGAGTAAAATTTAATGGAACTTGCAACGCATGTGGTAGGTATGGTCACCAAGCTAAGGATTGTTTAATGATCAAACGTATGATGGCAAATAGACCACCTGTAGCCTGGACGGATGCGCCTCGAGCTCCTGTATTGATGCCTGCTCCACTGTTGAGCAACTACCGCAACACATGGTCCCTAGATCTCAAAATGTTGTACAAGCTACACCGCTACCACCTCCTGTGCTAGGACCGCAGCCCCCGCATCCAAGAGTCGCCCCTATGAACCAAGTGGGTTGCGAGCCATCTAATGCTTATGCAGATGGCTGTGAGGAGGAAATAGACACTAGTATTGCCTACGGACTTGATACATTGGAAGAGTGTCCTATATACTACATGGAAGATTGTTGGGGGCAAGTCAAGCCGGTTTATCAAGCTGCTGCTCTCGCATCCAGAGGTCAAAATATCAACACCCAGGCTAGGAGGCCACCTCTTCAATGCTACGAGTGTGGTGGACCACATCGGGCAGCGGAGTGCCCTATTAGGCTGCAAAAGAATGCTGCACAGATGCAAATGAATCAAGGGAGCACGTCTGCAATGCCAATACTCACATGTAATCGTTGTGGCATAGATCACTTGATTGCCCAATGCCCCTATAACCCAAATGCGCCTAAAATCACACCCCTAAATTTGGTCGAAATTGCTAGTGTGACATCGCCAATACCACCCGTCGCACCCGCTTATGCGATTACACGGTCCATGCTTCAAGGGCCAGGCCATATCCTCGAAGAGAGAGATACCGCGTCAGTTATCCAAGCAAAGAAAAAAAGACACGAAGGAAGAGGTCGCAGAATACGGGAAATTCAAAGCCAAGTTCCAAAACAAACATAGGAACAGGAGATGACCCCATGTATATGAATGACCTCGAGGATGATTCAGATTCAATCGAGACAATGGAGACTAGAACCAATACCACAAAGGGAAAGACGACAAAGAAAACCGTAACATGGAACCAAATGAAAACCGAATAAGAGAAAACCATAAAGAGCCTCTGAAAACACCACAAGTGTTTCCAAATCCAATCCAAGACCCCCAAGATAAACCGCAGGGGCAAAAAGGGAAGAATCGTAAAAAGAAGATTGGGACGTACCCAAACCCAGTAGACGAGATTGAGCAGGTGAAACATCTAAGAGGTTTAGTGGAGGAGACTCAAAGGAAAGAACCAGAACCCATGCATGTCAAAATTCATGACACAGTGTTTCCCACGCAAGTTCATCCACCCCACATGAACCATAGACCGTTAGCCATATCTAGTATCATCCAAGAAGGGAGTGAGGACGGGACATCAGAAAGTGAGCATACACCTTTCTTGTTGGAAAGGATGTTTAACGAAGGAATACCTGATCCCATTGAGGAATATGAGATTCCATCCTCACCAGTTCCTAGTCAAGGACCTACACCCTGCAAAATGCCAATGAATGTTGCCAAACTAGTGGACTTCATGTCTTCTGAGGTCCGAACCACGATCATAGCAAAGCTGTATGGAGATCCTGAGTTATTCCTTGCACTTCGAGCATTCCTTAACGGAGAGCTACAAACGGGATTACCGCAGTTTGCGCAAACAAATAGGCCTGACTCGATTATGATTGATGAGGAAAATCATGTGCAATCACTTGACTTAGATGGACACGAGTCTGTGATCGAGGTACCCATTAACGAATTAGGGCAGTATTTTGAAGGCGACGAGTCTAATGCGACCCTACCCATCACTACCAAGGGATTAACTATAAAGGGAATTCTTGATGGTGGTGCGGGAGTTAGCATCGTTACAAAAGATTGTTGGGAATCCATGGGAAAACCCCGCCTCAGTGTTACTAACATTGTGGTAAAGATGGCAAATGGTACCATAGCCAAACCTATGGGGATGCTCAAGGATCTTAAGATCAAAGTTCTAGGACACAAGGTACGACATACGTTCATTGTAATGGATTTCTCTAAACACCTTATGTCATATGAAATGATTTTAGGACGACCATTCATGAGGGAAGCACAAATGGTTCATGATTGGTCTAAAAATCATGTCTATTTGCAATTCCAAGACTCTGTCCTTAGAGTGGATTTGGTGACTGGTAAGGTACACCCCTTAGGGAGTAAAACCATTATTGATCATCGCTCTGACACCACAGTTCACTCGGCCCCACTACAATATTGTTACACTTGTAAGAAGGATACAGACATTGGCCAAGATTCTCCTTACATGGATGTGTTACCGGGTATGACGGAATCAGACAACGTAGACTGGGTACACCTAGCTGCAACCATAGATACCTGGGGAAATAGAGGAACCACTTGGGTCACACCAGAGGGGGAAGAGGTACCACAAATTGCACCTCTGAACATGATAAGTGCCATACATGCATCTTCTAAGGGCAAGGCAATTGTAGACCAATCTGACAGTGACACCGATAGCTCAATAGAAGACTTTGACCAACACGACTCAGACACTGACTCCCAGAGTGAAACGGATTCTGAATCTCATGAATTAGAGAGTGGAGCAAGTTCAGAGTCAAAACATTCGGAAGGACCGAGCACATCAACCGATGATAGCTCCTCTGAGAGTGAAGAGGACACCAACGAGGACTCCTTTAGTGAGCCATATCTAAATGCAAATCAAAAGCAGGTCTCAAATAAGAAAAAGAAAAACTTTAAGAGGCGTCGATATCGAGCCAATGTACGTGCTAGGATAAAAAAGAAGAGATCCTCAACAGAATGGCTCAGTTATATAGAAGCATGTGATGCTCATCGAAAATTGGTAGACGATTGGGGTGAATATCTCCAAAATGTTATGTGGTGTAGACCACGACCCCATGACATAGCCCAATTAGAGATCATAGACAAGCCAAAGTTGAGCCGCACTGCAAGGAGGCGTCAAAACCAAGAGTTAGCTCGACAACACAAGAAAGCAGAAATAGAAGCACAGACCAAAGCACAACCAGAATCCACAGACTTGCATCCTGCACCAGAACATTTCAAATCTTACACCACAGGGGAAGCAAAGGTTGTGTACACAAAAGCCCAAAGAATACCTATCGATGGGAATAATGGAATCTATGATGGTCCAGCAATAGTTAAAGAAATAGAATTAGCCGACCCCGGTGAAGAATCAAAACCTGTTTTTATTGCCCAAGACCTCACAGAAGTTGAAGAGGCGGTCCTCAAAGAGCTTCTCAAGGAATTCAAGGACATATTCGCTTGGACATACCATGATATGAAAGGTGTTCCACCTTCTGTGGTCCAACATACAATCCCTATGATTAGCACTGTGAAGCCCGTACAACAAAGACCCTACTCGATGAATCCTAAGTATGCAAAGATCATTCAAGAAGAACTAGAAAAGCTTATCAAATGTGGGTTCATATATCCTATTGAACACTCTGAATGGGTGTCTCCAATAGTTATCGTGCCAAAAAAGAATGGAAACTCAGGGTGTGCGTGGACCTCAAAAAAGTTAATGCAGCTACTAGAAGAGACCATTACCCCCTACCATATTCCGAACACGTACTCGAAAGAGTTGCAGGCAAGGAAGCTTATAGCTTTCTAGATGGGTACTCAGGCTACAACCAAATCACGATAGTGCTAGAGGACCAAGCTAAAACTGCCTTCATCACAGAATTTGGCCTGTTTGCATTTCGTGTGATGGCTTTTGGCTTAACAAATGCCCCTGCTACATTCCAACGATTAATAAACACTGCTTTTAAAGAATATTTGAGAGAGTTTTGTGAAGCTTTCTTAGACGACCTTTGTGTTTACTCTTCTTGGAAAGAACATCTATCATGTTTGCGGAAGGTGTTTGAAAAGTGTAGGTTATATCGTATCTCATTGAACCCGTTCAAATGCCAATTTTGGGTCAAGCATGGAGTTATTTTAGGGCATATAGTATCTAAGAATGGTATCTCAACCAATGAGAGCAAAATTAAAGTGATTCTAGAGTTACCACCACCAACCAATTACAAGGGAGTTCAAAGGTTCATGGGACACGTGGGTTATTATCGACGGTTTATTTATTTTTCGCTGAGATAGCACGTCCTTTGTACAAGCTTCTCATTGAATTTAAATGGACTGAAGAGTGTGACCAGGCCTATGAACAATTGAAGAAAACACTAGCAAGTGCTCCGATTTTAAGGACACCTAACTGGGATGTCATTTTCCATGTGCATATTGATGCATCAAACTTTGCTATTGGGTGTGTTCTCACTCAACCAGGAGAACATAAATTGGACTATCCCATTAGCTTTGCAAGCCATCAATTGAACGATGCTGAAAGGAACTACACCACTACAGAGCGAGAAGGTTTAGCAATGGTTTATGCAGTAAAGAAATTTCACTACTACCTTCGGGCAAACAAGTTTGCATTTTATGTGGATCATCAAGCGTTGTTGTATCTGGTAAACAAGCCATGCTCCACAGGAAGAATCACACGATGGTTGTTAATTCTTCTAGAGTTTGATTTCACGATTGTAGTGAGACCCGGTAAAAGGCACGTCATGGCTGATCATTTGTCTCGCATACCCAATAGTGAAGCCCCTATAGGAGTTGATGATGAATTACCCGATACTTCCCTATTCATAGTTGAGACTATGCCTGAATGGAGTGAGAACATTGTTAACTTTTTAGTTAATGGTTTTCCACCCAAGGAACTTCGTAAGGATATCGCTCGAAGGCTAGTAAAAGAATGTGAACCCTATTGTTTGATTGCCGGAACTCTGTATAGATTAGGCAAGGACGATATTCTTAGGCGTTGTGCCCGCGAGGATGAATATTTGTATATCTTGCAAGAAGCACATATAGGCATAGCAGGAGGACATTTTTCAGGAGACCTGATTGCTAGAAAGGTGCTGCAATCAGGCTATTGGTGGCCAACTTTATTTAAGGATGCATCACTTTTTACAAAAGGGTGTAATGAGTGCCAACGTTACAAGACCACACAGCGCAAAGAGAGAATGCCCTTACATCCTATTAAAGTAACCCAACCATTTGAAAAATGGGGCTTAGACTTTGTAGGTCCAATTAGTCCCACAGCTCGCAACACTCAATCTCGATATATTCTAGTTGCTACGGACTATGTAACAAAGTGGGTTGAAGCTAAGGCTTCACAAAAAGCTGACGCGAGGACAACAACTAAGTTTCTTTTTGAGAACATTATCACAAGATTTGGTTGCCCTTTTGAAATTGTTAGTGATAATGGTACCCATTTTATAAATGAGGTAATAAGAGAGCTTACCACGACCTTTATGATATCCCACCGTAAGTCTACACCTTATTACCCGCAAGCTAATGGACAAGCCGAGAGCACCAACAAGACTCTAATCTCTATTTTAATCAAGACAATAGAAGCTCATCACACTGATTGGGATTTGAAGTTGACATTTGCTCTATGGGCTTATCGTACTGCTTATAAAGTGGCTATTAATTGTACGCCATTCAAAATGGTATACGGCCAAGAAGCGGTTATGCCTTGGGAGTTTGTCATTCCTAGTCTTAGGGTAGCTTCGCAAGAAGGATGGAATGGTAACCCCTTAACCGAGTGTTTGTATATCTTAGAAAAACTAAACGAAGAGAGACAGTTGGCTGTGCAAAATGCTCTTGTGGAAAAGGATAGGAGAAAGAAGTGGTTTGATCGCCATGTGAAGGACAAGGACATCAAAGTTGGTGATAAAGTCCTTATGTATGGAGTACGGAAAGAGAAGAAAAAGTTGAAATATGATGGTAAAGGACCATTTAGAGTATGTGAAATTACCCCACAAGGTACCCTTCGTGTGGAAACTCTTGATGGAGTTGAAACCATTGGATTCCTCAATGGGAGTAAATTCAAAAGATATTATGATCCTTTAAGCCAAGAAGAACTACGGGCCATTCATCAAAAGAAGGCCGCCAAAGCACAAACCGAGTTAAAGAAGATACAAGCTCAAGCTGAGGCTAAGGAGCGACAACAACGTATAAGACAAAAATGAGAGGCTAACCTTGGAGTCACAAATGCATTCCACGTGAAAATTGAAGAGGATTGGTTGGACTCTAACACACCTCTACGATACCCTATTGAGTTAAATAGTGCCTATGGAAAAGTGCTATATAACGCCTTATTGGACACGGGTGCTAAATATAATCTGCTGTCCTATGGGGTGTGGTGTCAGTTAGGGAAGCCACCTCTATCTGAGAGTATTATCCAAGTCAAGGGTGTCAACAAGAAAAAAACTACGATTTTTGGAATCTGGCACACTTCTGTCATTTATGACAATGGAATTGTAGCTCAAGACTTTTTGGTCATGCCTACTGGAACTATGGAGGGTAATATAAACCTAGGACGCATGTGGATGATAGCCACCAAATGCACTATTGATTGGGGGACTGGGGGTGTCACAACGCAAAAACCAACTCTTATCCCTACCACTCAAGCCATAGTCCCTGAGATATTGCCTAAGGAAATAAAACCCAAGACATTGCATGTCCAGGAGGTTGAACCATACGTCCCCATAGCCCAACTCTCTAGATCTTCAACTGATGTAGTTGAAAGAAAGCTTGAGACACACAAGAACCATCCTAATATAACAAAGAAAGCATACAAGTGGGTCCCTAAAGCTTCTTTAGTAACCATGGCTGATGCTAAAAAACGGAAGCCTTGTAAGAAACGTCCCACTCACTCCAAGAAATGTAAGAAAACGTGGCGTTGGATTCCTAAACGACTATTAAAAGCCCAAGGATACTATAAAGGAAATGATCAAATCTGGGTACCTAAATGTAAAATGTGTCCTTCCCTATCGACAAATAACCCATATGAGTCAAACAGTGTAACGCTAAAGCCAACGGCGGACCGTGGGAAGGGAAAGATCACAGAATGCTACACACCTAGTCCAGAGCTAGTTTGGGCTCCAAGGCAAAACCAATTTATCCCACCTAGCTCAGGAAGGGGGGAGTTCCATGAAGCTTCTATCTCCTCATGTAATACATCCATAGAGGTAAAAGCTTCTACACAGCCTCCATCTATAGTAGTGGACCTCCATGAAGCTACAAAAGAATCCACACCTCCCAGTGTTCAAGGAGTACCTGATGAACCACTTCAAGTTCGATCCTGGGAGAGTACCTTACCACCCTTGCAACTTGACGAGGCACCTAGGGTAATAGAAAACTACTGGAAAAAATCCTTACCTATTACCAACTAGAACAATTGGTTTCAAAGGGTGACAAGCTCATTTCAAACGGTATGATCTACCCAAGGAAGGGGGGAGTGTTTGTGGACATCCATCATTCACTTGCTTCCCTCTCAACCTTTCTCCCTAACCTCTTAATCTCCGATCTTAGGGAATGTATATATAAAGCCTTATACTCACAAAAACAAGATAAAAAAGTAAAAGAGCAAGAGTCATAACACAAATCATAAAAACAAATTATGCACAAGAACACGACCCTTGTAATATTTGCACTCTAACCATCATCTATTTGCATGTAGAGATATGGCTAGTACGCTAGAGTCATCCACTCCTACCTTGGGTGAGAGGTACCCTCGTTACTTTTCACAGATATTTCACATAGTCTTTCTAGTGCTTGCATGTGAATGGGATTTGATAGGTACGCTAGCATGTGAGAGGAATTTTGAGGAGTTAGAATGGCTGATACGTCTCTTGACCACGTCTGATCCATACTTAGTAGAGAGCGTTTCTCCCATTGCACAAGCCTACCCTTTTGACCAAGATGACTATAGGCGTCTAGTGACCTTCTTAGTAAACATGGGCACCTATGATGAAGAAGAAAATTTACATGACTACACGGATGGCACATATGGTCTCATGGATGATGACTTTGTTTATCTCGACGACGAGGATAGGGGTTTAGCCTTAGGGTTTCCCCCCAACCTCTACAATATCCTATTTCCTTGACTCTTTAGGGGGAGTGCAAATAATTAGGTTAGGGTTCCTTATGTTTTTTGTTGTGTTCAATAAGTGTTGGTACCTTTTTCCACTAATGTGCCTCCTGGAGGTATTCCTTTTGTTTCCTAGTGTGTACAGGCGCGTGTTGCTATTGATAGGATTTGGACCTTCATGGAACCTTTCTCTCGTTCACACTTCAAATCAAGCGTGACCATCAACACAAACAGGTGTTTTATGTCCATTAGCATTGCCCTTATCTTTTTGCATCCATGTTTGTCTGCTTTGATTGTGATTGGTAGCATAATATTCAGCGCATTTGCTTAGTATCAAACATTTAATTCAATGTAATGTTTTGTCATAATCACTTGTCTAGGTTTAAAAATTAAGTAGTCCGACTAAGCTGGTTTGACCAAGCTAGGTATTAGAAATCTTCTCTTAATACCATGGGGAATGCCTTTCTAATACGCAATGGTTACTTAGGTTCTTAATCCGATTTAGGCAGCATTGTGTGAAATGTACTAGGGCTTTCTAGTGGGCTTAACCCTATTGACCTTTAGCTTAAGTATTATAAAGGGAGTTTACTAATGTGATGAGCCTGGGGAGGGTAATAGTGTTATATGACCCCCCAAAGTTACAAAATTAAAATGCTGAAAATGAACAAACAAAAAATCAAAGTGCCATAATGTAAAATTTTAAGCTGGAAGAGAAATCCCTGCTTAAATTGGTACTTCACTCACATGTATCGCCTATGGTACTAGATCCCTAGAGGTTCCCATTGTGGGCACTTTTCCTTGAAAAGCAAAAAACCCAAGGCATACAAAATAAGCACACACATCAAAATTGAATCAATGTGAAAAGACTTTGGGGGGTCAAAGAAAAGGTAATTAGTCAGGCAATGATTTCATGAGAAATTCCTTTTATCGTAGCTTAACTACAAGGTCTTCTAGGTATAGCCTCTAGTCAGCCCTCGAACATCAAATACTTGGCTCTCGCGATTAAACAACTTAATTGACCAAAAAAAATAAAAATTGAGAAGTTACCCATGGTATTAATAGTCGAGCTCTAGTGCCTTTTGACCGTTAAATTAGCGACCCCGGACATGTTTAATATTTTACCTTTACATCTGTTTATGCATTTGATTATATTGCAATTTAATGTTTATTGCTGACAAATTGTCTAAAATTCTGTTACCAATCAATTTGTCTGTCTAAAATTGCATATGATTTTTAATTGTATATGAGAATGCAATTACTGTGGCAATGTTGTTTGATTTTGCAGTGATTGAAGAAAGCTACGCACATCCATGTCGACTGCTCTTCCATCTCGACGAACGAGTTTCAACTGGATAGCTTCTGAGGACGGAATCTACATCAGGAAGGGGGTCATGTTAACCCTCACGGCACACGGACACCCTATGATCTATAAACGTTGTATTGTTTAGAGTCAGGTACCGGGCTTGTCGGACCAATAGGAACAGGGTAAGGGCGATCGCCGATGACAGGCGCACTCTAACTGGAATATTCAAGGAGTTAGTTGGCTAAGTATGGGCGCCCAAGTGTGAATGGGGTGAGCTCATATAAAAGCCACTAAACCTAATTTTTACTCATTCTCTCATTGTGCAATAGAAGCTGCTCTTGCTCCATCTCCACCTTCTCCTTCACCATCTCCTTGTGTGTGTGTGTGTGTGTGCCTATGAGAGAGAAAGAGAGAGAGAGACAGAGAGAGAGAGAGAGAGAGAGTGAGAGTGTGTGTGCGATCGAGCGTTGCGGCGGCACGACGGCGGCGAGGTGGTTGAGCGCGGCGTAGCGGCATCTCCCTCTTCTTCGCGGCACGGGAATCCTTCATTCGCAACTACGCAGGAGGGTGAGTGACACACCATTCTTCCTTGTGAGCTTGTCTGTTGTATGACTGTGTGCTAGGAGCCTTTGTGGCTCGCACACGGCGCGTAGAAAGTCCCTAGCCGTGACAATAAATTATCCCTAGGCAGGTCACACAAGTTTCCTTGAATGTGTGTCGTTTATGTAGTAGTGTCAATTTGATTATATATGGCACTCAAATTTCTTTAATAGATTGCTCTCATTTGGAGCCATCCATCATAACTAGACACAAGGGTATTCGGGGGGGGAGGGGGGGGGGGGGGGGGGGGGGGGGGGGCACACACACATACACTCATTTGGAGCCATCCATCCAAACTCTTCCACTCACTTGGCTAATTGTTGAAATTGTTTTAATTATGGGACACACACACACACACACACATACAGGGGTATTTTGACACTAGGGTCATCCATCCAAACTACGCCACTCATTTGGATCATTGTTGAAGTTGTTTTAATATATATGACTAAAAAGACTAAGCTATGCAAAATTGTGGGGTGGGGGGAGGAGGAGGAGGAGGAGGAGAGAAGGGAGGGAGAGAGACTCACTGACCTAATTGAAGCCATCCATCCATCCCTATTTGAGTGTCAATTTGATTATAAATGGCACTAAAATTTCTTTAGTAGATGGCAGTTATTTGGGGAGACACACACACACACACACACACACACACACACACACACACACACACACACACACACACACACACACGCGTGTGCGCGTGCGTGGAGAGAGAGAGAGAGAGAGAGAGAGAGAGAGAGAGAGAAGGGTATTTTGAATTTATGCTTTTTGTTTTGTGGTAGCTAGGCAATGGTTGCAAAAAAAGCATCGTATAAGGTGCGTTGGCCAAACTATCCGGTCGATGGCCAAACTATCCTAGCATATATCATGATAGCTTCAAGGCAGAGGAAAATCAAAAGTTCATACAATGGTGCTTGCCCTATGTTCTCAGAACCGCAAGAAACATCCCTTCTGACATGGAGATATTGGGTGTTTTGTTAATAGACATAGCACACTACTTTTACAACTATAGTAGAGATCATGGATGGTCTCTTCATAGTATTGAAGTTGTGATTAAGCTCTTACAATCATGGCGAGTATGAAAAGATGACATGGCGGGTGCAACTTCCTCACCACTTGAGCATGTTTTTGGTGCGTATATGGACCCAATATGCTAGTGTGGTCTATTCATATGTTTCCAATTAATGTTCATATTCTTTCATGTCTTATGAGAAATTTTCCCTACTTACAGTAAATGGTGAGATGTTAGATGATGTCTTGCGGCATGGCCTACATGATCGCTTTTGGTGCTACATATTTGAACGAATGGTCAAAATTTATAGTGGCATCAAGTCCAGTAACCTTAATAATGAGGCAACTTTTGGGCAGTTCTATTTGAGGAGTGTTTTTACAAGAGCATTCCAAGTGATCCAAGAAGACAAGGATGGGCTACTACCCAATGAGCGTTTCATTCAAGAACTCCATGGCTCATTACGTCTATCTTGTGAAGTGAACCATGAAGATCTTAATTGCAACAGTTGTTTTCCTTGGCACATAGATGGATTACTAGTTGTTTCTTCAAGTGGGAAGGCTAGATCCATCTGGGATAAATTCTTGAAGTATGGAGATCATGGGCCTTGTATTGATAATCTCTTAACAAAAGGGATTGCAATACCAAAGAAGAGACGTACATTCAGGGAGCCAAGCATACATGAAGCTACATATCTTAGGTCATTTTGGCATGTTGAGTCTTAGTCGTTTTGTATAAATGACGTTACAGTGTATAAGAAGGTGCTTTTCAGAGGAGAGATCTATGGTATTGGGGACCATGTGGTTGTGAAGGTGGACCAGGATGAAAACCTTAGCAATTGTAGAGGGCATTGGAAGGCAAGAATAACTACAATGTTTTCAATGCAACATAGAAATGAGCACATGTTGTTTTTTGGTGGAGAATATTATAAGCAATGCATTGTTGGTGATGAGACATCAGAGACTTTATTAATTGATAAGATTACATCAATGAGTGTACTTGAGAATAATCCTCTTGCTTCGAATTGGGATTCTATCAAACCCATTCACTCTTTACTCCACAAGTTTGTTCCTTTACAAATACCTAGAAGTCAAAAGTTGATTTCTTATGAGGTAAAGGATTTAAACCCAAGAGAAAACCTTATTGAGGAGGGATCCTATGGAAATCCTCCTTTGTGGTTGGAACTCCATGACATAATGAAAGTACTCGTGAAGGATGGAGACAGGCAATCCTTACAATATGCTGTAGTGCGAGAAGTAGATACTACAAAAAAGGAAGCAAGGTTTGCATTTTTGAATACGGATATGCAAAGCTCAAACATATGGATAGTTCGTGTAGAAGGGAACACATGGCAAAGCTGGAATGAATGTGTTTATCTAGCTCAACATTGGCTTGTCTTGAAACGAAAGAAGATCAATGAACATGGACAACACAGAAATTTATACCTGTCATGTGGCAATCTATATGAAGGCTTAAATTTGTAAGTGAAATTTTAAACTAATAACATTAAATCTTGTAAGTATCATTTATTTACTTAAGTACATCTTATTTCTTCTTATGGACAGGTACATAATGGATTGTCCACAATCATTGTTGGATAGTTTGCTCTCAAAGCCTCGAGATGATGCTTTGAAGATATTAGAATCTTTGTGGAGGGCCTCAAAAACAGAGGCTTAGAGAAATGTGTCTCATGAGCTTAGCATTGAGGAGCGTAAATCTATGATGTACGCTCAATTGTTCCGTGCTCCACCTTTAGCTCATCGAGATAAAAGTAAGCTTTATGGAAAAGAGTTTTTACGGAGACATTGTGATGACCAAGTGAGAGAGTATGGAATGCAACTCATAGCCTTGTGGGGGAGTGGTTTGAGAATGTAGAACCTACAAAGGATCTACGAAACAATGCAGCAGAGAAGAAAAGAATAGAGAACATTATCAAGGAAAACATAGGAACCATCAAGCCAATAGTTGTACAAGAGCCCTATATTTGGGAGAAGGTAGATATCTACAACTATTGTGTCAAGTCTCTTGCAGCAAAACGAAAGTGGAAGAAGAGAAAATCTAGTGGATCGACATCATCTACTGCTACTTCGGTAAGCTAATTTCATTGAAAATGTATATGTTTATTCTCTCAAATATGCTAGGCTAATATCTCAATGCTTTTAGGTTGTAAATGAAGATATGAAGGTGATTGAGACAATTGAAAATCATGAACAATTGGATGAAATCAATCGATGTGGATCTCTTTCAAAGCTTGTGAGTAAGACTATGTTTTTTAATTTATATGACATATGTTTGAATCTAAAACTTTTGTTTATTTTAAACATTTAAAGCTTGAGAGAGATTTGGAAGAGGAAAATTTAGGAGATGGAAATGAACAACCAAGAGTTTTGCACGTAACATATATGTTCATAAAGCATATAATAACTTGAAATTTTTAAATGGCATGTTGTGCTAACTTTGATGCATTTGTAGGATCAAAATAATGTGTACATTCGTACCTTGGGAAAATGTAAGTGGAGAACATGATATTTATGACATGTTTTTTGTATATAGTATTTGTAATCTATGTTTTAAGTATGGACTATGATTAATACTTGTGCTTATAGAATATAACAATTGTGTTACACTTGTGTTACTCCTATTAGGAGTATGAAACTTTTATTCATGACCATCTACTTGAAAAGTCATCAAATATTTCTACAAGTGACCATTCCATCCAGAAAATTGAGGTATTTCTTATAAAATGCTAAATATGCTTTCCTTTAATTATTGCATTTTAAAGGCCTTTAAATTTTTGTGTGGACTTCTTTGCTATTTTTAGGAGGTGGGCATGCACACATTACCATTAGAAGAGGATCAAAGGAAGAGTGCACGCAAGAGAAAGGTTATAGTTTGAGAATTTTAAATGCTTTTCAAAAACATAATCTTAACCAAATCATAATGAGTTCATTTAAGGAGTTTATTTTTTTGCTTATAGCCTAGCGCAAAATTATCGCAATTATTAGAAGATAAGAGAGGCCCAAGGTGATCTTCTTTGTTTTATTACCTTCATTGATGAGTTCTTATTTTGAGCTCTATTCATGTAGTAAAGTTTGGCTTCTTATTTAGGATGTGAGTGTTGTTGATACAAACAAATTATCTTCTCCATCAAAAGAGCAGGTTTGTGATGTGTACTTTATAAACATGTTTTACATTTATCAAATCATGTTAAAATATTTTCCTATGTTTTTTTAAATTAATCCCTTACTTTATTTCAGACACAATCATTGTCTAAAATTGACCAAGAGACGATCATAATGAAGTGGTTGGGAGCAAAGTCGGTGGAAGAGACTTATCGTCTCTTGAAAACCACTTATATGACCATGCGCAAGATGCCGGGTTTTTTGTTTAGAAAATCAAGTGAAATTAACACTACAATTATGTGTAGTGATATGGTCACTTGGTTATTTAAACAAGGCATAGTGTCTATAAATGCCAATAACATTGGGTGTCTATCTTTAAATGATGTCAACATTAGATTTGATTAAGAAGGCTATTCATGGACTTTTTGGAGATAATATAAATTTGATTCATTGAGCTTGTTTATTTTTTTAACTAGAGTCTTAATTTTGAGCACACACTCTCTCTCTTTCTCTCCAAGTTAATTATAAGTTCTAAGCATGATAAATCAACTTGATATTTTTAAATTTATTACTAGATTGTACATTTTTACTATTTGCTATGTAGCAAATAAGACGTCCAATTGCTATGTAGAAAATAAGACGTCCAATTAGCTAGATGGTTGCTAGATTAAACTAGGAG
Organism: Adiantum capillus-veneris; assembly: GCF_014529385.1. Classification (NCBI taxonomy): domain Eukaryota; kingdom Viridiplantae; phylum Streptophyta; class Polypodiopsida; order Polypodiales; family Pteridaceae; genus Adiantum; species Adiantum capillus-veneris. Next base: position 141,428,044 of record NC_140946.1, read on the forward strand.
TGCAAACTAGCAATTGAGAGAATTTGCTAGTTGAGATCTAACTAGCAATTTCTCAGTCTGTGGTCATTGACTTACCATATACTTGCCATGTAGGAAATGTGTACTTGGTATATGGTAAGTCACTTACTATATGGTGAGAGACTTGCTACTTTAGTATCTAGCAAATTCTCACACTTGCTAGTTTGCACTCTTGCTAGTTTAAGCTAGCAAACATCTAGCTATATTATATTTTTTTGCTACATGGTAGTTGGTCCAAAGCTCCTTGTGAACTGAGACTAGTTTTTTGATGGGATGCTTGGAACCCACATCAAAGATGACATTGATGAATAGGATGAGATCGGAGTAGTTGAAGGCAGTTGCCTTGAGAGCACTTGGGACATGGTGCTCCAACTCATGGCCTCCATGTCATCCTTCTGAGAGTCGAACGCCAAGGATTTGAAGTCGAAACCTCCTGGCATTAGTGAGAGAGAGATAGATAGATAGATATAAGAAAAATAGATTTTATATTTGTCCTCATAGCTCAAATATGACCTATGGGACCAAAGTTACATGTGATATAGTATGTGTATGGCAGATGAGTGACTCTTGATACTCAAAATTATGGTGATGAGAATCGCAATGGAGAGACCACACTCTAACTGGGAGAGGAAAGTGTGTAGGTCTTATAAGTCATGGCTGAAAATGTGAGAGAAGCAAGTTAGGATGTGACCAAAAGCTGAGCACTCTAGTAGTGTGTGGTACTCAGACTCAAACTTGCAGTGAGCACAATGTACAAAGTCGATTTTACTCTTCTCCATTGCCCAAATGTCTTGCCTCACATCGAAGGGAATGACTACTCCATTGCCCGAACGCCCTGTCTCGCATCGAAGAGAGAGAGAGAGAGAGAGAGAGAGAGAGAGAGAGAGAGAGAGAGAGAGAGAGAGAGAGAGAGAGAGAGAGAGAGAGAGATTGATTTAGAAAACAAAGCACTAATAGGTCTTTTAGCGGGTTCCCGCCCTCCAAAAAACGTATTGAGAGGATGGATCAAGAACCATTGGGGTCCCATAGGAGCAGAGGTGGAGACCATCCAAGCTCTCCCTTGAAATCAGTACGTATTTGTTTTCCGAAACTCTCACATCGCCTTCAAGGTGCTAAGCGCTGGCCAATGGTTGCTCCGAACATCTCCCCTATGTCTATTCAAGTGGCACAGGAATACAACGTAGAGAGGAATTCTCTCCCCAACTTCTCTGTTTGGGTGGAGTTCCCGAATCTCCCTTTACACTTCCACAACCACCTTCGGGTCATAGGGGCACAACTCGAGAAAGTGCTAGGGGGTCGTCCTAGGGGAGATTACATTCCTGCGTGGCACCCACAGGCTCTCATGGAGATGGACAACTCAGTGGACCTCCTCCAAGAGATGGTGATAGCCTTAGATGATGGTGAGTTCTTTGTCCAGCCGCTAGTATACAAATAGCTGCCCAATGCATGTTTCCACTGTGGCATAAAGGGGCACTTCGTCCGTGATTTTCCTGTCAAGAACCCTAGACCGACGTAGAAACCTTCCACCCCTGTTGAAACCGTCAACAACGTCCAGAAGATTGAAGGCCCTTCTAGGAAAACCCCCCCCCCCCCCCCCCCCCACCCCCCCCCCCCCCCCCCAACCGCCTAAGGCTGCCAATCCTCCTGCTGAAAAGCAATCCAACGAGAGAAATAGACCCAGGGCCCCCAACAGATTTTCTATCCTGGGCCGGATCCCTGAGTGGGAAGATTTGGATGTGGAAGATTCCATAGGGCAGGAATCAAGTGAGGATGAAGACTCAGAGTCCCGTCTAGAGACACAAGTAAATAAGGTAGACAGAGAAAATTCTATCGACCTCAACAAGGCCTCTCCTATTCCCCGCAATAAAGAGAACTTGGTCCCCAAACCAAAGGGAGCCTCCGAGACTAGTGGCCTCCCAGCTTGACTCAGACCTCTCGACATGGGAAATCAAACGGACTATAGACTCTCTAAAAACCAAGAAAACCTTGGGTTTGGATGGCCTCTCGACAGAGTTCTACCAAGCCTTCAAGGAAGTGATGGCACCCAGTTTTGTTGTAGTCTGGGAAGAAGCAGTGATTTATGGCGCCCTCCCTGTACACATGAACACGAGGGTCATCAAGTTACTACAGAAAAAAGGTTTGAAAGATGAATTATCCAATTGGAGACCCCTAACTATGCTTAACTCAGCCTACAAAGTATTTGCCAAAGCTATTGCCCTTCATTGAATGGCTTTCCTCAGAACAAAAGGGCTTCATCAAAGGCATAAGAATAATGGAAGCAGTCATCGCAATGTGGGAAGGGATAGAACACGCTGAGGAATCAGTGCAGGACTATGTTTTCGTCAAAGTAGACTTCAACAAAGCCTATGACATGTTGAAATGGTCCTTTCTGCTCTATTGTCTAGTAATGATGGGATTGAACCCAAGGTGGTTAGATTTGTCCAAACTCTATTGGGAAATGCTAAAGCCAGAGTGGCACTCAATAACTCCCTTTCTGACCCGTTCGCTCTTAATCGATCCGTCAAACAAGGATTCCCATTGGCCCCCCTCTTATTTGCCACAACTAATGATTCCCTCAACTAGTTAGTCAAAGCCAAAATGGCCGAAGGTTCTATTAAGGAAATCTCCTTGCCTAATGGCAGACAACAATGCTTCTCACAGTTTGCAGACGACACCAATGGCTTCCTACACAACGATGAACAATCTCTCCGACAATTTCGGGACTGCTTAAAGATATTCTGCACGACATCAGGCTCCAAAATCTACCACTCTAAAACAAGTATCAGGGCTTCCTAGTTGGATTACTGAACGAGGTTGCTCCAACCTACGAGACAGAGTAATTTTTTGATTACTAGGAATAACATTTGGATTTAAAGTTACCATGAAGGAGAGATGGAGTTGGGTTACGAAAAAGTTCGTAGCCAAATTGAATCGATGGTTGGGGTTCCAAGCCTAATCTAGCAGGAAGTGTTCTAGTCATCAAACACTTCATCACCAGCTATGCATACTTTCTATCGTGCTGGAGACCCCCTGATGATCACCTAAAGGACCTCATTAGGGTTTGCAGGAACTTTCTTTGGATTGGGGACCCCCTCAAGAAAGGGATAGCCAAAGCTAAGTGGGAATTTTGTTGTCTCCCCAAGGAGCAAGGAGGGCTAGGACTAAACAACATCAATGACTGGGCTGAAAAGCTAGCAGTTAAGCTCATCCTAAGAGCCCTAGATCAGCCAAATGAAGAATGGGTCACTACAAGAGATTGTGTGCACTTGTGACGCTGTTAGCGACCGAAATACATTGGGTTTTTAGTGACTCCCCGACGTCGCTAAGAGCGTCGATACGGGAATGTCGCTATGAGCATCGCTATAACCGTCGCTATAGACGTCGCTATATAGAAACACCTATAGCGACGATCATAGCGACATTTACAGGCCACCTATAGCGATGTCTATAGCGATGCTACAGAGCCTTATATAGCGATGGTCATAGCGACGCCTAAGAGGAAAAACATTTTTGGTGGCAGGGCATTCATCAACCATATTGAATGTTTCATTAACTGATTCGCTTTTGAAAGAAAGTGCAAGCTTAGATATAGACCCAAAGTAGTCACCCACAAGACAATATAACCATTAACTCCATAATCCATAGTGTTTTTTGCAGAATAAAGATACAAAATTGACAAAAGTAAATTGATGAAAGTAAATCAATAACAATTGTACACATCATAGGCAAAATCACTTCATTGTTAAACTTTGCAAATGTAATAGTTACAACACCATTGTCGGTATTGAAAAAATATACATGGTTTTCAAAAAGACGAATAAACGTCATCTCATGACACATATGCTATGACAAAAGGAAATTAATGCTATCTAGCTATGGCTAGACTGATGTCGTCTAATCAGACGTGTCATTGTGTCCAAGCGGCGTATCTGTCCAATTCTGCAAAAAAAAAACAATAAGACAGCTTGCAATAAACATATAGCGACGTTTATAAAACAATACAACAAATAGATAAGGTTAAACCCTAATACTAACCATGCCGCCGCGAGAACTCAGAATGTCCATCAGGGCGTTTAAGCCCTTCCCGCCTGCGTACTCGCGCTTGTACGGTGTGGGGTCACGTCCTATCATCGACCACTATCAAAACATATAAAGAATCCATTATGTTAGAATTTAAAGATCCCTAAACCCTGAACTATCAAACCTAAAGAGCAATGCGAAAACACTTACAAAATCGGCTTCAAATGATGCCCACCTGCCTTTTACCAAGTGGTACGAGCTCCCTGCCTCTACTTGCACTCTGGCTGCCTCCTTTTGTTGCTTCCACTTGTCGGGATTCTCGCGCGCTGCTTTCTTCGCATTCTTCCAATCTTCTTTGGCCAGCCAATTTGGTCTGTTCCACCCATGCTTAATTGATTTTTGCACTTCAGAACGCTTGTGCTTGCAGTATTCGCGCATTCGAACCTTCATCAGGTCTTCGTTGAAGCGGTCATTCCGTGTGGAAACGGGAAACTCGTCATGAAGCATGCTAATGACTTTGTCTTTTAAATCACTTGGTACTTCACTCCAGGTGTTTAGTATATAGTGTCTAAACACCTGAGAGCAAAGACCGCGCATGCACGAGATCACCTTCTTGCCTTCATCATCCAAGATGATGCCGCCGCTGAAGTCGACGGAGTAAGGTAAGCCCTCTCGTTGGTGACGCGTGAACTTTGGTGTCCCGGCAGGGGTCTCTAGCAGCGTGTCGATGGGGGTACGGATGTCAGGTGTCTCCACTGGAGTCTGGGCCTTGAAGAGAGGAGTGTCGAGGAGTGACTCATGGAGGATTAGCTAGTGGTGTGTAGCCGCTAGGGACGACCATCTGCCGCGTAAAACCTGGTGTAGATGGTGATGCCGTGGCTGGTGTCGGGGCGGGCAAAGAAGGGGAGGGTAAAGAGCCTCGTCGAACATGAGGCGGTTTCGAGGCATCGACGGCGGCATCCCCACAACAACCGCCATCGCCACCACTAGAGCGCTAGTGCCTAAACGAGTGTGAAGATCGTCTCGTCAACACGAAAGATTTGGAGTGCGCTGAATGCTCCAAAACAGAGGGAGACGCAGCCGGAGTAGGAACGCGCGATGGTGCGCCAAAGCGATGATGCTCCACGTACCACTCTCTCGGCTAGGTTGACAAAGAAGAAAAAAACTACTCATCATCCATGCTTGCATTAAACACACGAACATTTAAACTTAATATTGAATGAATGGAGAAGAAAACATGGACAAGTAGAGAGAGAGAGAGAGAGAGAGAGAGAGAGAGAGAGAAAGAGAGAGAGGGGACTCATAAAGGGGGAGGGATTCCTCTATACAGAGATTTTTTTGAATTTATGTGAATTTGTAAAAGAAATGTGCTCCGGGTGCGATGGAGACTGAAGTTACATCGCGAAGGTCTGCTCATAGAAGTTGCTTTCCCCACCACTAAATCTAATTGATCGGGTGAAAGAGACGCTGAGAAGCAGTAGTAGTGCTTCTTAGTGTCTCTTTCACCCGATTAGCTAGATATAACGGTGGGATGAGCAGCATCTATATTGAGCAGACTAGCTTCGCGACTGTAGCTTCAGTCTCCATTCCACTCGGAGCGTAGTGCTCGTCGTCCCTGCTTGTGAGAACATACCTAGAGCATACGTACCTAGAGTGGACACAAAGACCATTAAATACAATGACGCAATGACGCAATAGACAAAAATGGACAAAAAGCCATGTGAATATAATATACATTATAAAACGGAGCTAGATTGTTCAAATACAATATTTATGGCTTTAAGAGGTCTCTCTCTCATTCTCGCAAAGCTCAGAATAACTTCCTATATCTATATAGAGCTCTCTGTTTAAACAGATGTCCTCCGTTTCATTTTGTAGATCCTTTGCATGCACCCCATAGAGAGTAGCAGTTTCATGCTCGTCTGGCACCACCTCAGCGGTTTCTGATTGAGCATCTTCTCCGATCTCCTCCATTGATGCCACTGTGATTGGCACATGGTAGCCTTCATACGTTCGTGCACTGCGAGGGGCTACCTCTATGACGTACCACCAGTTTGATGCAAATTTTGTAGGATGAAATAGCACCTGAATGGTTAGCATGGTAGTAGGAAAGTGTTTCTCAAACATGCACACAACCTCCGCAGCGTTTAGTTTGGCTAATGGTATAGAGTCTACGTTGATCTCCTTTAGTGATATCTATTGCACCAACTTCGCAAGTTTGTAGATTGTGTTACTGACGTCAAGAGACAAACATCCCTCAATGGCCACTGGTAAAATAAACTACAAAACAGGTGCATCAATGATACTAAAGTCCATGCACAAATTTTTTACACAATTCCCACTATGATATATTCCACTATGAACATACCTAACACATTTTATGCCAGTCGTGTGGCTTCAAACCGGTAAGCTTTCCTTCTTTAGTAAAACACGTTTGAAGCAAGTGCATTACACCAGTGGGGGTCTGCAAAGATTGAATGGTCTCTTTTACTTTGCGTTCTTGGGCTCTTATGAAAGTCCATGGCACTTTAGGGAGTTTTATCGATCCATCGGATGCTGTCCGCGGCCAATATTGCTCCATACGATCCACATTTCTAAGGTCAACCCTGGCTCCCAAAGTATCTTTCTTGCCGGTCAGATGGTCCAAACTTTGTCTGCATGTTGAGAAGAACCAGGAGCGCCTTCAATCTAGACACACGTGCTCCATCATACAATGGGGTATCGGCTTCACTTTTGGTATCATCATAGATAAGCCTTTTTGAATCCATGATCGTCTCAATCATTTCATCGATCTCGGGCTCAAACATTGCCTTGTTGGGAATGTGGTCTGCATGATCATCCCCCAGCTGTCAGAGGCTACATCTTGTGGCCTCACATATGCTGCTTGACCAAAGCGCCTACAAGCATGTCTATTGGGTTGCAAGATTGCTGCCTGCTAGCCAACGTCAAAGTCCGACGAGTTATAATTGGCAACAACTCGATCTATAATAGATGGATTGAACTCACCAAATTTGAGAACGTGCTGCAAAGAAACGCATCTTGTCTGTCGCACATCATGCTTGCATTGATTACAAGGACATAAGATCCTCGTTAAGAGATAGGTGTTTCGGTTGGACGGCCCCACATCCTCGTCACTACTCATAATGAGGGTAAAAACCTTATAACCTGGACAACAAATTTAATCTTCTATTGGCATTCTTCGTCTTCTCTCTCTCTCTCTCTCTCTCTCTCTCTCTCTCTTTGTTCACACTGTAAACTACCTCACATTCTCTAGTCATGTCCAATCCTCGCACACCTCGGTCTAGAGGTGCACGGAGATTAGAACCACCAGGTTATAATCTCGTCTTTATTAGTCAATGCCTATATTTGAGGGTACAAGAAATCTACACACCCACGTCTACATGATAGTGCATGTAGTGGACAAAACCCCTTTGCCTCTTCTCTAGCTGTAGCATTTCACAGCATCTTAACATCTTTTCACAGTAGATCTTTTCACTGTTTGTCTAACTCTATTTTTTTTACCGTAATCTTGAAGGTAGACTCTAATATAAAAACTCAATCCAAAATCTAATCTTAAATCTAACCTAATTTAACATGTGGGGTAAAAGACATACCAAGAGTTTAATAATCTCGCCTCTCTACCCTGTCGATCCATGATCCACTCCTCTCTTTCAAACCAGTCAGGTCTGGCATCTGTGCATCTGACCTCCGATGCTTCGTGTAGTCGCACATGCATCTCCTCATCCAAGCATCGTCAAATGTATTCTCCAGAGAGGAAACTAGAAACTCCTGATGTAGTATAGCAATAAGATAATCCTTGGAGGCTTTATCCTCAGCCCTCCACGAGACCATGACAGACTACAGTGTGTCCGAAAACTTGTCTATACAACTGTCGTATGCGGCCCATCACCTACTTCCCCTCAGGGGTCATAATGATCTCATCGGACATACGATTGATGAGGTAGGCGTATCCCTCCCATGAACTATAGCAACCCTGTCCGGTGAATGCTCAGTGTCCAGGCCTCTAGGCCACCCCGATGCAGTGTTCGTGTCACTCATCACCATCTCCGACGCAGTGGCCGGGACACCACTCTCAAACGCGTAGGCAGTATAATCCTTTGGTGTAGTTTGAGAAGTCTCATAATCAGGGACACTCCTCGGTGTGTCCTAGGGACTCTGCAACACATGAGATCCAAAAACGACGTGCTCCTTACCACAAAAACCACCACCGCTAGACTGGCGTGGAATTTCTAGTACGCATGTTCCATCAAACATAAATCTAGATCTAATTTAATCTTAAACTTAAAATAAACCTAAATTTAATCTAATCTAACGTAAATCTAAATCTAACGCGCGTAAATAAACCTAAACTAATCTAACATAAATCTAACTCAAAATAAACCTAAATCTAATCTAACGTAAATCTAAATTTAACTTAATCTTAAACGATAAAAAAAGGAAAATGGTATAACCTTTCTATCACCCAAGTGTGGTAGATTGGTTATGCCATTTCCCTCTTGAATAACAAGTCTTGAGTTCAACTCCTTGTCGGCTAGATCTTTAAGGTCTCTTGGGATAGTTTCCTACGACGTTAAAACTTTCTTCTTCTCGGATGTGTGTGTGTGCCAATCAAAAGAGGAAAATGGTATAAGCTTTCTATCACCCAAGTGTGGTAGATTGGTTATGCCATTTCCCTCTTGAATAACAGGTCATGATTTCAACTCCTCGTCTGCTATATCTTTAAGGTCTCTTGGGATAGTTTCCTACGATGTTAAAACTCTCTTCTTCTCGGGTGTGTGTGTGTGGTCGTGTGTTGTTCTCTTTGACCCTGGTTCTACTCACAATTTTATATCTATGGAGTTAGCCACCAAGCTAGGCATACAATCCTACGAGATGGGAGATGTCCTACCCGCAGACAGTGCCTTCAAAGGGAAAGTAGCTTCATTCACTCCATTAATTGGGAAATTGAGGCTTCATGTCCAAGGCTATGTGGACAAAGAGGACTTCTTTATCTCTCCTCTCAAGCATGAGGATGTAATCCTAGGGGCACCATGGTTTGACCGCCTGACTGCTGATGTTAAATTTCTTGAAAGGAGAATCTCCTTTAAGTTCAGGGAAAAAGACATGTATATAGATGCTAAGGAAATGGGTAACACTATCCCCATTGTACATACACCATCTTTCAACAAGTCAATAAAGAGCTCTATTTCCGTGTACATGATTTTTGTTAAAGATTCTCAAAATGAACTTAATGCTTTAACAAAAGAAAATAAAAGCAACCAAAAGGAATTAGAGTTATCCAATTTTCTCAAGGGGTTTCAAGATGTTTTTATTGACGACATCCCTTGTGAGCTACCTCCTAAACGAGGTAATGATGACCATGCAATTGAACTTCTTCCAGGAAGTTCACCGCCTAACAAACCTCCTTATAGATTTTCTCAAGCTCAACAAGAGGAGATTATGCGGCAAGTGCATGAGTTAGTTGAGAAGGGTATGGTTAGACCAAGCTCATCTCCATTTTGCTCACTTGTGCTACTAGTGCAAAAGAAAGATGGCACATATCGTATGTGTGTCGACTATAGAGCACTAAATAGGATCACTATCAAAAATAGGTTTCCCGTTCCACGGGTAGAAGACCTATTTGATAAGCTACAAGGATCGACCTACTTCAGCAGGATTGACCTAAAAAGTGGCTATCATCAAATAAGGATAGTTGATCAAGACATTGTAAAGACCGCATTTCGCACCACATTTGGTCTTTATGAATACATTGTCATGCCTTTTGGCTTGACCAATGCACCAGCCACATTCAACCGCTTGATGGAGAAGCTGTTCAGGCCTCATCGAACCTTCACTGCAGTGTTCTTTGATGATATTATCATCTACTCTAATTCATTGGAGGAACACAAGCAACACCTCCAGGTAATATTTCAAGTTTTAAGAGAGAATAAACTTTATGTTAATCGAAAGAAAAGTGAATTTTTCTTGCAAGAGATTCAGTATTTAGGTCATATTATCTCTCAAAATGGCATCCAAATGGATCCATCTAAGTTAGAGGTACTAAAAGGATGGCCTAAACCAAGGAATCTTCATGAACTAAGAATCTTTATAGGTATGTGTGCATACTATAGACGCTTCATAGAAACGTTCTCACAAATTGCGGGACCATTACATGACCTAACAAAGAAAAGCGTTAGGTATACATGGTTTGCTAAGGAGAACAATGCTTTCGAAAAGCTTATCTCTCAACCTGTGCTTACACTACCGGATCTCTCAAAACCATTTGAGGTCCAATGTGATGCTTGTGGTGATTGCCTTGGAGCTGTTTTGCTCCAAGAAGGGTACGCCATAGGCTATGAGAGTCGAAGGCTCGACCCTGTTGAGCAAGCTCTAGGCATATATGAAAAGGAACTCCTTGCAGTTCTACATGCCTTAGACTCATGGAAGCACTATTAATTGGGGACTCCTTTCATTCTGCGAACGGATCACCAAAGTCTTTAGTACTTCATGACGCAGAACAAGCTCTCCGACAAACAAATGAGGTGGGCAAATTTCCTTTCGCAATTTCATTTTCATATTGCTCACATTGCTGGCAAGCATAATCAAGTAGCCAATGCACTCTCAAGACGGCCGAGAGTGAATGCGGTTTCCATAGCAACTCACAATGATCTATCTTCAATGATAGATGAGTACGCTATTGATCCCGATTTTAGAGATGTGATTTCAGCCCTTGCATTAGGGAAGAAAGAAGAACCATTTACTTTACAAGATGGTTATCCTCTCTATGGCAATAGACTATGCGTTACTAACTCACTACGTGAGAAAGTAATGTATGAATCTCATGCTTCACCTTATGCGGGGCATAGAGGGATTCAGTCTACCTTAAAGGGAATTGAAACATATTTCTATTGGCCTACCATGAAAGTGAACATACAAGAGTATGTTTCCAAATGTGTGGTATGCCAAAAGACAAAATTTGATAGAGGGCAACAACGTGGATTGCTTCAACCCTTGCCAATCCCTAATTCACCATGGGAGAGCATATCTATGGATTTTATCTTTGGATTGCCTAAGTCTATCCATGGGAATACGGGAATATGGACGATAGTAGACAGGTTCAGTAAACAAGCTCATTTTATACCTGTCAAAAAGACTATCAAAGCCCATCAAATGGCAACCCTCTTCATTTCACAAATTTTCAAGTACCATGGCTTGCCAATATCCATAGTGTCGGATAGAGATCCTAGAATGACCAGTAATTTCTGGAAGGGTCTCTTTGAGAATTTAGGGACAAGGCTAAACTTCTCTTTGGCCTATCATCCACAAACGGATGGCCAAAGTGAAATAGCTAACCTAACCATTCTCGATCTACTAAAAGCCTATGTAACGGAAGTAGATCAAAGATCCCAATGGGAGAAGTACTTACCCTCAGTGGAGTATGCTTACAATAACACTGTACATACTTCCACAGGAAAAGCACCTTTCGAGGTAATTGAGGGAAGATCAAAAAGTCCCTTGCTACTTAAGGTACATGGGAAGATCTTCGCTGCAGATGAGTATAGCCGAGACCTACAAGAATCTTTTCAAAAGATTAAGGATGCTATCTCTATCTCATAGCAAAGGCAAAAGGCTGCTGCTGACAAGCACAGAAGAGCCCAAGCCTTTAAAGAAAACAATTGGGTCTTGTTAAAGTTTCCCAAGGCTCGATTAAGGCACACGACGGGCAAGAATCCTACGGGCCACCAAAAGTACTATGCTAAACTAGCAAAAAGGTACTATGGTCCCTTCCATATTCTTAGGCCAATCAATGAGATGGCCTATCAACTCAAGTTGCCCAATCATTGGCTCATACACAATGCTTTCCATGTGAGCCTAATAAAGCCTTACAAAGGAGAGCCACCTCAAGAACCAACTATTGAAGACCCACCGGAGATCGAGGACCAAGAAGAGGTGGTGCAGCCCGAGTCCATTCTCCGACATGAGGACAAGGTACTAAGAGGCGGTAAGACTATCCGACGATATCTTATTAAGTTTAAAAATTATCCTTTTGAAGATGCTAGATGGATGCAAGGCATACAATTAAAGGATAACCTAAACCTTGTCAATGCTTACAATGCTTCCCAAGAGTAAGCAAATGTACAAAATGTTAAAAATGAACAATGTTTTTGTCTTATAAGACTCTCTTTTTCTTTATTTGTGCACAAAAATGAAGTAGTATGCATGCTTAGATCAAGTTTGCGAAGACGACATCTCCCAAACACCAGGTAGAGCTTGTCACTCTACTATGGAAGACTAATAGGACTAATGTGCAGACATGCTTGCGACAGCCTCAGGCTCTCAAGCGCCAAATGGACTAGTCATCCATTGTGAAATGATGTCGTAGGGTAACATAGGGATCCTCTACCCGCTAAGAAAAGGACTCATGAATATACTTTATCTTCTCTACACCATAGTCGAGGACAACTATGATTTCAAGAGATAGGTAATGTCATAATAATCAATATCTAATTCTCCTAAATGATTTTCTCATATTAAACTGATCATTTAATGTGGGGAAGTGCCAGGGGAGAAAAGGCTAGAATATTGGTTAAGCTAGCAGACCGGCCACAGTAGGGATCCAAAGGAGGGAAAATAGGGATCCAAAGGGGGGGCCATCTGCAAAAGAGCCATGTGCAACAATGGGCTAAAAAGACCCTAAGGTTCAGCCCATTAAGACTTCCAAAATGCTAAGGTTCCAAAATTCAAAGGTTGTGTCCAAAGGTCAACCCTAGGGAAAATTGGATGCTTTGTGTGTGCCCTAAAAGTCTTTGCACATCCCTACATGGGAGGGGGCGAGCCCTAAAGGTAGGGGATGAGAGAGAAAGTCACACACACACACACACACACACACACACACACACACACACACAGGCTCCCTTTACACAAAGCGAATGAGCAACACATGTCAGCTCCCTAGGCCAGATGCCCACAAGGTGTGCCCAATTTCTATTGGATGACCCTTGAAGTGGACCAATGAGAATTAAGCTAGAGTAAATCTAGTTTAATTAATCTAAAAACATTTAATAAAAGAAACCAATGAGAATTAAGTCTCCTAGAAGACTATTGGGAAGTCTCCCAAGGGGTCCAATGAGCATTCAGGAGCCCAATGGCTTGCCTGATTCCTATTGGCCAGGAGGCAAAGGGGTCCAATGAGAGTTTAGTTTAATTATTTAATTACCTAAATCTCTCACAAAAGGGGAAAGGGGGACACATGTCAGAAGGCTATCACTTATGCTGCTTAATGGTAATTGGCTTGACTTGGGGAGGGCCAATGAGGCTGCAGGAAGAGCAAATAGCAAGGGGGCTCGCCCAAGAGAGAGAGGGGGCTGATTTTTGCAAGGATTATCACACACACACACACTCACACAAGCTCATGTGTGAAGAAAGAGAAGACTATCTCTTCCCAAGCTTTAATGGAGAACTCATCACCTACTCCAAGCTTGTGAGATAGAAGCCTACATCAACACTCTCTTGGCATGTGGATGCAAATCCAACCAAGATCCAAGCTTCAATGCATGCTCATCTCCTCTACCAAGCTAATTACTAAGCTATGCTAATATGAGTGATTATGTGAGGAGATGTACATCTTTCTCGTAAGATACTCCTTCTTCCTCTCAGTCTACTCTCATACCCTGCTAGCTCTCACCATCTTCGAAGGTGTGTGAGGTCTTGGGTCTGAGAACGGGGATAATTCAAGTTGTGTTTGTTAAGTGTTTTGCTTAGTGCATGAAGCTTCCATCTTCATAGCACTAGCTAGTCTTGAAGGAACACAAAGAATTGTATTGTACAATGTCTCTCTTGATGGGAGAAACCATAGTACAAAGCCTTTTGGAGGGGGGACCGGCTCCATGTAAATCCGGTCCTCAACTGTTGTCAATAGCTTAATTTCTCTCTCTTTTGAAAGTATTGTTGATGCTATCTAACTAGGTGTTATGCTTTTTGTTGCTCTCTACACCCAAGCACTCTTGTAATGCTCATTAGGAATCTATTCTAATGAAATGCTCACTATGTTCATGCTCATTTCCGCTACACACAAGTTATTAGGCCATTAAATGTTACAGGGGGCCTTGGGGGTGGGATCTGAATGGGGTGCTCTTGCAGCTACAAGGCAATGAGAGCTTCGGGGAGCTTGATGGTGCTTGGAACGAGTCCGAGGGGGGAGCGGTTGGCGCTTCGGATGGAAACTCAAGTGATATGGATGAGGTGGAAGAGTTCTTTGAAGAGCATCAAAGTGGGTGTTTGGATGCATTTGCTTTTGCATCAACTAGGTACTTTGCTTTTGATAGACAAAGATACGGGCTTATGATAGCTTCTATCGAAAGTGGCCAAACGATTACCATAAGTGCTCTCAAAGCCCATGACAAGCGAGGTGTGCTAGACTTGAAAAAATGGGCAAGAATGAGGGATTCACTCCACGTAATGGTTGACCAAGGTGGATCTTCGCGTCTTGTTATTGGGAATGGAAAGTTGATTGCATGTATAGAAGATTGGGAAAGCATTGTTTCCGCATGCCACTCAAATGACCATTTATGCTTGCGGGCAACGATGGCATCCATTGCATGTACATGGTGCACAAGTATTAGACAGCATGGAATCCCACTTGCTTATGTGAAGGAGTTTTTGGACTTGTGTGTTTGTGCATCATTGCCCGGGTTGGGGGAATTGGAGAGCCATGACACCACTTCCACAGAAAATTACCCGGGTTTACAAGACAGACAAAAGAGTCCCGGCAAGGATGAAGGTGGTGTTGAGGAACATACGGCGCTGATGGATCATATAAAGAATGTGACCAACGCTATTGCCATCAAGCACAAGGCTAGATTGGTAGAGCGGCAATCATCGTCGTCGAGGGGCTTCATTCAACTTGTGTGGCATCGCAATGGGGAGGCACGAAGAAAGGGCCACGATCATCGAAGACTGCGCACATCAAAGAAGTGTCGATGCCCGTTTACTATCGTCATTCAACATGTCTATGATATAAAGGAAAGTGTAAGGATAAGGGTTCATGTTGGGCACAAAGGTCATGTGCCGGGATCACGTGAGGATCTTTATCACTTGCCGGTGCATCCTACTGTGAGGAAACGATGCATGGAAGATTTGTTTGACGTTGGAACATGTCGCCATGTCGCAAAGATGAGTGTCTCCAAGGAGCTATTTCACTTCAATATGGCATTGCCTGGCCACAAACTGCATGATAAAAGTATCTTTCTTCATGGCCGTTTGAGCCTTGCGCGGAAGAACATCCCAAGTGAGAGCTAACCTATTCTTTGCTCTCTCCTCAATCCTCTTGCGATTTACTGCAAAATTTTGACTCACATCCTTAAAGCGCTGTTGGGCCCGTACCTGATCTCGTATACTTGACTTGGGCACGTCGTTGTTGACACTCCCTCGAGGCCGCCCTCCGAGCCTTTGAGGGATGAAGACATCCAGCCCATGTACTTTCTTTAAGTGTTGAATCATCCGTGATCGCTTCTCCATGAGAGTGTTCTGACTCGGACATGGTGGTTCAGCCCGACAAATCCTCACCAACTTACCCTCATTGATAACCTCAACATAAGGCGTCTACATCCAATACAATACAAAAGGCAAAGCAAGTCAGTGACAGATAAACACGGGCAATAAAAAATACTAGACAGAGAGAGAGTTGCACACCATGACGTGACAGGTAAACCCGGTCAATAAGAATACTAGACAGAGAGAGAGAGTTGCACAGCATGCCGTGACAGATAAACCCGGGCAATAAGAATACTAGAGAGAGAGAGAGAGAGAGAGAGAGAGAGAGAGAGAGAGAGAGAGAGAGAGAGAGAGAGAGAGAGAGAGAGAGAGAGAGAGAGTTGCACACCATGCCGTGACAGATAAACCCGGGAAACAAGAATACTAGAGAGAGAGAGAGAGAGAGAGAGAGAGAGAGAGAAAGTTGCACACCATGCCGTGCCAGATAAACCTAGGGACTTCTTACCACAGTTGTGGAGGTAGTACAGCTTGCCCCTTATTGTTTTGCTCTCTTTACTTGAAGCTTGGGCCGCTTTGAAGAGCCGACAAGGGCAAGAGCCTTATCCGCCGGCCCTTCATCATCTTGCCCCGTCTCCACATTCTTTTTAGCCTTATTCTTCACACCATCCCTCTTTACAGCAATCTTAACCTCTGGCACCTTCTCCAACTGCCCCTTGCCCGTGTGCCCTTTCACCTTGACCTAACCATTTTATCAAAGAAGAGGAAAACCATAAGATAAAAAAAGACAATTCATTGGCTTCTTGCACAACACTTGAGGGGCTTACCTTGTCAAGAGCAAGTTTTCGCTCGACGGGATCACGGACTTCCACCTCTTTCATCCTCTTCAACCTCTTCACATTTTGTTGCTCGGGGACCGCCGTACATTCTTTCTCTTTCACATCGGCCTTGGCCTTTCTCTTGTTCACCTATGACAATGTACTCAGACATAAACCCGGGTGCAAGGACCAAAACACTTGCAAGGCACACTTTCATTGCAATAGTCTGCCTAGGGCCGTTTGTTGCATACCTGTGTCTTGGGTGGCTCGGAGCCTGCTGTGCCACTCAACTTCTTTGCTTGACCACTCTTATGAACCTTCAAGGGACTTGATCCTTCAAGCACAATTATATCCTGCACACATTGCCACCCGTGAACACCTTACAACCGACACAATTTTCAAAAAAATTGCACAATAGCCGAGCACTGACAGGTAAACCCGGGCATTGACAGATAAACCCGGGCACAGTCCTACCATTTTAGTTTGTTGGTCCTCCTTTGTAGCCTTAGGAGCCTTTGGAGCCCCTGGTCGGGTGCTCGCTGTGCCGCTCACCTCCTTTGACTGGCCACTTTTTTGAGCCTTCAACGTGCCTGATCCTTTAACCAGATTCAAACCCTGCACATTTTAAACACCTAAGCACTTAACAGCTAGCGAAACTCGCGCACTGACAGATAAACCCAAGCATTTATCCTACCTGTTTTGTTGGTTGGATCATCTTGGCATGGCTCCTGAGGTACATCCGATGACAGAGGAGCATCTTGACCCTGCACAAATCTTACTTGCTTTGTTGGTTGGGCCTCCTTTGGGACCTTTGGGGCCTTTGGGGCCTTCTTCAAAACAAAGCCTTGGCCTTGCTCTCGAGGTACATCCGCCGACAAAGGAGCATCTTGGCCTGGTGGCATTGCAATCTTCAAAGGCGTTGCAATCTTTGGGGCCTTTGGAGCCTTCTTTGAAGCAACACCTTGGCATGGCTCTCGAGGTACATCCGCTGACAAAGGAGCATCAATCTTCAAAGGCGTTGCCCTCTTCAAACCCTGCACATGTGAACACTTGACAGCAGGCACAAATTTCCCTTAAACCACACAAATCTTCGGGCAATGACAGATAAACCCGAGCATCTACAGGAAGAGTCCTATCTGTTTTGTGCGTTGGATCTCCTTTGGGGCCTTTGGGGCCTTTGGAGCTTTCTTTGAAGCAGCACCTTGGCACGCCTCTCGAGGTACATCCGCCGACAGAGGAGCATCTTGGCCCTGAGGCGTTGCAATCTTCAAACCCTGCACACATTGGAACAAATAAACCCAAACGTCCACAGATAAACCCGGACATTCATAGGTAAAACTGGGAACTGTCTTACTTGTTCTAGCTGCTGGGCCTTTAAAGCCCCCTTCTTCCCTTCCTTGGTCACAACAACAGCAGGCTTGCATGGCTCCGGTTCTACAACCGGCAATGTAGGAACATCGTCATTGTTTGGTCCTTTCCCCGCTTTCTTCTTCCTTTCCGCGGTCACAGCAGCAGTCTTGACCGGTGAAGGCTCCGGAACAACATCGGGCTGAGGTACTGCAAGAAGGAGCTCCCCCCCCACCTCTTTGACCTCCTCAACCGGCGTTGGCCCCGCCCTCGACCGCGTGGCTCTCATCGCAAGCGGCTTTTTGGCTCCCCCCCCCCAGCCCTTCCAGCAGGCTTCTTTGGCGGAGGTGTAGAGTAGGCTCCCCTCATTCCCGTCCTCCCTCCCTTCTTCGCCTTGCCCACCATCTCTGCGCAAACCTGGACAGAGCTCCCCCTTGCCCGCGATGCTCTTGAAACCCCCTGGACAGACCTGCGTGATGCCCTAAAACACCCTCTCAAACCCCAAAACAGAGGTGGCAATGTTGAACGCCCATCTTGCAAGCTGTACTACGCGGGCGACATGGCGGGATGACCTGGAGGCTCCCCTCACTGCCTGAGGTGAGGTGAGGTGACACACCCCACTTCAAAATCATGGCGGGTGATCCCGTCGGATTTCCCCCCCCGTCATAATTCGTGCCGACGTGGATTGTCCGTCGCCATCTCACCCACGTCCGGAGGCCACGTCACCCGTCCGGTGCCACGTCGTCCCGCCATTCATCGCCCGGGTTTACCTCCTACCCGAGCCCGGCCCCGTCACGCGGACGATCCAGATCGTCTCGCCAATCGCGCCCCAATTCTGCGCCGTCGATCCCATGAACGAGCTTCTTAAATGTGGATGTGTATATAGTCCTGAGGCTATGCCACTCTTTAAACGAGGGAGCCTCATCTGCCTGTCGCATGCTAGACACCTAGTCTACCCGTCACGTCGTCATTCCCCTCCTTCAACTTCAGCGGGTTTGCTTGTCTGAATTGTTTTTTTCAAAATGGGCATTGGGTCACACCTACTCTCACATGAGCTGCAAGCTCCTTCTTCGCGTATAGCCAAGTTGCTGATCAAAAATGTACAAAATCTATGACACCATGCTATTAGATTATTGTCACGCTTGCAATGCACGTGCCTTGCGCCGGAAGGTGGTGGCAGAGGATCATAAGTGGAAGGATTCCTTTATACATCGGGGATTCATCCTTGGCACATATTTGCACTTCCTACTGGAGGTCTTTGAATACAAACACTTCAAACCCTGGGAATATGCCCCTTCCTCTCACTTTACAGCTCTGGCGCCTCCACCCCCGCCATCCTCTCCTCCCTCTTACGTCTTGCATCCTGCAGACTTTGAGAGAGCATAGGAATTATTAGAGAAGATTCCTTTACCTCTTGCCTTCTCCGCCTCCTTCTCCACTCTCTTCCTCCGCCTTCTTCTCCAGTCCCCCCTCCCCGTCCTTCTCAGTGGAGTTTCGCAGAGCTGTGTAGTAGGCTTGACTTGCCCTTGATGCCGCACAACTTGCACAAATGTGCTTGTGGTTGTTTCCTTCAGACACTCATTGCAGGTTTTGCCTTCTACACCCAACCTCATCGAGCTCCCTCATACCACGGGCCACGTCCACCTCCTTTTTATGCAGCTTGTACTTTCTCTCGTCCAATTCTTTTTTCTACAAAGGGGTATCCCCTACTGAGCTAGCCTTCTTGCAGTAGTCCCCGAGAAGAGGACCATCCCATGCAGATGTAGACTTGAATGCCATGATGGAGACTTCCAACTTTCTCGCCATCATCATGCATTTGGCAACATGACTGACCATCTGCAAGAGTTCAAGAGGTCGACAATAACACATGCAGGGTCATGCTTGGAGGAGATCTGTTTAAACAGCCCCAGCCCCTCCACAGTGTGGATGCATCACAAAGTGGCCAGCGCACACATCTGAAGGCCCGTGGCTCAGCTTGCAAAAACGCTCCCACGGCCCTGCATCTTATTATGGTCGAAGGCACCTGGTAGCATGGCCTTTGTGTGTGTGTGTGTGCACGCGCGTGCACCGCGAGCGAGCGCTTACGTCGATTGTTGCTTCGGTTCCTCACTGCAACCATCTCTTACGATCCTGACTCCCAACTTGCACATGTAGTAGGGCTTGAGATCATGTAAAGACTAAGAGGGCTTGAGATCATGCAAAGAACAGAAGAGGTGAATACAGACCATGGCCAGTATAAGCTTGAGGCCTTCTGCAGTACGTTTGGAGAAAGGAGCGCTTGAGATGCAAGAGCAAAAAGAGATGGGAGGAGGATTGAATACAGACCATGGCCTGTAGCCTGATGGTAACCTGCACTTCAAGGTACCTCGATGGAAACCCGCACCTCGAGGGAGTGTCCCGCTGGTCAATGCAGCCATGTCAAACGGTGCAAGGGGAGCCAGGTCATGCTCCACTTTGTCAAAATTGTTGCTCCACAGGTCGTTAGTAGAAAGGGAGGGGAAGGGCCATCAGGGATTTGCAGCCACGTGGAGGGTTACCCCTCTCTTTTTAATATAGGTAGATATAGATATAGATATAGATAGATATAGACTCTTTAATATAGATATAGATAGAAGTGAAAAATCCACTGCAGTATCCCGCAAGCCACTCACCCACCCGCAACTCGATCAAAGCTGCTCACTCAACGCGAGACCGTGTTGGGCGAGGATGAGGATGAGGATGGCTGTTGCCACGAAGGCCAAAAGGTTGAGGGTAATGGGAGCGCCAAAGGGAGGGGAAGGCCCTGGCTGCACACATTTGTAGCCACGTGGAAGGCCACCCCTCTCTCTTTAATATAGATATAGAATATAGATATAGATATAGATCGATATATATATATATATATATATATATATATATATATATATATATATATATATATATATATATATATATATATATATATATATATATATATATATATATATATATATGTATGTATGTATGTATGTATGTATGTATGTATGTGTGTGTGCGTGCACCTATCTATATTTACACACACGTTTATGGGCTAGGTCCTGTGGACACTGCACTCCTGTTGTCCAACTGAGGCAGCCGGTCACTACTTAGTAAAATTCCGCGACGGTTGAGCTCATGATGTCGGTAAAAGGCTTGTCAAAAGCTCCACAAACGTCCCTAGAAACAGCCACCACTTGAAAGATAGGCCGACTGCTCTACATGAAGAAAAAACGATAAAATTTGTGCAAGTTTTACGCTAAAATGACAGGTAAAGAGAGAAGAGCTAGTAAAAAGATTACCGGGCAATTCACAAGAAAGCTTTCCACGCGACCTAGTCCTATGGATTTGTAAAGAGGTGTGTGATTTTGTGTTGTACAAAACAATGAGACAAAAGTGAAGGTCTCTTTCTCATACGCGAGGGAGGTTGAGATTTCTAAGCCCTTTTTTTTCCATTGGGAGATTATATTAGAAAAGAAACAAGGTTACATCCTTATGGTGAGATAGGGGAATATTACAAAAACATAGAGTTACATGGAGGGGGGGATTGTTTCTTACTTTACTATAGTTGACTAAAATTACAAAGGCGTTGACCAAAAATGCAAAGGCTTCTTCAGGCATATTACAACTTAAAATGATCCTTCAAACAAAACATAGTTCGTAGTCACTGACGACTACTATTCACTAGTGAGTTGAGGACGTCTTGGAGGTGCGCGATGAGACGAAGGCCGTTGAAGTGCTGCCTTCTTAGTTTTTCTTCTTCAAACCTGTAGTCGTCAATCATTCGTTGTAGATGCGTGTATGAGCGATCCAACAGGACCACCTGTTGCTTGTTTATGTTTGCACTGTTGTAAAAGCCCATATAGTTAGTTAGGACTTTTCGATTGGCCTCGTATATCCTGCATTGGTCAAGCTTGAACTGGTTAACCTACAAGGAAAAATGAGCAAAGAGTATCCTCAGACTTTTAGTCTGGTAAGCATTATTAAAGATACTTTCATTCCTTTCAAGCCAGATTAACCAAAAAAATTCTCCTCTGATCATGTTCCAAATAACCAAAAAAACTGAAACTGAATCACCTAGAAGAAATTGTTTCCAGTTGGGGGTGGAGCCTAGAGCACTAATTAAAGGGTACAAAATAGTAGAATTAGTTGGACAGTTCATGAAGAGGTGAGGGATATCCTCTTCAGTTTGTTGGCACCTGTTTACAGGTTCCAGTGCCCATTCTAGCAGCCCTCATTTTGCAGCCTGTCCAAACTGCTTTGTGAAGGATGAGCCAAAGAAGAACTGAGTGTTTTGCCAGGATTCTTTTATTCCATATGTTCTGGAACTTGAAGATCCATTGCTTTCTTGTCATATCAACATTCCATTTCTTATTGAGAGTGGTGTGCACAAGTACCTGAAGGTTAGGTGGCAAGGGGATGATGAAGAGCACTGTCGTTAGCCCAGAATAGGACCTTGGGGGATGGATCATGTGTGGATGAGAGGGACCATTCTAGGCCTTTCAGGAAGAATGATTTCCTAGTATCTAGTAAACTTAGCTCCCAAGGTTGCAGTTGGTGGTATCTGAGGAGTTTGGAGTGGGTGAGCCATCTCGCTTCTGCTGAGTCCCATAGGTCCTTCCAAGTAGTTATTCCTTTGTTGTGAACGCATCTTGCAGTCCGAGCCTGGTCTTGGGAGGGATGGGGGATGGGGGGGAAAGACCACCATATTGATTCTTGAGCTCTAATATAGAGGCTGAACTTTGGTTCCCAGTTGATCCTCAGAATTGGTCTATACCTGTTCCAAGCTTTCCACAACGATTTGAGAAGATTCGATCCCTTTGCAGATGATTCAAGAGGTCCAAAGAAAAAGCTGAACCATGGGATATTGGCAACTCCTTGGACTCCTTTTAGTTGGAACTTGTCCAGGTTTCGAAACAGAAGGGAGGCCCATTCTTCATATGGTTGATCTAGGGCTCTTAAGACGAGCTTAACTGCTAGCTTGTCAGCCCAGTCATTGATGTTGTTCAATCCTAGCCCTCCTTGTGTTACCATATACATGTGGTAGTGATGTGTGTGAACACACTAGGACCGTCAGGGCATTTTTTCCCTCTTTAGGAGGTTTTTTTCCCCGTGCATTGTATATATGCCCATCACTCTAGGTCTATCTATTGTTTCCCTCTTTAGGAGGTTTTTTTTCCCGTGCATTGTATATACGCCCATCACTCTAGGGATATCTATTGTGTGCCTTGAGCTTCCTTCGTCTTCTCCAAGCTGTGTGTGTTTTCCTGCAACCCTAATTCCAACAATTGGTATCAGAGAAGGTTGCATCCTCCTGGGCTTAGTCGCCAACAGCTCCAACACACACCTACTCATTTTCCACGATTTTAGTGAGCGTTCGTAGGTCGATAAATTTTTGGATAAGCTCGTAGAGCTTAATCTGCTCAGATTTCTAATTCGGGCTCATTTCGGCCTCCGTTTCCACTACAGCCAGGTCTACATAGACAATTTCGTCATTTTGTGCAAATTTTTTGTCAGTGCCAAATACTGCATAACTGGCCCCATACAATCTACTTTGGGTTGTGCTATATAGTATGTGCTGGTGTCACTCAGTTTCACCTCATTTTTTCGGACAGTTTTCACATCAGGTGCATGCATTTTCCATGCCTGACAACAACACAGATGTGTTCAAGATGTTTGCTGCTGAGGACAGATTGGATGGGGACAATTACCCTATGTGGGCTTATATGATGCAACATGTTCTTGTGTCAAAGGGCGTCTGGAATATTGTGCAAGGCATTGATGTACATCGTGGTTCTAAGGATGTCGGCGATGTTGAGGATGTGGTAGGTCTTGCTACAAGGATTGCTGCTATTAGAGTTGTTTTGCCTATGACAGGACAAGCTCATTGGGATGTAAAGGATGCGCAGGCTCATGCATTGATTGCGTTGTTTGTGAAGCACACCATTACTCCTCACACGTTCAGTGAAATCTGCAAAATAGGCTTGCGATATTCTGGCTGGTCTTTATGCAAGCCTCAATGAGGCAAAAATTACATTGCTGCGTAAGAGTTGGAGTCGAAGATTATGCAAGAGA
The DNA here is from genome assembly GCF_014529385.1 of Adiantum capillus-veneris. NCBI lineage: Eukaryota > Viridiplantae > Streptophyta > Polypodiopsida > Polypodiales > Pteridaceae > Adiantum > Adiantum capillus-veneris. The sequence continues at coordinate 141,451,806 of NC_140946.1, forward strand.
AAGATGATATGGACACTTTCCTTGCTGGTGTCGAGGATATCAATGAGCAACTTATTTCTGCAGGTGAAGTCGTTTCAGACAGTCCCTTGTGCAGACTGTTCTTGATGCCTTACCAGACTTTTTAGTACTTGGAGACTTATGGCCCAAGGAAATCCTGATGTTGTCAAGTTTGATGCATTGTGCACATTGCTGTTGCAAGAGTCACTTTCCAAAAAATATAGGACTACAGTGTGTAGTTGAACAGGCTTTTATTGCTTCTCAAAGAAAGGGTGATAACAGCAATGCAACCACTTCTTATGGTTTGTCTGCAAGTGGAAAATCACTTGTTCCTAATGCTTCTGCTAGCAGCAATTAGTCTGGAAATTCTAGTGATAAGGGCAAAAAGAAGATGCATTGATATTATTGTAAAGCTAATGATCACTTGATCAAGTAGTGTCCTAAGTTGAAGGCCAAAGAGGCTAAGAAGAAAGAGGGTGGTTCCACTGCAAGTGCTGGTTCCAATACAAATACAGCCATTGTTGAGTCTTCTGTGAAATGAGACTGTGATGCTGATGTTGATGCAGAATGCGATTTTAGTGCCGAGTTCACTTACAATCCTGTTGCCCATGATGCATGCATGTCAGTTGCTGCAGATTCACATGTGTGGTATTTCAACAGTGGTGCTACAAAGCACATTACCTCACATCATGAATTGTTCACCTCTCTCGAGTCTGTCCCTCATGGAAATTTAGTCACGTGCCAACAATGCCTCTTATCCGGTTCAGGGAGTTGGAAAGATTGTGCTTACTACTAAAAAATGGCAGTCCTTTCACACTTGTTGATGCACTTTATGTACCTAGGATCAAGAAGAATCTTTTGTATGTATCTGCACTTGCTAGACTTGGACTTGTAGTCAAATTTGTGGATGATAGATGTACAGTTCATGATCTCAGTTTTGGTGATGAAATTGTTGCATTTGGCCTTTTGTGCAGTTGGATGTATAAGCTCACTTTGTATGACAAGTATGGACAAAATTTTGCATATGTAGTTGCAGATTCAAGGGCTATTTCAGATGCAAAACTTTCGCATGCACGTTTTGGTCATCTGAATTTTGCCAGTTTGCTATGTTTGCAAAATCTAATATGGTTGCTTCTTTGCCGCCTCTTGAAGCACCTGTCAAACATGTTTGTGAAGGCTGTATTCTGGGTAAAATGCAACGTTCTAAGTTTCCAAAGGATGGTTCAGTTAGGGCCACATGCAAGTTGCAGCTTGTGGATAGTGATGTTTGTGGACCCATGCAAACTCCATCCTTGGGAAATTACCTGTACTTCATGACTTTCATTGATGATTACTCCAGGCATGCATGGGTATTTCCGCTTAAAACGAAGTTTGAAGTTTTTATGTGCTTCAAACAATTTCTCACTATGGCTGAAAATGTCTTGAAATGTACTATGGGCACCCTCTGTTCCGATTTAGGGGGGGAAGTATCTGTCTCATGAATTTAATGAATTTCTGGCTAGTCGTGGGATAAAACACCAATGTACAGTGCCTTATACGCCTCAACAAAATGGTGTTGCTGAGAGAAAAAAAGGTCGCTTATAGAAATGGCATGATGTATGGTCAAAAGTCAAGCTTTGCCGCATTCTTTTTGGCTTGAGGCCATCATGTGTGCCACTTATGTACTGAACACGTGTCCTACAAAAGATTTGTAGTCTATAACTCGATATGAAGCATGGCATGATAGAAAGCCTTCTATTGAGCATATGCGTGTTTTTGGCTGTTTGGCATATGCTTTGGTGCCACAAACACAACGCATAAAATTGGATGATAAGGCTATCAAATGTATTTTTGTTGGTTATAATGCTGAAAGCAAAGGTTACAGGTTGCATCATTCGCAAACAAAGCGTATTCTGGTTTCACGGTGTGAGTGGGATGGAAACACACACAATGCATCTATAATCACCGGACACATACTCTTGGGATGATACACACACACACACACACACACACACACACACACACACACACACACACACACACACACACACACACACACACACACACACACACACACACACACACTATGAGGAACCACTCGGCTTACAAAACCCACCTGGCCGAGACACGGAACACACCGATGGAGTGAGAGGAGAGAGACTATCCATTTGCCCACTCAACATAGACACACACACACACACCCAAAAACATCATCTCAAAAGAGAAAGGGTTTTTATGTTTAGATACAATTGATCTTGGGCAAACACCAATAAGGCAAATAGCTCACACAATATGGATGAAATATGCCAGATACAATCACAAATTTGAAGAGAGGCTTCGCTCACAGGAGAAACTTACACAGCCAAGACATCAAGAAAAAGTGAGGAATTTGGCAAAATGGGCAGTGTCATTGCATTCGGAGCGACCAAAACCCTAGTTTACAATATCAAAGCGCTCAAAACCGACCTCGGATGAGCAGTTTATGGCCAAAACAGGCTCCAAAAGTAGCAAAAACTCAGTTGCGGTTGTTCCTCCTCTTCTCTCCATGTTTTGATGGTATTTTTCTCAAGTTTTTCAGTGTCCACACTTCACTTTATCCCTTGGGAACCTTTGGCCTTTTAGTTGACCTCAAATAGACCCCGAACATGACAAAAACTGGCCACACAGTGCATCTTTGTCACCCTTCTACATCCATCCGTACACCTGGCACTCAACTTTTTCCAATAATGCATCCCGCAACCACGTGAAGTGGCCCCCAAATAAATTTCTCATGATGACCTTTCGCATAATCATCACAAGAAAACACGTTGTGTCCTCGCTTACCCATGTGCAAGTATTGACCCCATTCCACCTCCTGACGCCACTAGTGGCCTCATATAATGACTGACCTTCCCCTTTTGCAATAGCATGGCTCTAATGGCATCATCCCCTATTGATGGATTTATATAAAACACTTTCTCCCAATCAGGAGCCTGCATGCCTAACAGCCCCCCTAACACCTCTTTCACATCTTGAAACACTTCTTTGCACTTGTCATCCCATTGAAATGGATCATTCTTTTCCACTTGTTGTAATGGATAAAGGAGATGTGAAGACAATGGAATAAACTATGCCATGTACTTCAATTTGTGTATAAAGGTTGTCAATTGCTTTGTACTTGTAGGTGATGACAGAAGAATAATAGACCACCTTGTCTGAATCAGCCTCAATGCCATTTTCTGACACGTATGGCCAAATAACTTCACCCTTGGCTGTGCTAGATGACATTTCTTTGGATTTAGTTGTCCTCCACATTCATCATATCGAGCCAATATCATCTGCCGCTTCTCATGGTGTTCAACCCTACTGCGGTGTAGACACAGAAGTCATCCATAAAAGCTTTAACACAACTACCAGTGAATGGTTTCAATACCCAATTTTCTCTCTCTTGATAGAAAGATGGTCCATTTGATAACCCAAATGGAAATACCGTGTAGCAATAACAGCCCCATGGCGTAATAAAAGTTGTCTTTGTTCGGTCTTTAAGAGAAATCTTCAATTGAAAGTAGCCTGAAAAACCATCACACACATTGTACCTCTCATAACCTGCCACTGAATCCAAGATCTGATCAATGAATGGAAGAGGGTTCTTCTTAGTGGCTGCATTTAAGGGCTTAAAATCTACACAAATCCTCCACTTTCCATCCTTCTTTGGACTGACTACTACTGGACTCACCCATTCTGTGGTTTCCACTGGGACTATGAACCCTGCCCTCAATAACTTGTCCACCGCAAGGCTCCATTTGCTCTTGACCCATCCGTCTTAGCCTTTTCCTCACTGGCTTAGCACCTTCCTTCATATCTATATGCATCTCTTCTCCTTTGAACCCTCTAATCTCTTCATATGAAGTAATGAACAAATTAGGAAAACTAGCTAGCATGTGCAAATATATCTCCTTCTCCATAGCTGAGAGGTCTCCACTGATCATTTGTGTCATCAATTCCTGCTTCTTTGACAATTCAACCTTGGTTTGCATCAGCCCTTCAATCACTTCATAAGGCCCTTCACTTTCATCTTCAATCTCATTTGAAAATGCAACTAAACCAGACTCCTGGATTTCTTTGTCCATCAAAAGAAATGCAACATCAACATCCTCATCACTGCTAGTAGTACTATCACTGTCCTCATCAGTCACTATGGAATCCATTGGGTTAACCATCCTCTTCCACTGTCGCTTTAGCTTAGGCACCATCTCTATAAGCTACCCAAAAGTAACATTTGCTTTCCTGCTTCTCTATCTGGCATAACATCTAAGACGTAACATCTATGTCGGATCATCCATCTGATTGCTAATGCAGGCAACCTCCATCTTTTTCAAAAATTCTGCCACATCTTCATCACTTCTTCCATGATACTCCGGATAAGATAAATCCATGGCCATCCAAGTTTTGATGCTTTGAGAACCCCTTCTAACACAGGTGCAAGAACCCAAACCTTTTTACTGACCCAATCCCCAGAACTTCAATGAAGCTCATCTTTAGATAAGGACAAACACATGCACAACAAATGAGTTTTCATAGTTAATCATCGGAATTACAACAAGCAAAGGACATTCTAGTATCTCTCTTAATCTTCTTGGCCCGAACATAAAGACTATGCGCTGTTGGAAAAAAATCTTCCTGGACACATGAACATTTATCTGGATTCTTTGTGTTAAATAAAAAGGAGTGACTTGAGGTCGGTTTTGATCATCCATTAAAGCCAACCATGCAACTCCCAAGAAGGCACACCTGACTTATCCTCTGATTTTGCCAGAATTTCAGCAACATAACAGCATAAATGGATCAAAAGACCAAAAAACCATCCATCACAACTTTGAAAAATTTTGGCAGGGTTTCTCCATAAGTAGAGCACTGAGAACCCAAAATATAAACTGTACATGTATGCATAACCTGCCAACAATAGAACCTGAGCATCAAGTAGGAATCACTAGTACATAGCCTATGGTGAGGTCATGAAAAGGGTACTTCAGCCACCTGTATCAAGAAAAGGATCTCACATTTGAGAACCCCCCAGCTCAATAAAACCTCACGCTATCGACACCCTCACGAAAGCTTATGCAAATCTCGTATAGTCAAGTCTTAGAAATGAATATCTTCCAGACCAAGTCTTAAAAATGGCTAGGACTACCAAATAAAACCAAGTATGGCTCCACAAAGGCGTACAATGGCAGTATCCACAAGTAACATACAATACCAGACAATGGACTCAAACATGCGCCAACTGATGCATACCCACGTCAACTGAAAGTGACTCCCACTTGCGAGTGTATCACTCTACTCCAGCTACCTATACCTGTGTGAATCACCCGTACCTATACATGTCCCTATAACCTGTAACCTGTAATCTGCAATCTACAATCTGTACTCCCAAAGCTGAAGGTACTCGAAGAAGATTTTCAGTGGGGGCACCAAAAGAATGTGAGCGGGATGGAAACACACACAACACCTCTATAATCACCCGATACACACTCTTGGGATGATACACACACACACACACACACTATGGGGAACCACTTGGCTTACACAACCCAACTGGCCGAGATAGGGAACACATCGATGGAGTGAGAGGAGAGAGACTATCCATTTTCCCACTCAACGCGCACGCACACACACACACACAACCAAAAAAATCATCTCAAAAGAGGAATATTTTTTATGCTTAGATACAATTGAGCTTGGGACAACACCAATGGGGAAAATAGCTCACACAATATGGATGAAATATGCCAGATATAATCACAAATTTGAATAGAGGCTTCACTCTCACATGAGAAACTTACACAACCAAGATAGCAAGAAAACCTGAGGAATTTGGAAAAATAGACAGCACCATTGCGTTCGAAGCAGCCAAAAACCCCAATCTACCATATCAAAGCGCTCAAATCCGACCTTGGATGAACAGTTTATGGCCAAAACAGGCTCCAAAAATAGCAAAAACTAAGTTGCGACTGTTCCTACTCTTCTCTCCACATTTTTCTGGTCTTTTTCTCAGGTTTTTCAATGTCCACACTTTACTTTATCCCTTGGGAACCTTTGGCATTTTAGTTGACCTCAAACAGACCCCGAACATGCCAAAAACTAGCGACGCGGAGTGCATTTTTGTCACCCTTCTACATCCATCCACACACTTGGCACTCAGATTTTTCCAATAATGCATCCCGCAACCACGTGAAGTGGACCCCAAATAGTGTTCTCATGATGACCTTTTTGCATAATCATCACAAGAAAACATCCACTTTGTGTCCTCGCTTACACACGTGCAAGTATTGACCCCATTCCACCTCCTGACGCCACTAGATGCCATCTGATGCACCTTCTTATCTCATGTCTTCGGTCTGCGGATAGCTTCCTCGAGAAGTTTTACGTGCTACCAACTCCTCATTATTATAGGAAAAACATGCTGGTACTGGTGATAATGAAAATCAATGTACTATGTACACGCTGTCCTATCTGTACACATATGGGCCCCACGTAACCACTTGGCTCTGGAAAATGGGCAATTCTTTATTTAATGCACCATGCATGGGTATGTACATATGTGCAATCACTTCTTCCAAAAAACTCCTAACAATGGGATGTAGTGTTTGTGGAAGATTCTATTCAGCCCTTGCTGTCATGTATTAGAGATAGTACTGTAAGCTCACAGGACATTTATGACACTTTGTTTCCTCTTTTCAGTGGTGGAAGTTTGAAAGTAAATTACAATGAGGTAAATGTACATCCTATAGGGGTTTCTGAAAATGTTACAGCCTTCAGCCTATTACTGATGCAGATGTGCATTATGTACTTGATGAGGAAAGGGCTGAAAATGAGTAGGCTAGAGGCATGCCAAAATGGCTGGTGTATACATTGCGTGATAGTAAATTGGATGCACCTTTATCTAGTCATACTCGTTTAGGCTCTCTCCATGCATCTTATGCATGGGATTGTTATGCTTTGGATGTGTCTAGCTTACTTGATGTTGAGGAACCTCTGTCTTTGGATGAAGCACAAAATTCAAAAAATTGGATGACTGCCATGCAATCATAATATGATGCACTTATAGAAAATGACACATGGACTTTATGTGATTTGCCTCCTGGCAAAAAGGCCATTAGTACAAAGTGGGTTTACAAGTTGAACTGCAATCCGGATGGTGAGATTGCCATAAGGCTCTACTTGTTGCAAAGGGTTATGCACAACAAAAAGGCATAGATTATGAAGAGACTTTTTCTCGCACTTGTCGTATGACTACTGTGCGTTTTCTATGTGAGTTGGCAGCTCATTTTGGTTGGGATGTACATCAATCAGACATTGTTACTGCTTTCTTGAATGGTGACATATTTGAGGAAGTTTATGTAATGTAGCCTCGCGGTTTTGGAGTGCTTTTTTTTGCGAGCTTTTCATTTCGAGCTTTTTCATGAAATGTAAACCTATTTTGAGCTTTTTGCTTTATTTAAAGCATTTTTCCATTTTGTTTCAACATCTTTTACATTCTTGAAATTCACTTAGAAATATTCAATAGAACAATATCACCTCACATTGAATATTCACAGAAGTCTGTATTCAAACTTGCTCTCTTTAAATATGCTAGGCTATAGAAAGAGAGAGAGAGAGAGAGAGAGAGAGAGAGAGAGAGAGAGAGAGAGAGAGAGAGAGAGAGAGAACATTCAGAGAAGTCCGTATTCAAACTTACTCTCTTTGAATATGCTAAGCTATAGAAAGGAAGAGAGAGAGAGAGAGAGAGAGAGAGAGAGAGAGAGAGAGAGAGAGAGAGAGAGAACATTCAGAGAAGTCCGTATTCAAACTTACTCTCTTTGAATATGCTAGGCTATAGAAAGGAAGGAGGGAGAGAGAGAGAGAGAGAGAGAGAGAGAGAGAGAGAGAGAGAGAGAACATTCAGAGAAGTCCGTATTCAAACTTACTCTCTTTAAATATGCTAGGCTATAGAAAGGAAGGAGAGAGAGAGAGAGAGAGAGAGAGAGAGAGAGAGAGAGAGAGAGAGAGAGAGAGAGAGAGAGAGAGAGAGAGAGAGAGAGAGAACATTCAGAGAAGTCCGTATTCAAACTTACTCTCTTTAAATATGCTAGGCTATAGAGAGAGAGAGAGAGAGAGAGAGAGAGAGAGAGAGAGAGAGAGAGAGAGAGAGAACATTCAGAGAAGTCCGTATTCAAACTTACTCTCTTTAAATATGCTAGGCTATAGAGAGAGAGAGAGAGAGAGAGAGAGAGAGAGAGAGAGAGAGAGAGAGAGAGAGAGAGAGAGAACATTCAGAGAAGTCCGTTCAAACTTACTCTCTTTAAATATTCTAAGCTATATATATATATATATATATATATATAGATAGATAGATAGATAGAGAGAGAGAGAGAGAGAGAGAGAGAGGGAGAGAGAGAGAGAGAGAGAGAGAGAGAGAGAGAGAGAGAGAGAGAGAGAGAGAGAGAGAGCATTCAAAGAAATCCATATTCAAAACAAAGCTTAAGAAGGTGTCTGCATTAGTGTTTGATATGGATGTTAGAAAGAGTAGATAGTTCACAAAAGCATTGCAATCAAGATCACTTCAAGAATATGCACAATAAAACCCTAGATGTCCAATGTCAATATTCTTGAAACAAAAAATAGAGAGTGTGTTCAATAATTGTTTCAAAAACCTATGGATGTGATACTAAACTCTCTTTTCCACATATGGACCACAAACCACCTTTTTGAGACACTCCTCATAGACTATGTCATCCCCCTCCAAGCACAAATAATATCGATAAACCTCACCACATGCTTTGCCAAGACCTCCACATCCTGAAAACACATCTAGTACATAATCTGAGTCATCCGTGAAGGTCACAAGGAGCCATCTACAGATGAAAATTTAAAATATGTAAGTCATTTTTCAACTATAAATTAAAGCTCAATTTACATTAAAATGATTATCTTCTCACCTGTAGAAGTCGAGTGACCTCTCTGCACCACCTGTGATGGGTATATCAAGAACAATGGTGCGTTTTTGATGCTCCTCCATTAAAAATCTTCGTGATGCAGGAAACATGTGAGGAGAGACTTTCTCCCCTGCCTCCCTATTGTATGTGGGTATAGCAACATCCGCTCGACAAAAAATCCCACCGTGAGATCAATTACCTACATATAAGCATACATTGTACACACTTGAATCAAAATCAACTTAATAATGCAAACTTTCACAACAACATGGTATTTTGATTCACCTCCTCTAGGGTATCTGGGTGTCTATATCCCCCATTACACATGAGAGTCCATGTGCGATGAAGTCGTAACCTAGCCTTTATAGCATGGGTAATAATCTCTCCAATATGTTGTGCAAGACATAGAGTCACGAAAAAGCCTTCATCTGCCAAGAAAGGTTCTGCTACATTCATCACACCTTGCACAAGAGAAGGCAAAAATATATTCCATTGTGGAATCTTTTTGCTTAATCCACCTTTGAAAAGATGTTTAGAGTGAGTTTTTCAAGTGATATGGATCAAAACAAAAAGCATAACAAAAACTTTGAGTAACCTGCTCGAATTGGGCCTAAACCATCCACCAACAAAGAAGTAGGAAAATCCGCAAAGATAAGACGAAACACCTCACGACAAGGTACTCCACAATGGTGATACAAGCCAAGACTTTGAGTGCTCAAAAAAGTTTTAATGCTACACACAAAAACGTTTATTGCTTAGTACACCATCCACCTTGAACATTCTATTGATGTTGATAACACAAGCCACAAAACCTTTCTTTAACCTTTGAATGGCAAAATCATCAACATTAGCCATATCAACTAGAAGAGCATCTACCACAGTCAAAAATTGAAAGCCTACAGTTTTTCATTAAAAAATTATCTTAATTACAAGTAATATAGAATTGTTTTGCACTATCAAAAAAATAAATATTTAACAAGTAGAAACTTACCGGTATTTCATGAGGTTGGTCGCCTTGATGAAGTTGGTCGCTCCATGAATGACTCAACCACTATTGAAACGCTTTTTTCACTGCTTTCTTTAGGCATATCAATCTTTAGCCCTCCTAATGAATAGGTTGTTTTGTTGTGGTCACCCATGTTTGACCCACTTGCATGATTTTGGTGCTCTCTTTGAAGAGGTAGTGAGTGATTTCTTTCTTGTGTTCTTTGTGAGCCCCCATCCATGGTCAAGTCATGATTGTGATCCATGTCTTCTAAGTGCTCTAAAGAAGCAAATTGTTTTTATCTTTGTCTTTATTCTCTTCCAAAAACTCTACCACAAGAAAATTTTAATGATATAAAATGAAAATTAATTTAGCATTTACAAACTCAAGTCATTTATAAAAAACTAGAACATAGTTTCTTATGCATTTTTTCATGCATGAGAAAAAGAGAGAGAGAGAGAGAGAGAGAGAGAGAGAGAGAGAGAGAGAGAGAGAGAGATCAAATGCTAACGAGTTCAAGGTTGGTGGACTTGAATGATAATAGGAAAATTGAATATCCTAATAGAAGAATATAATAATAATAATATGAGAATAAAGAAATTGAATATGAGAATTAACTTGATGTAAAAAGAAAAAGTGTTATACTTACTTGCATGTAAGTCTAGTTCTTGCTTTGGGATCACCCCCAAAGGGTAGTCCAACCACCATGGACAAATTCTGCACTCCCACATAAAAATACCCTTCTCTACCATAGAACCGGGATACATGGTATTTTCATCCTCTAGCTTTGACCAATCTTCGGTAACCATAGGCATAGTAGCAAGTGTACCATTTAAAACACATTCACACATCCATCTACACCATAACAACATTTAATCTCTTGAGCAAAATAATTTCAATAAGAGCCAAAGACTTTGTTGGTTCATGTAATTTCACCTGTATAAAATCCTTTTACAACACTCTTGTAGCTTAGGCATTTTGGAAGAGTCCCCGGCACTTTTAATATCTCCTAAAAGTTGAGGAAAAGCTTGCAAGCCATGATTTCTTAATTGCACCTATGGTAGTCATTCAAATTATAAAACAATGCAATAAAATTCTCATTTATTAGAAAAAAGTGACCAATTTAGAAAACAACCTTGAAAAAAGCTTCAAATCCATCTGGCGATTTGATCTCTTTAACCTCCAACCTTCTTATTATTAACAAAACTTCATCATGCATGTGAGACCAATAAAATTCTTTTCTAATGTAAGCCCTAAAGTGCTTCACATCACCAAAGTAGGAAAAGACTGGATCTTTGGCCTTTGTAAGACTCATCATCTCCAATATATATTTTTTCCTTCATTATAGACCAAAAATATATCAAAAACTTAAACACCATCTTATATAAGTATATTCATATACCATTCATGTAGAATTTTTTTGCTCAAGTAGAAATTTAACTCTCTTTTAATGTCACTATTTTCATTAGAATTAAAAAACATAAACAAATAACTAGTAAAAAAGTATTGAAAAGTGTGATACCTTTCAGAAGGTAGTTTCGAGGAGCACAAAGCATTTAACTTGTCTCGTGTGATTTTTACCATGGATGGATCATCCCACTTCATATCAAAGAGCAACTCAAAAAATTCCTCTCCATGAACTGGGTTGGCAATTGTCAAAAACTTATAACCTCTATCCTTCAATCGAGCTTCTTATTGTTTAGTTGCCTTCCGCAATCGCCTTTCAAACTCCACCTTATCTAATCCAAGAGCTTTCAATTTTGCAGTTTCCTTTGAAATAAATGCATTAAAATCATCCTCCATAACCACAACTACATTCATTGAATGAATCGTAAACAATCTTGAAAAATATATATAGTTAATACTCAATTCAACAATTCACCTTCCAAACTAGTTGAGAAATCAACACACAAGGAGAATTATACCAAGGAGGAACTCCTTGATATAATCTACTCTCAACTGCCATCTCTATCTCAGCCCACTTTATGTCCTCTTGAGTGGACGTGCAAGAATGCTCTCTTTATTTGGCGATACCAAATTTTTGGAACATGTATATCTCATGTCCAAGATTTGGTTTCACTGTTGATCGTGAAATGCTACAATAAATATATAAACAAATGAAAAATAATAGTTTAAAGCGAGATTAATTTAAAAATACAAAAAGACCACAAATTTACAACTTACACATTAGTGGTGTCAAGAGCAAGCAATAGTTCGGCCTCTTTTTTTTTCTCTGCTTCCAAAAACTGGCATCTCACACTCACATGATATTCCTCATTATCATGCCATACTTGACAAAAGAACATCAAATTAGCCAAAAAAAAGGTACAGCTAAATCTTGAAAACAATTAGTGTGTCGATGTTAATTCTTACCTTCTTTTATGTGTCGCATCCATGTTTTCAGCCGATGGTTTCCATCCCATACCAAAAAGAGACGCCCTCGAAGCTCTTGCCACTCCTTATTGAGCTGATTATCAAATGAAGAGGAGTGACAGGCATGTAAGAGCCGAAGGAATCTTTCACAGACACCAAAAAAGAACCCATTGTATCCAAGTAAGCAACATTGTCAAAACTAGGAATCAACCAAGATGCAGAATCTGTAGCCACTCGTACAACTTCATGAACAACCAAACGACATAAGGGTATAAGTGGAGGGTTGCTTCTTCGTTTTAAGTAAAATGACTTAATAAATCCTTCATAATCCCCAATGGGATTTTTTTTCCCAAGTGTCAAGAATTTTGGGCCACATCATCCTCACCTATCCCATCAGACTCTGTTAAATCTTCATCTTCAGCATCCTCACCTGTTTCAACCTCCATTGTCAGCTCTCGAGAATCTCCTTTTACATCATCCCCACTCTCTAAATGGTTAGAACCTTCCTCCACGGAAACTTCATCATCAACAAAGATGCATTTTCTACGTCTCTTTCCCCCTCGTTTGAAACGAGGACTGCGAGTAGCAACTGCATGAGAAGATGCCTCTTGATCGATTGGATGCCTTCTCTTGGAAGGACCAGATCTCAAGGTCATGCATGGAGAATCAAACGTTCTCTTGATTGACTTGCTGCCTCGTCTTTTGGGAGCCATAAATGTCTACATCAATAAAGATTTGAAAAGGCATTATACATCATCATCATTCAAACAATGGCTACAATCTGCAACACTTGTTAATGCCGCTACATTTCATAGCAAACACCATAATAACACGCATTTTAGTGAACTTCTATCGCATTTGAAAAGCCCCAGCCTAAATTTGTGTAAACTTGATAGAGTGTACCAAATTTGCTCCAGATGCCGATCTCCAAATTTGCTGCCCACTCTTCGGATTTGTCTGCTGCAGTGCTAAAAAAAAACCTAAGTTTAGTGTGATCCCACCTACAAATTTTGAAATTTACCTCTAAAGTTTATATCGGAAGGTGAGAAAACCTACAAAATGTTGAAAAAATTCATGTAATTTGATTTAAAAACCTTCAAATTTTGTCAATTTACCTCTATTGTTTCTAGTTTGCCAAGTTTTTGAAAAAAAATTACACTGTTTTCAACAATCAAGGGGTGTGTTTTGCTCTAATGACCTTGACCTCTTTGTCAAAGTTACTCACAAGGATGCTAACTATCATCCTCCAGAGTCTATGTTTACGGCACTTAGAAGAGCAAATAAAATTGGGCTATTTTCTCAAACGATAAAGAGATAGATACTTAGAGCACACAATTGGCCTTGGACTAGAAGGAGAAGCTATATTAGCAAGCACACGAAAGTGTCGGCCAATCTGCAGCTCAGAAGCAAGAGGTGACCATTGAGGTGCTAAAACAAAGAATAGCTGACAAAAACTGACATGAACTGGGAGAGAGACCACCCACGAGACAGTAATCAACTCGTGGTACCCACAAAACTCCGCAATTTGGATGCAAAATGGATGAGCAACAGCACCATCTTACATCAAGAAGTCGAGAGAGAGAGAAAGAGAGTAACAGATGTGTTGTCCGGTTTGCAAGTCCGTCCGCTTTGCAGGTCCGTTCGCCTGTCAAATGATGCCAACTACGCCTATCAAATGCTGTCAAATGCCTGTTTGCCAATGTCCGCCTGTTTGCCAAATGCTATCAAATGCCTGTCCACTTTGCAGGTCCGTTCGCTTGTCAAATGCTGTCAAATGCCGCTTTGCAAATGTGCTGCCAAACGCTCAACTGCACCTGCCACCTGCGCCTGTCCGCTTTGCAATTCTGTCAACTGCGCCCATCAAACACTGCGCCGTCTGTAAAAGGAAACAAATGAAGCTCCTCAATCGTCAGCGCGCGCGCTTACGGTTGGGGAGCTCGCGCATGAGGAACACCAACTCCAACATAAATAATGAAGCATGAAACAAATCAAGCTCCTCAACCGTCAGCGCGCACGCTGACAGTTACAGAGCTGTGGGAGCATGGGTGCGGGGGAGGAGGAGGAGGGGATTGTACCTCACGGCTTCACGCAGGGGATGCAGCAAGTCCACCGAGCAGGAGCTCCTAGCGAAGCAGGGTAACCAAAAGTTGCCCTAGGTTGAAACTTACACCTAAATTAAAAATCCCTCCAAGACAAATCTGAACCGAAAATTTTACATTACTAGCAAGTGTATTCCATGTATTTTTAGCGAAATTTTCTCCTTCTTGCACTCCCCTCAACCGGCTACTTTGATTTTGCAACCGGCTCAAGGCTAAGCTAAGGCACACATTTCCCGAAGCTCAGTGAAAAATCATTTTCACAAACATACAAAAATCCCTCCAAGACAAATCTGAACCGGACCGGAAATTTTACATTACTAGCCAGTGTTTTTGCAAAATTAAACTATTTTCCATGTATTTTAAGCGGAATTTTCTCCTTCTTGCACTCCCTTCAACCGGCTACTTTGATTTTGCAACTGGCTCAAGGCTAAGCTAAGGCACACTTTTCCCGAAGCTCAGTGAAAAATCATTGTCACAAATATACAAAAATCCCTCCAAGACAAATCTGAACCTGAAATTTTACATTACTAGCCAGTGTTTTTGCAAAATTAAACTATTTTAAACTCCCCTCAACCGGCTACTTTGATTTTGCAACCGGCTCAAGGCTAAGCTGAGGCACACTTTTCCTGAAGCTCAGTGAAAATAAGCTCCCGGTTTTCAAGTCAAAATTCGAAGCTTTTGTCGGTGAGTGACACTAAAATCTAAAATTTTCGGTGCTCAAAATCCAAGGGGGATTTTTACAATTTCATACGCTTAAAATACACTGTCTTTTCACCTACTCATAAGAAGATGAACTCATTAACTAAAAAACTTGAGATTTGTGCCAAATATTATCGAAAATTGTGGTTTCTTTATACACCACTCATAAGGAGGTGAGCTCTGTAACCATCGCTTGACCACTTATAAAAGGAAGAATATCTTGAAATCTTAAATTTTTTTAACAAATAAAAAACATAATAACGAACAATTATGACACTTGCATAAAAACTTACTTAAAAACCATTTGTCCATGTCCGTCTCCATATATATTGACCTCTTTACTAACTGCTTATTTCTCTATGTCTTCTCCACCTTGTTAGCATGGATGAAAGAGCATCCATCATCACCTGGACAATAGGTGATCAAGAACTTGAACGAGAGGTTCAACTTAGAGATGGAAAGCTCCTCCTTAGTGCATATTTCTTGCAAAGTCTACTACCACCTTACAGACAATTTCAATCATTGAATGCACTAATACATTTTGGATCTAAAGTCGCCCTTGTTGAAACACCATCTCACTTTGATATGGAGGGCCATCAGCATTTCATTCTTGATGCCTCTTTATCAAAAAGATATGCTATGGTGCATACAGACAAGGAAACCAATGATGTGGAAGACTCAGAGGATACAAACTTATTGAATGCAAGCTCTTTTTTATGATGAAGCTACCAAGATACCAACCCAAGGAGATTTGCACACAAATTTGCAAAAACAGTAGGAGAATTATATTGTCCTCGATAGCAGCAGCGGTGATGAGAAACTGTCAAAAAAGGTGAAAAGTGTGGTGGACTGGATATTATCCTTTTCAACATCTCACCGATTGAAAGACCTAATGAAACAATATCATGGGACTGTGAAAGTGGAAGAACTACCTAGAGAATACAACGGGAATCTGGTGTTTGAACTTCCATCAACTTTTGGCAAATGTAAGTCAATGAGCGGCATGGAGCAGAAATTTGATGGACATACATGGACGCGCCCCCAAACAACCAACATGTCCCTCGGGTGTCCAGTTCGGATGAGTTATTGTTTGGGCTCCTTGGAATGTCATAGAAATGTTTGTCAGTTCTATTTAAACAATAAAGAATTCAATAATGCATATTTTTATGGATATTTAGATAAACCAATAGGAAAAGGTTACCTTGCTCAGGAAGACAGGACAAAGATTACATGTCATTATTGCCGAACGGGTTGTCACTTGTCAAGCTATATGTCCATGCATAATTTACTACGTTTTTCCAGGGGATTGCAACATGTCAAGATTGGTAGTGCATGTAGGCCACCATGAGCATGATGTGCAGAAAGGTACATCTCGTGCTGCCATAGAAAAAATCCGAGGATTAGTCCAAACAGTGTTGAAGATTGATAGGTCTAGTGGTCCTTGAAAAATTCAAATGCTTGTGGCTCGTCAAGTTCTGATGGATTCACTCATTCTTGACAAGGGACATTCTATGGGAGATGCAGAACTTCAAAACTTTCTAGAAGAGATGATGCCACTTGTGCAAAACCAAAGGTAAGGATACATTATTTTTGTTAATATTTATCAATATAGTACTTAAAATTCTTTTTTCTAATGCATAACAGGTTAAAGAGTATCATTGCTTCAGAAAAACAACAAGGGTCAGTGGTAGTGGGAGATGGATTTGACAATATTCTCTTACTGAAGAAAAAATGTTGTTCCCATTTTTTCATGGGAGTCGTTTTCCTGGCCAAGGAGGACTTCATGATAAATGTTTTGTTTTTAAGATGTCCACCAAAGGTCCCGGTTCAGGAGTTGATTTAATAAGACGCATGGATCGTTCTGGTCAAGGAGACCTGCATAATGCTTGGGTAAATTTTGACTATACGCATCGTGTTGAAGGATGGTCAACCATGTCATGCTCAGTTTATGACCCAAGGTGATAAATTTCTAGATGTATATAAAAGTGATAATTTAATCATTGACTAATACGTCTTACCATGCATACTTTTTGCCTCAGCATGAAGAGCTTGATGGTTAGTGCAATATGTGAGACCAAGGAGGAAGATACAGAGTCACAAATATTGTTTTGGAAAAGTCTCAATTCTGTTATGATTGAGAATGGATATTCAACTGAAAATTTCACTGGGTGTATGGCAGATGAGGCAGGTGCCAATTGGAATGCTATTCGAGCAGTCTACAATGGAGGAGCAGACAATGTAATGGAAGGTCGTGAAAGATCATGCTTGTTCCATTGGGAGCAAAGTCTCCAAAAGAAACCAAGAGCACTCATTCCAAATGAAAAACAAATGGAGCATATTTCTTTGTGTGAAAAATGGCGAACAAGTAACACTTTGTTGGAAGCACAAATGCAAGCTAGGTCAATAAAGAGATGGTGGTATGAGAATGGTGTTCCAATAGAGAATCTGGTGCCTTTGAAAAATTGGTTCTCCTGGTGGGAAGATAGAATCTCACATTGGGGGGGTATTTCCATAAATGTGAGTTTTTTTTTTGGTATAAATCTCACAATTATGTAGTAAATATTGTGAGCTAATGTTGTGAACTAATGTTTCTAATCTTTCAGGATGACTTGAGCCCATGGGATCGTGCTGCTATCCCTACTACAAACATATCAGAGAGTATACATGCAAGTTGGCTTTCTGGAGAAGGAGGAAAAAAAAAGATCACATTGTATGATGCTTGTGTTACAGATGTCATCAACTCCTATCTTCAATGTGCAAAGCAGTTGGGATACTTGATTGGACGATACATAGGTACTAGACTAGACATACACTCTCTCTTGAATAGAGCAAAATCAAGGTTGACTCCAACCCCGGCTACGGTGACTCGTGTGCTGCATGGAATGAATGATAATGAAACTAACTTCCAAGATCCAATTTTACATGGTGACAAAGAATCGATGCAAAGAAAGAAGAGGTCAAACCTTGGCAATAGCTCACACCGACCAGTGTATATCATGGAGTCACGAGATCGCTGCCAACGCGGACGACCACGAAAAATTAACTTCACAAATAAGAACAATGTAACTGTGGATAACTCAGCTAGATTGCAGAAAACTTTTGTGGAAGAAGAAGGACCAACTTACAATGAAAGTACAAAATATCACAGCATTGGTAATAAAGATGGTGATGGTGGTGGTGTGGATAGTGCACCTCAAATTTTAGAAGAGGATATACACAGGTCAATGTGGGCCCTTAGGCGCATGCCAATTCATTGTCGTAGAAAATGCATTCGAAGAGAAAAAGGAAAAAAATGTATGAATGTAATTGAGAGTCGAAGGCCTGGGTTGGTCGCACCATCATTTTGGTCAGAGCGCACATACGATGGAAAAACATTTGCTCAATGGATGTGGTTTTGTAACCACAATGTTGAACACACTTGGAATGTTGACAAACAAGTCAATCACAAGCCAGATACACCTACAACATGGCCAATTCAACTTGGTACCATGATTTCAAAGGAGGAGTATGCAGGCCTTTCAAAGGCAGGTTTTCAACTATGGTGTGTAATAGTGCCAAGAGAGGGTGAATGTATAACCACTCCTCCATCATGTAAGAGGAGTAAAAAATGGAGGCATGGAATCTCAAAAGAAGCTGAAAAGCACTTGGCTGCAGCTAAGAGTCTAAGTGCAACATTGATAGAGGAAAAAGAAATGGTGGCACACAATCATGTGGTTTTTCGTCTTCTTACTAGTGAATGCTATGATGTCCATATACGAGAAGATCCTACATGCACTTGTTTAGATTTTCAAAAGAGGGAGAAAGATAAGAAGGCATTTCTAGCCTGTAAGCATATTTACTATGTTTATATATACATCCTGGGCTTGGAGTGCCATCAACACATGGCAATGCATCAACCACTTCTCTCTAAGAAATATTTAGCCTTTATACTTGCTCAGCCTCGTCTTCTAAGTCCAGTTTCAAGATAGTGAATAGCTATGCGATCTCAAACAGATGCTCAAAGTTATCCCATCGAAAAGTATTTTGGCAACTTAGATTCCCCTACTAATTACCAAAATGCATTGTAAATTCTATTTTGTTGTAACTTTTTTGTGAAACCCATTATGGTATCCGGTGAAATTTTAACAAGAAATATTATTTTGAGCTCTATCTTTCTAGGAGAAATGAAGTATTAAATTAAGGTACCATGCCCACATTGGCAGGTCCATTTGTTGGGCACATGGTTTAGTGGTTTTTTATTTCACTACAAAGTGTTTTGGCATTTTAGTTGTCTTTACTAATTATCGGATCACATTTATAAAGCATGTTTTATTCTTATTACTAATTAAAATAATTTTAATAAATGTATTGAAGGATTCTTTGTATTTGTGGGCTTACTAGCAACAACGGTTCTATCTTGAACCATTAATGTTGGGTATTATATCCATATTTTGTGGTTAGTGTTTTTTAAAATAGCTTACACTAAGTGGTGAAAAGCTCATTATATATGATGAAATATGCAAAAGCTCTAACTAGGAATTATAAGGCTCGAAATCACAAGCTCGCAAGTTTATAACTCCCGTGGTTTTGTCAAGAAAGGACAAGAGGACAAAGTGTGTAGATGTAAGAAAGCTTTGTATGTATTGAAGCAATATCCTCGTGCTTGGTATGAGAAAGCTGACACTCATTTGTTCAAACAAGGCTTTGGTAACAGTCCAATAGAAAGCACATTGTATGTAAAGCGTGAGGGTGATATACTTCTCATTGTGGTTCTTTATGTAGATGATTTGCTAGTCACTGGACCAAATGAGAGACATATTGCAGAATTTAAGGCTGATTTGAATGCTACTTTCAAGATAAAAGATTTGGGGTTGTTGCATCATTACTTGGGTATACAGTTTAAGCAGTGTGATGGTGGTATTGCCTTGTGTCAAAAAAGTTACATAGAGACATTGCTATGTAAGTTTGGACTTGAAGATTGCAAACCTATTGCCACTCCCATGGAAACAGGTTTGAAATTGAGTACTCTTCATGATGTTGGTGATCCTGCAAATGTCACTCTTTACTAAACTATTGTTGGATGCCTCATTTATGTATGCAACACGAGGCCAGATATTCAGTTTGCAGTCTCACAGGTCATCAGATTTATGCATCGCCTAGGGTCTAAGCATTGGCAGGATGTCAAGCGGATTTTTCGCTACCTTAGTGGAACTTTACATCTTGGCTTGTTTTATCCCAAGGGGGGGATCATTACCGTCAGACTTACATGCTTTTTCGGACTCAGATTGGGCTGGCTGTTTTGACATGCAAGTGTACAAGGTGGTTTTTGTTCCATGCTTGGCAGTTCATGTATATCATGGTTGAGCAAGAAGCAACCTACTGTGGCCACATATAGTTGTGAGACAGAGTACAGGGCAGCCTTCACAGCTACAGTGGAGTGTGTATGGCTCACACGCCTTATGGCTGATTTGGGTGTTGGATAGGACACTGCCAACACTATCTACAGTGACAGTCTGAGTGATGTGTTGCGAATGCATCTTGCAGTCCGAGCCTGGTCTTGGGAGGGAGGGGGGATGGGGGGAAAGACCACCATATTGATTCTTGGGCTCTAATATAGAGGCTGAACTTTGATTCCCAGTTCATCCTCAGAATTGGTCTTTACGCGTTCCAAGCTTTTCACAACGATTTGAGGAGATTCGATCCCATTGTTGATGATTCGAGAGGGCCAAAGAAAAGGGTGAACCATGGAATATTGAATACTCCTTGGACTCCTTTTAGTTGGAACTTGTCAACAAGGTTCCAAAACAGAAGGGAGACCCACAACAAGAGGTACTTCATATTAGCGACGCTTGCAGTGTGACGCTCAAAAGTGAAAACCCACGGCGTCGCTATGGTCGTCGCTAGTTTGCTTGTAACTTAGCAACGCCCATAGTGACACTGAGTAGCGTTAAATGGTAACCTTACATTTGAACTACATTTCTACTCAAATGTATATATTTTTTATCAAAGTTTTAACCTAGTGTTCATTCTCTCTTCCCGTCATAGCCTTTTTCCATACAAACACCTTACCCTTCTTAGATCTTTATGCATTTACATCATATTTCTCTCTTCATGCTAAATGTAAATAGTAAACTTAATTCTACTCTCTTAGTTTTTTTATTGCATATTCTTTTAACTAATTACCTTTACTAATTTAAATAGCTATCTATATCCCATAATTTGTAAATAAATAATTTATGGGCACTTATCTTACCCATCTTCTCTCACGGGTAGGGTTAACCTTGTAGGCCTTCCCTTCCCCACCACTATGTGACCCAACTCTTGGATCATTTACTTCTGTTGGTCAACAAATCTTAAATATAATGTATATCGCCAATAAGTCAAACTTTATTGGAGCCTACCTCATTTGTTTAAGGTGGATTCTCTTTTGAAAAGAGCATGCTACACCTTGGATGCATGCTAAAGGACCCCCTACAAGGAGACTTGGTTCAAAAGGTGTTTTGGATGCATCTTGAACGCCTTAGCTCATGGTTATACTTGAGGAACACTCCAAAATCAGCTTAAACACTTTGAGAAGGTCAACTTTGCCTTTTACAGCACCCAATTCTGAGTTACAGGCTGAAAGTTATGGTGAAAACAAGGTGCTGCGGACACTGTTACTGCTGGTCAAAGTTACAATCAGGTAAACCACAAAGGTGAAAATTTTTCTTGACTTCTCCAAAATTCTAAAATACCAATGGGGAGTTAAAAAACCACTTGCATGTGGAGGGGTCGGCTCAAGATGCTTCCAGAGACACAACAAACAGGATGGGGACACTCTGCAGGAGCCACTGGAGGGACATCATGGTGGGGCCCACATACATTATCAACCCTTATGGAGCCTCCATGACTTAAAAGGCTATTTTTAATGAAAAAATAAGTCCCTTATTTGCATAATTGAAGGAATGGTCAAAAGGGAACCTAACTATGGTTAATTACCTACCCTAGTCAAGTTTAACCTAACCCAAGGTCTTGTACAGCTATAAAAAGGCCCTTTGGCAAGCACAAAAACACACACACCTACTCCATTGCTGAAAATAAGCTCCTCTAAGGTTAGGGAAGCCCTAATCTCTCTCTCCTCTTGTCTCCCTATCCATTTCCTAAGCTGGCTATCATAAGCGGCACCATAGAGAGAGCATCAATATGCTATTGCTACCATTCTCTTGCAAACATTTCTCTTATCATACTCATCCCTAAATAAGGATTGTAGATTCTATATGAGAGCAAGGATATCAAGTTCAATGATCTATCTCATGGTTTGATCAACAAATTGTTGCAATTGGGGTGTCGTCGTCACACTTTTGCCCTAAACGCATGTAAAATTGGTAAGCCTATCTTGGCAGCTTCTCATATTTTGTGCTCATTGGGTTGCTTGTTTGTTGAGAAATTTTTTTGTGCACCATGGTGTCTATTTTCTTGGCTTCTCTCCTTATGTTGTGTGTAAGTAATTCTTGGGGCTGCATAGATGGAGAAGAGCTCTCTATGCATGCCGCCTTATGTGTGTAAGTAGTCTCTTCTTTTGGGAAAGGAAAGGAGTTGTCAAGTATTTATGCATTATGGTGTTTTGAGTTTTGAGGTTTTGTGTTTGCTTTTCTTAGAAGTATATGAGCACTAATATGGTGAAGGTCAATCTTTACATGTGAGTTTGTGCAGTGTTCAAAGGGATTGCTTGTGTGTGTGTGTGTGTTGTATATGGTTTGTTTTGGTTTCCTTCTTTCTCCATAAAAGAGGGTGGTGCCCCTAAGAAATATGCGTGTGTAGGGTCTCACGGAGTGGTTGTCTGGTGGGAGCCTTGAGTTGAGCCCCATCTCAAAAAATCCGCTCTCATAAAAGTGGTGCCCCCACTGAGGAACTTTCCTAATTGCCTTCTATTCTCCTCATGAACAATAGAGTTGCACCATATGCTTTTCATTTTTCACAACGCATCAGAATTAACATTTGTGTAGATCGTAATTTTTTTTACCAACAACGCATTGTTTTTATGTTTGGAGCAGAAAGACTGGGTGAAATCTTGGCATCTCCAAATCCCATCATTCTTCCATTCATTAATTATGATGATTCATTTGATGTCCATGTTTTTATTTTGTTTTGAGGCAGGGGCAAGAGGCGCTTAGATAGCGATCCACTCAAAGGAAACTTTCTTCAAGAGAAAGAAAAAGGAGAACACATTGTCACATGAACCAACCTGGAGCTGCTTCTCCTTTTACACCCATAGCTCGTCAATCTGTGCACATCATAATTGCTACAAAATTTAGATTTCAAGCAACCATTAGGAGAATTTTTGGACCCACTCGCCTTAATGAAATTAATGCCTCAATCAACCCTTTTATTTTGCCTATGATAAATTATGAACTAACACTTGATGTATATATTTTCATTTTGATGTGATCACTCATCGTAGTCAAAACTTTGTGGTACACAAACCTCCTTGTATTGTAAAAATGTCAAGCACTTTTCCTACCTTTCATTCTAAAAATGGTGAGGATGCACAAGAATTTCTGGATAATTTGGAGATGGCACACCTCATCTCTGGGAGAGATCAAGAAGAGGTAAAGCTGCGTGCTTTTCCACTCGTTCTCAAAGGGGAGGCTAAGGCATGGTAGGAGGCCTTGCAACCTCAAAACAAAACCAATTGGGAGAGGCTACGTGCAATTTTTCTTGCCAAATTTGGGCAAGGAGATACTCCAGAGGGTCTTTGGAATTGTCTACTTCAACATAAACAGGTATTCCTTGAAGACTACCCATCTTATGAGGCCGTTTTCCTTAACCTATGGGATAGATGGGAGGCTACCTTACAAAACCAAGGTGGTGCACCAAACTTTCTAAAGAAAGATAGGTTCATGGCTGGCTTGTATCCAATTTTGAAGACCAAGGTAGAGTTAAAATTCCCATCAACATTTGAGGAAGCACGTGAGGTGGCCATGGTCAAATTCTAGAAGTTCAATTTTCAAGCACATAGAACAAGGGACCTACATGAAGTCATTGAGAGGGATTCTTCACCAAGCATGGGAGCACAAGTTAGGGGCTCTCTTGCCCAAACTTCACAAATAGGGGAAGGATCACAACAAGAGATCTTGCAAAGATTAACTCAACAACTAGAGAGTCTCACCTTGAATCTAGTGCAGGGCCTACCCCAACAACGACAACCAAGAGAAGGGAATCGCAATCAACGACGTCAAGCACAAGAGTTGAGATGCTGGAATTGCAACGAAGTTGGTCATGGCATGTATAATTGCCCTCACCCTCGAAGGCTTCCAGGGGACATATACCCTCCTAGACCCCCTCTGCTCATGGTGCAGCAAGAGCATGCTCAAGCCCCGCAAATTCTTCGTCGACCACCACCACCTCCAGTGGCAAACATCCCTCCTGTCCCACCAGTGGAGGAAGAGAGGGGAGTAAATGTCATAAAGCTGGAAGAGGAGATAGAGGTGAGCCCTATACATTTTGATGTTATTCCAGCAGAAAAGCGCACAAGAGCACACAACAAGGATGAAGACACAAGGAATGAAGAGTCAGAACCTACAAGGAAGGAGAGGAAGAAAAAGTCAAAGAAGGAGGAAGGAGGCAAGAAGCAGAGGTCAAGGCGAAGGGAGATCGGCATCAACGATTTTCCATTAGGAAAGAATATGGAACCCTACAACATCTTAGAAGATTTGCAAACTCAAAAGCCCAATATTTCTTGGCCTCAACTCCTACATCTATCACCCAAGGTGAGAAAGCACTGGTCCAAACTTGTAAGCACAAGACTCCCAAGAAAGAAAGAAAAGGTGACAATAAAGGCATTGACTTCAAAGCCACAACAAGATGTGGAACCTATTGTAGATGCTTATGTAACGGGTAGGAAGGTATGCAATGTGTATGTTGATGGTGGAGCACAAATGTGTGTGATCACGGAAAGAGCCATGAATAGACTAGGGCTTGAAATCACTAAATCCTCTAATTGTCAAGCTAGGCTGGCCAACAATGCAAGTGTGAAGTGCCTAGGGATCATCGAGAATGTAAAAGTTTCTGTATGTAATATAGATGCACGTGTGGACATGTATGTTATGCCAGCCAAGGGGGAGGGCTATCCCATCATCCTAGGGAGGCCTTGGCTCATTGTTGTGAATGCAGATCAAAAATGGGGACGAGGACAATTGATTCTCAAAAAGGGGCAACATGTAGTATACGATTGGCATGAAGGAAAGCAGCTCGACATCAACTATGAGACCACGGCTGATGAAGAAAGTGAAGAGAGTTTTGGCTCAAGCGACGAGGAAGGTTCAACCACTACATCCAATAGAGAAGAAGAATCATCTTTGGAGGTAATGGGAATCATCTTCAACACATCAAAAACTCTATCAATAGAGGTTGACCCAACAAAGGAGAAAACAAAGGATGACAAAGGTGACCACAAGCACTTTGAAGACTTTGAGAGGATGCTTGCAAAAGATCTTACCCCTGAGGAGAAGCGGTCCTACATCGATATGCTCAAGAGGTATCCCAATTTTTCTATCACTGATTACTCACAAATTAGAGGTGTGGATGTTATAGAGCATGGCATAGAATTAAAACCAGGTACTAAACCTGTGGCTCAAAAGCTAAGGCACCTAGGAAAAATACAACAAGAGGCACTTTTGACAGAGGTTAACCGACTCCTCAAAGCTGGTTTCATTTACCCTGTGTCTAACTCTGAGTGGGTGTCCCCAATTGTAGTAACCCCTAAAAAGAACGGAAAATGGAGGGTCTGTGCTGACTACAAACCGCTCAATGCTGCAACAAAGAGGGATCATTTTCCTCTTCCTTTCCAAGATGAAATCTTAAACGAAGTAGCCGGCTATGAATGTTACACAGTGTGTGATGGGTATTCAGGGTATTTTCAAATCAGAATAGCAGAAGAAGATCAGTTAAAAACCACTTTCATCACACCTTGGGGTTGCTTTGCCTATAGAGTGATGCCATTTGGGCTCACAAATGCTCCTAGTACCTTTATAAGGTTTACAACTCTTGTCTTTCAGCCCTTCTTTGGAAAGTCAATTAGGGTTTTTATGGATGACTTCTGTATCTATAGTAGCCAAAGACTTCATTGCCAAAAAGTTGAGGAGGGGCTTAGGAGGCTTCATCAATTTGGGGGACAGCTTAATCCTAAGAAGTGTCACATTGCAGAGTCACAAGTGGTATTGCTAGGTCATGTGGTTTCTTTGCAAGGAATTCAAGTGGATCCATCAAAAGTAAATGCTCTCTTGTCACTACAACCACCAACGACAACCAAGGAGCTCATGACTTTCAACCACAAAGTAAGGTACATGTCTCGTTTCATTCACCTTCTAGCAGAAGCTATTGCACCTTTGCACAAGCTAGCAAACAAACCCACATTTGAATGGAGAGAGGAACACGAATTATGCTTTACTGAAGTAAAGGGTATTCTCAACTCTCTTCCAACAATAATGCCACCAAATCCAAAGGATACATATTACATCACGCCAAGTGTAGGAATGGAGGCCATCGGTGTAGTTCTCATGCAAAAAGACCCAAAAACATGCTACATGAGGCCAGTATACTTTGCAAGCAAAGTCATGACCGCTGCAGAGAAGGGCTACACTGATATGGAGAAGGTGGTATTCACAATTATGTTTGCGGTAAGAAAGTTCCAATCATATCTCTTACCTGCACCATTTGTCATTCTCACCATGGAAAACAATTTACCATATGTCGTGCAACACATGAGCCTCTGATCTAGGATAGCCAAATGGGTTCTAGAACTTCAAGAGTTCGAATACACTTTTCTTGTGGAAGATAGCACAAGGGCAGGTCTTGCAGACATTCTCACATACAAAGTGAGAGAAAGGAAAGAGTCACCAAAGGCAGGAGACAAAGCTACACCGCAAAATAATGAGGAGGAGATGGACAATGCACACATTTTGTGCTTTGATGGAGCTTACCGACGACAACACGATCAGGCAGCAGGGGGGGTTCTTATTCTAAGTCCACAAAGGGAAGTTCTTGTTAAGAAAGGTATCACCTTGGAAAATGTTCATTCTAATAATGAGGCTGAGTATGTCACCTTAAAGTTGAGGCTTGAAGAATGCAGAAAACTTGGCATCGAAAGACTTATAATAAGAGGTGATTCCTTACTAGTTATTAGGAAAATCCAAGGGATATGGAAGTGCAAGAACCCTACTCTAGTGGAGTGGCTTAGACAGGTGAAGGCTTTGATAAAGAACTTTGAAGCTACACAGGTACAACATGTTGTGAGAACCCTCAACAAGGAAGCAGATTATCTCGCCAATGAGAAACTTCAGATCATGGTGGGAGGTGTGAAGCTCTACGAACCAAAGTACCAAGGCCAAGAGGAATTGAAGGACATCATATTTTTCCTCCAAACTGGTGAGTGCCCTAAACACTTGGATAAAGTGCAAAGGCATAGGTTGGTAAAAAAGGCAACTCCTTACCAACTCATAGGAGATGATCTGTATCATAAAGGGAAAGATTTGGTGCTAAGAAGGGTGCCCTCTGTTCAAGAAATAGAGAGAATCCTCTTTACATGCCATGATGATGTCTGTGGGGGTCATTTTTCTCATGATATTACAAACAGGAAGATTTTGCAAGCAGGGTTTGTTTGGCCAAGTCTATACCGTGATGTCCAGCATTGGTGTAAGTCGTGCAAAGGTTGTCAGATTGCTGGAGATCGACGACTCACTTACGAACCTCGAGTTCCAATAATTTTGTATGGTCCTTTTGATAATTGGGGTGTGGATGCAATAGGCCCCTTACCTCGCACATCTACCGGGAAGGTCTTCATCTTTGTGGGAGTAGATTACATGACACGATGGGCAGAGGCAGCAAGTACAACACGAATTACAGCCAAGGAGGTATCAAAATTTATCTTTGATCACATATGTAGTAGATTCGGCACACCATTAGAGATTTTGTCAGATCGTGGTCCAGGGTTTAGAGCAGAGCTCCTAGATAATCTTTTGGCAAAGTTAAAAGTCAAACATTTGCATTCTACACCTTACTACCCTCAGTGCAATGGGTTGGTTGAAAAGGTGAATGGAATGATATGTAATATCATTTCTAAGCAGGTTGCAGATCGACCAAATGACTGGGATCGTCATTTGATCGCAGCTCTATGGGCATACAAAACATCTTTCAAGGTATCCACTCAATTCACTCCTTTTCATTTGGTATATGGACAGGAGGCACTCCTTCCTATTGAGGTGGAGATTGCAAGCCTACGCATTCTCTCACGGGGAGCAAAGAGGCCAAAAGAAGCTTTGCAGGAAAGAATTTTAGATCTTCAACGACTTGAGCTTGATAGAGAAGAGTCCATCGACTATTACATCGCCCAAGCCACAAGCCAAAGGGACAAAATCAACAAGAAGCTCAAGGGGAAAGGATTGAAGGAAGGTATGTTGGTTCTTCGCTATAATAACCGACTTGATACTCGACTTGACAAAAAGTTTTTGCAAAGATGGGAGGGACCTTTCATGATAAAAACAAAGTTTGGGAATGGTAGTTATAGATTAGCAGATTTATCAAGAAAACTCCACAAGACCAGAGTCAATGGATGGAGATTAAAGCCCTACTTTCAACGTATCAATCCGTTGATAGGAAGTCATCTACCTACATTGTCTAAGCTCCAAATTGGCATGGCTCCCTTCGGCTTGGCAAATGCTCCACCTATTTTTAAAGCTTTGATGTGCAAAGAAGAACCAGCCTTGGAATCTCAACATACCCAAGGCAACCCTCCCATCTCCGATTTATGGGATTGAGGTAATGAAAAGCAGGTCTAATGGAGTAAAAGAGTGTATATCACTCCTCCTGTTTTTAGAAAAAAAAAAAGAAAAAAAAAGGAAAAATAAAGAAAGAAAAGAAAAAGAAAAAGAAAAAGGAAAAAACTCTTTTGTTTCATCTAGGAGCATGAATGATCCTAGATGAAGGGGGAGGGCTAATATGAGTAGCGTTAAATGGTAACCTTGCATTTGAACTACATTTCTACTCAAATGTATATATTTTTTATCAAAGTTTTAACCTAGTGTTCATTCTCTCTTTCCGTCATAGCCTTTTTCCATACAAACACCTTACCCTTCTTAGATCTTTATGCATTTACATCATATTTCTCTCTTCATGCTAAATGTAAATAGTAAACTTAATTCTACTCTCCTAGTTTTTTTACTGCATATTCTTTTAACTAATTACCTTTACTAATTTAAATAGCTATCTATATCCCATAATTTGTAAATAAATAATTTATGGGCACTTATCTTACCCATCTTCTCTCACGGGTAGGGTTAACCTTGTAGGCCTTCCCTTACCCACCACTATGTGACCCAACTCTTGGATCATTTACTTGTGTTGGTCAACAAATCTTAAATATAATGTATATCCCCAATAAATCAAACTCTATTGGAGCCTACCTCATTTGTTTAAGGTGGATTCTCTTTTGAAAAAATCATGCTACACCTTGGATGCATGCTAAAGGGCCCCCTACAAGGAGACTTGGTTCAAAAGATGTTTTGGATGCATGCTACACCTTGGATGCATGCTAAAGGGCCCCCTACAAGGAGACTTGGTTCAAAAGGTGTTTTGGATGCATCTTGAACACCTTAGTGCGTGGATATACTTGAGTAACACTCCAAAATCAACTTAAATACTTTGAGAAGGTCAACTTTTCCTTTTATAGCACCCAATTCTGAGTTACAGGCTGAAAGTTATGGTGAAAACAAGGTGCTGCGGACACTGTTACTGCTGGTCAAAGTTACAATCAGGTAAACCACAAAGGTGAAAATTTTTCTTGACTTCTCCAACATTCTAAAATACCAATGGGGAGTTAAAAAACCACTTGCATGTGGAGGGGTCGGCTCAAGATGCTTCCAGAGACACAACAAACAGGATGGGGACACTCTGCAGGAGCCACTGGAGGGACATCATGGTGGGGCCCACATACATTATCAACCCTTATGGAACCTCCACGACTTAAAAGGCTATTTTTTAATGAAAAAATAAGTCCCTTATTTGCATAGTTGAAGGAATGGTCAAAAGGGAACCTAACTATGGTTAATTACCTACCCTAGTCAAGTTTAACCTAACCCAAGGTCTTGTACAGCTATAAAAAGGCCCTTTGGCAAGCACAAAAACACACACATCTACTCCATTGCTGCAAATAAGGTCCTCTAAGGTTAGGGAATCCCTAGTCTCTCTCTCCTCTTGTCTCCCTATCCATTTCCTAAGCTGGCTATCATAAGCGGCACCATAGAGAGAGCATCAATATGCTATTGCTACCATTCTCTTGCAAACATTTCTCTTATCATACTCATCCCTAAATAAGGATTGTAGATTCTATATGAGAGCAAGGATATCAAGTTCAATGATCTATCTCATGGTTTGATCAACAAATTGTTGCAATTGGGGTGTCGTCGTCACACTTTTGCCCTAAACGCATGTAAAATTGGTAAGCCTATCTTGGCAGCTTCTCATATTTTGTGCTCATTGGGTTGCTTGTTTGTTGAGAAATTTTTTTGTGCACCATGGTGTCTATTTTCTTGGCTTCTCTCCTTATGTTGTGTGTAAGTAATTCTTGGGGCTGCATAGATGGAGAAGAGCTCTCTATGCATGCCGCCTTATGTGTGTAAGTAGTCTCTTCTTTTGGGAAAGGAAAGGAGTTGTCAAGTATTTGTGCATTATGGTGTTTTGAGTTTTGAGGTTTTGTGCTTGCTTTTCTTAGAAGTATATGAGCACTAATATGGTGAAGGTCAATCTTTGCATGTGAGTTTGTGCAGTGTTCAAAGGGATTGCTTGTGTGTGTGTGTGTTGTATATGGTTTGTTTTGGTTTCCTTCTTTCTCCATAAAAGAGGGTGGTGCCCCTAAGAAATATGCGTGTGTAGGGTCTCACGGAGTGGTTGTCTGTTGGGAGCCTTGAGTTGAGCCCCATCTCAAAAAATTCGCTCTCAACACCTATAGCGATGTCGACAGGGGTAAAAAGATAACCGAGAGCGTTCGAAAACTCAGATCTCAGATCTGAGTTTTCGACGCTCAAGCAAGCAAAGGTAACCCGCGCTCTTCCTCTCTCTCTCTCTCTTTCTTCTCCACACACACACACACACACACACACACACACACACACGAGGAGAGGAAGGATAGCCAGGTATGCTCCTTCCCTCTCCTCTCTCTCATGTTCCCTTCCCTTCTTTCTCTCTCTCTCTCTCCCTCTCTCTCGCACACACACACATTGTGTTTTTGAGAGAGAGAGAGAGAGAGAGAGAAGAAGAAGAAGAAGAAGAAGAGAGTTTTAACATCGTAGGAAACTATCCCAAGAGACCTTAAAGATCTAGTCAACAAGGAGAAGCATCATGTTCTCTTACCTTTCCCCAAGCATGGCATAGAGGAGATCCTTTGTGGTGAGTTTGGTGAGTTTCCTCCTCTTGGATTTCAACCAAGGAAGCTCTAGGAGGATCTTGGCGGTTGTTATTTTGGGGACAAGCGCAGTACGCATGCCCTTGTTCGCCGCTCGAATACCATGAATTGCAAGGAATAGAAGAGAGGGTCTTTCAACACCAAAACAACACCGGCTCCTGTCAAGCTTCTAATAGCTCAATAGTGGTTAAGCCATTGGCAAGCCCCGTAGGACTCTACTATTAAGACCATAGCTCTCGACGGTGATGCCCCGTTAACTGCACAAAGGCAGGTGCACTGCAAGGCTGAAAAAATCCCTATTCTACTTACTCACAGGCAATTAATAATACCAACCATTTGTAGCTAGCTTGAGGACCTCCCTTCTTGAGCAAGAAAAGAGAAACCTTGGGCTCTGATACCAATGTAACATTTAATGGCCTAATAACTTGTGTGTAGCGGAAATGAGCATGAACATAGTGAGCATTTCATTAGAATAGATTCCTAATGAGCATTACAAGAGTGCTTGGGTGGAGAGAGCAACAAAAAGCATAACACCTAGTTAGATAGCATCAACAATACTTTCAAAAGAGAGAGAAATCAAGCTATTGACAACAGTTGAGGACCGGATTTACATGGAGCTGGTCCCCCCTCCAAAAGGCTTTGTACTATGGTTTCTCCCATCAAGAGAGACATTGTACAATACAATTCTTTGTGTTCCTTCAAGACTAGCTAGTGCTATGAAGATGGAAGCTTCATGCACTAAGCAAAACACTTAACAAACACAACTTGAATTATCCCCGTTCTCAGACCCAAGACCTCACACACCTTCGAAGATGGTGAGAGCTAGCAGGGTATGAGAGTAGATTGAGAGGAAGAAGGAGTATCTTATGAGAAAGATGTACATCTCTTCACATAATCACTCATATTAGCATAGCTTAGTAATTAGCTTGGTAGAGGAGATGAGCATGCATTGAAGCTTGGCTCTTGGTTGGATTTGCATCCACATGCCAAGAGAGTGTTGATGTAGGCTTCTATCTCACAAGCTTGGAGTAGGTGATGAGTTCTCCATTAAAGCTTGGGAAGAGATAGTCTTCTCTTTCTTCACACATGAGCTTGTGTGAGTGTGTGTGTGTGATAACGCCTTGCAAAAATCAGCCCCCTCTCTCTCTTGGGCGAGCCCCCTTGCTATTTGCTCTTCCTGCAGCCTCATTGGCCCTCCCCAAGTGAAGCCAATTACCATTAAGCAGCATAAGTGATAGCCTTCTGACATGTGTCCCCCTTTCCCCTTTTGTGAGAGCTTTAGGTAATTAAATAATTAAACTAAACTCTCATTGGACCCCTTTGCCTTCTGACCAATAGGAATCAGGCAAGCCATTGGGCTCCTGAATGCTCATTGGACCCCTTGGGAGACTGCCCAATAGTCTTCTAGGAGACTTAATTCTCATTGGTTTCTTTTATTAAATGTTTTTAAATTAATTAAACTAGATTTACTCTAGATTAATTCTCATTGGTCCACTTCAAGGGTCATCCAATAGAAATTGGGCACACCTTGTGGGCATCTGGCCTAGGGAGCTGACATGTGTCCCTCATTCCCTTTGTGTAAAGGGAGCATGTGTGTGTGTGTGTGACTTTCTCTCTCATCCCCTACTTTTAGGGCTCTCCCCCTCCCATGTAGGGATGTGCAAAGACTTTTAGGGCACACACAAAGCATCCAATTTTCCCTAGGGTTGACCTTTGGACAGAACCTTTGAATTTTGGAACCTTAGCATTTTGGAAGTCTTAATGGGCTGAACCTTAGGGTCTTTTTAGCCCATTGTTGCACATGGATCTCTTGCAGATGGCCCCCCCTTTGGATCCCTATTTTCCCTCCTTTGGATCCCTACTGTGGCCGGTCTGCTAGCTTAACCAATATTCTAGCCTTTTCTCCCTTGGCACTTCCCCACATTAAATGATCAGTTTAATATGAGAAAATCATTTAGGAGAATTAGATATTGATTATTATGACACCCCCCAACCACTGCCCCTCCAATGGCGGAGGCGTGCATCTTCGTCAACACAAAACACCCGCCTGCGCCCCCTGTTCAGAAGCCTAGGTTTACCCCTACACCTGCTTTGTTGCACGGCCTTCCCCAATTCAAATATGAAACTGGCCGCCACCCCGCCACCCCACTTTGCATGAAGCAATCCCTTTTGGCGCCCTAACTGACAATCATAGTCTGTGCACGGAAAGCCGCCCCGGCCACCCACCTGCTCCTTTATCCACGTGGCACCTCGTCACCTGAGGCCACGTCGTCCCGCCATTCGTCGCTCGGGTTTACCTCCTACCTGAGCCCGGCCCCGCCACGCGGACGATCTAGATCGTCTCGCCGATTGCGCCCCAGTTCCGCGCCGTCGATCCCATGAACGAGCTTCTTAAATGTGCATGTGTATATAGTCCTGAGGGTAGCCTAGCAATCTTGCTGGCGTGATTACGAGAGGCTAACGTTGGGGGCCCAGGCTTGACTCCGCCTACTTGCTTCTAGAGGAGGCCCAATTGCTGGCTCCTCGCAATTCAATCACTGCCTTGCCAGAACTCGAGTCTTCTCTCTCTCCGACACAGCGCACTCGAGCGCTCTCTCTCCCACACAACACACGAAGAGGAGCTTTTGAGCGGGCAGTTTTTTTCATAAAATCTAATATCTAACCAACCCAAATGCTTTTCTCATATTAAACTGATCATTTCATGTGGGACAATAAATGGGAACAAGGGTTAGAATATAGACATGTGCTTATGGATCTATCTCAACACGGGACCAAGGTTAAAAGGGTCCAAATGAGAGATGGTCGATAAAGAGCAATGCTACCTAATGTAGCTTAAATACCTTAGGGTTAGCGTCATTAAAGACCTCCGAAAGTATGGGGACATCATGTATCTACTAACATAATCTAGCGGAGGTAGTAACCCTTTACACGTGTCTCTATGTGTGAGATGAAGGTTAAATGCCGAAAGTGAGAGAAGCACGCGATAAAGAGGTGGAGAGAGAGAGAGAGAGAGAGAGAGAGAGAGAGAGAGAGAGAGAGAGAGAGAGAGAGAGGCCGCCACAGACGGCCGGTCGTACTCGTCTATATTAAAGAGAGAGGGGTGGCCTTCCATGTGGCTGCAAATGCCTGTAGCCAGGGCCTTCCCCTCCCTTTGGCGCTCCCATTACCCTCAACCTTTTGGCCTTCGTGGCAGCAGCCATCCTCATCCTCGCCTAGCACGGTCTCGCGTTGAGTGAGAAGCTTTGATCGGGTTGCCGGTGGGTGAGTGGCTTAACTACAACAAAAAAAGGTGTCATCGACGCAGATATCGACGCACTGCGTCGCTATGTGCGTCGATATCCGCGTCCCTATGAACCAGTCGCTATTTGCGACGCAGATATAGACGCAAATAGCGACGCGCATAGCGACGCAGATAGCGACGACCATAACAGAAATTTTTTTCTTGGGCAAAGGGCAGGTAGCCTGGCCTATGCCCAGTTAAAAGATGGACACAGCCACAGCCAAACTTCCTGCCCTCTGCCCAAGAAAGCGAGCAGCACCAAAATCAACCATGCTCCTGCGCGCAGAAATTTCGGCAGAGTTCCCTTTGTTTTTACATAAACTTTTCAAAAAAAACCATATCACGTATACGCCTCCTACATGCTATCCATGTAGGATCTCACATGAGATTTAAGGCCAATGAAAGATAAGTACCGTACCAACTGAAAAGCATAACCATAACAAACCATAACTATAACTTAAAAGCATAACCATAATGCAGATAACCATAACCATAAACAAAATTAACAATAACCATAAGCATAACCGGAAAGTTAAACATAACCATTAACAAAACCTGAACCATAACTATGTCTATACAAGAATAGGAGAAATAACCATGTCTATACAATGACAATGACAATAATCATAACCATAAGGGAAACAATAACTGTCTGAACAAAAAAGAGACACAGAAGCGTGTCTGTGTCTCACAAAACATATATATGAAATCCGGTCCACTAATGACTAGGCGTCACAACCTGCACATAGGACAACTCACAAAATTAATATTGATATTACTTCACATATACTTACTTAATTAAATCAACTCACACATATTAACGTCTCACCTCAAGCGATCAGCGAAACTGTAAGGCCTCCCAGTCTATAGGCTCTCCTGAAGCTTCAAGATCATTCAGTACTTCATAGATACCTCTGCGATATCCATCTGACTCCTCCTGACGTGTCGGAGCTCGATGCATCGCAAGATTCCGTGTTTATACAAAAATCAAAGTAATAAGAATACATGATTCATCGCGTTTTAAAACACGCCATAGTTAAGATTGGATTAGAAACTCACAAACTCATAGCGAAAGGTGTCGAAGCCTCTACTGCCAAGATGAGATGTCCCCCTGGTCATTTGTCGTACCTGCGTGGCCTCACGCTACTGTCTAAACCGCGTGTCCGCTGTGCGCTCATCCTCCCTGATCTGCAGCCACGTCTCGTGTGGGATGCCCGAAGGCTTCGGTGAGCCGGTCCTGAAAGCCTTTCGAGATGCATCTCGTCGATGTTTCACGGTGTCCCGTGTAACACCCTTGACCCACCTCCTCGGAACAACGGAAGAACCCGGAGCAGGCTGGTACTCTCTCATGATGGTCTCCACTATGTAATTGACTTTGTCCCCATCCTGATCACCCCAAGACGTCAGAAGGCTGGTCGAAAACTGCAGCTCTGCGAGTTGGCGAACCCGCTGTCGCATCTCAGTCCCGACTCTATCCATGTCAACAGAACCATCTGCCTGTACAGTATAGAGCTTGGAGGCACTAGGATCGTGTGCCCCCCAAGGTGTCTGAGGTGTGCCAAGAGGTGTGTCGAGAGGTGTGCATGGGAAGGATGGGGGTCGTGAGCGAGGAGGGGTCGAAGCATCTGTGGACCCTCCTCCACAGCAACCACCACCTCCACCTGACGATCGCCGAGATCGGTGAGTGCGCTTGTGCTGCGGAGATGAGGACGTACCGGCCTCTGCCCCACCCCTAGGTGTCGAAGCGGCCGTGATGGGAGAAGCAGGTGTCGTACCCATAGGCGTCCTCCCCCCCATAGGCGTACTCACCCTTTTCACTTGTCGCTCTTCATTTTTTAGCAATACCCATGGCGCTCTTGGAAGTTTTGTTTGGCCAGCTGCATTGGTGAAAGGCCATAGCTCTGGCATCTTTCCAACTGGCTGCAAATCATCTCGTGAAGCTCGATTGTTTTTCATTCCCATGATTGTCTTCCAGAGGAGCTCTCCCACATTCTTGAATATATGCATTGGATCCAGCAAATGGTTAATTAGTAGATCACCCCAGTACGACAATGTATGGAGAATGGACAAACGTTTCATTCCTGGAACAGGTTGCCCCTCATGTTGCTCCCATCGGCGACGCCACTCTTGTACATGCATAGGATGACATTCGACGCGACCAAGCTGACCTTCGCGCAAGTGATGGCCATTTGGAAGATAACGATGGTGGCCTTGATAAATTGTCTTTCGAAGAGAGGCAGAATAGTGCACATCCAAAGTCTGCCCGCAAATTGGACATGCATTGTATCCCGAAGTTGTTAGCCTTGCATATATTAAAGCATGAATCAGGCCAAGGCAAAGGGCTTGCGAATAGGGAGAATTTTGTAAATCAATAACCATTACCAGAAGCTTCTCAGTATCCTGGCCAATCATGCATAGTCCACATAAGAAGTCCATGGATCCTTGCATGCTGTTGTCCTACTGGTTCAACTGCATCTGCTATGTCGATCCCATGCCATAACTCCTGGAGCTCGTCAACTAGTGGAGCTAGATAAACATCCATGTTTTTTGTCTTGAACTTACCAGGTACAATCAAGCTTAATATCAAATGACCCTTCTTGATGGCAAGCCACGGCGGGAGGTTGTAATTGATAAGGCACACAGGCCAAGTGCTCCATGACGAGCTTCTCAAGCCAAATGGATTGACTCCATCCATTGCCATGCCCAAACGCAAATTGCGTGGTTCACTCTTAAAATGTGGCCAGGTATCTTCAATGTGCCTCCAAGCCTTTGAATCAGCGGGCACCCTAAATGTTGTGTCAGTGGATCTATTCGTAGAATGCCACCGCATCAACTTTGCAATGGAACCACAACGAAATATGCTTTTTATCCAGAGGATCAAGCTAGGTCACTTTCGCTCGACATGCACAACGCCCGGTCAGGCTACTGACCATGGAGGAGATTGATGAGATCCGCCAGCGACAGATGCTGGATCTCCTATGATCTACCTATCCCAGCTAGCTGGTTTAGCCGTTTAGTCCACACCCAGCAGTTTAGGATTCCATAATATTTTATCTTGTCATCTTCTTACTCTGACTTTGTATCAGATCCATCACATTGTAACTTTCTTGTCTCATGTTTCATAGGCCACTTTGGCCTTTCGAAGACGTTAATATAACATTTCATTTCATTTCTCTCTTTAATTTTTTTTCTTTAATTTTAATTTCCTAAGCATATATTAATTCTCTCTCTCTCTCTCTCTCTTTCCTACACACACACACCGCTCTCTCTCTCTCTCTCTCTCTCTCTCTCTCTCTCTCTCTCTCTCTCTCTATTTCTTACACACACACACACACATCTCTCTCTCTCTCTCTCCTACACACACACATGCACACACACACACACACACCGCTCTCTCTCTCTCTCTCTCTCTCTCTCTCTCTCTCTCTCTCTCTCTTTCCTACACACACACACCGCTCTCTCTCTCTCTCTCTTTCCTACACACACACACACACACACACACACGATGTACACGATGTAGAGAGTAGGAAAGAGTGAGAGAGAGAGAGAGAGAGAGAGAGAGAGAGAGGGAAGGGTTGAGGGGGACGGAGATGGACATAATACCTGCGCAGTAGGTTTCGGTCAAGATCTGAGCAGGCGAAAATGGCCCTTGCGCGCGGGTTTCGCTTTTTTTCCCCAAATTTTTTTGCGTCGTTATACGCGTGGATATACGCGTTGACATACACGTGGCAAATAAAGCCTTTCCACGCATATATCGACGCACACTGTGATGCGTATATCGACGCGTATAATGACGCACACTAATTACATCGATGTACACGTAGAAAAGCATGGCCGTCGATATATACGCGTCGATATCTTCATGTAGTGTTGTAGTGCTTGCGGGATACTGCAGTGGATTTTTCACTGTGCACTGTGTCCATGACGGCATTGAGCACTGCAAGAGAGAGAGAGAGAGAGAGAGAGAGAGAGAGAGAGAGAGAGGCAGGCCGCCATGTACACGCTGTTGTATAGCAGCACCTCCTTCCGTTGCATGCATGGCCTAAGCTCGAATTGCATACAAAGCCAATGCAGCACCTTGGAGGGCAGCTTTGACAGCAGCAGCAGTTGCTGCTCTCATGTTCACTGATCCAGCACTTGCCTTCAAGGTATTCAAAGGAATGCATCATGTGTATCAGTATGGTGAAATAGCATGCCATTTCTCGAGGCTGTATGATCTTATTAATGTGTGCTAACATGCTTTACAAATTGGACTGACAGTAGCCATATTGTTGGTCGGCTTCTGTTCGAGTATGGGTGTGTGTGGGTGGGGGGATCAGTTAGAAACTCTCCATTTTGGAATGGGCTATAGTGCACGGGGAGAGAGAGAGAGAGAGAGAGAGAGAGAGAGAGAGAGGATTACGAAGAAGATGACAGGAAAGTGTGTGGAGTTGCTCAAGAGCTTAAGAGCTTGAGGTTAAGGCACTAGCGTGCTTTTTGGGAGTTCGTCAATGTCTACTTCCCCGATGAGGATGAGGATGAGGAGATGAGAGAGAGAGAGAGAGAGAGAGCATGCGATACAAGATTTCTGGGAGTTCGTCAATGTCTACTACCCCGATGAGAGAGAGAGAGAGAGAGAGAGGATGCGATACAGGATTTCAAGGGTTGGGCTACGGCTAGGTGAGCCAATGGCTACCAAGCTATGCTCTGAAGATGTGCGAAGAAGCAGAGTTCTCTCCCGTTCCCAACATCCGCCATGCCAACTCTTTGTTCTGGGGCGGGGGCGAATCTGGGTTGTGGCGAGCGCACCTTCTTCATTGTCAACTCTTATTCAAGTCAGCGAATGCAGATAGAAAGGTTATGGGGTTAGTTTTATCTGGACTCAAACCATTGGAGCACGAAGAAGAGTCCGGATGAGCTTTCTCTCTCTCTCTCTCTCTCTCTCTCTCTCTCTCTCTCACACACACACACACACACACACACACACACACACACACACACGTCACAAGAAGTTTTGGACAAATTCTCACAATAATTCCCACATTGTGACTTACCTCAACATCATGAGCTTCTGTGAGGGAGGCACCCCATACCTAGCTAGGTACGATTGGTGGCGGCCGGTGGTCCCCTGGGCCCAATCATACCTAGCTAGGTATGCGGTGCCTCTCGAACAGAAGCTCGTGATGTTATTCATTGTATAAAAAACATTGGAAAAGACTCCGTTTTCCTACATGAGAAAATTTGTAAAACTTCTTGTGTGGACACACTCACTCACTCTCTCTCTCTCTCAATCACACACGCGCGCGCACACACACACACAAAAAGAAAAAAGGCTAGATGATCCAATGGCTACAGCGAGTAGTGCGAAGGAGCAGCGTTCTCTCCTGTTCCCAACATCCGCTATGCCAACTCTTTGTTATGAGGTGGCGGCGAATCTGGGATGTGGAGAGGCCGCTGGAGGCGGCCCGCCATACTAGTATATATAGCCACATGCCAGCATATCCTATGTCCGCGGCTGGTTTCAAGCAGTGTACGTTGGTAGGCTTAGCCAATTAGCACACGGGAGGAGGAGGAGAGAGAGAGAGAGAGAGAGAGAGAGAGAGAGAGAGAGACTAATTGCGGATTCCCAATGGCGCCCTTTAGGCTCTCCAGCTCCAGCCTCCATGTACACGCCGCTCACAATCAATTTCAGTCCTTTGCCCGCTCCAAGAGCTGGCAGGCACATTGAAGAGAGAGGACGTGGCCAGGCTGGCAAGAGCTACTTCGAGTGCCCCATCATTCTATAGCCTACTAACCCTGCTAAGTAAGGGGGTATCCTCAAACTCCATGGCTGTGCTTGGTCTACTTCAATCTTCGAAGCTTTGAACGATGTAGTTGCAGTTCCCCGCCATAGCTGTGTAGCGGGGAGGATCTCATCTCGGCCAACATGTGCTGCACATGTTCTGAGGGTGTTGTCTTTTTGGACCACAACTTTCCCCACCATACCCTTGCAGCTCCATCCCTCGGTTCAAACAAACCGCGCTTGCGTGTCCATCATAACGTGAGTTGAGCTATCGAAACACAACAGGTAGCATGCTCCCCATCACCACATCCTTGGCTCCAGAAGCTTTGGCAATATGGTGTAGGTGTTGTTAGAAATAAATTTACCTCTATCTTGTAAGGGTGAATTCCCACCATCAATTATCCCATAGATTTAGCAATCAACCATCCACCTTTATTCACCTACCACAGATCTACCAATCACCCATAATCTAGGCACTGATTGATCACCCCAATCTATATAAAGGCTACTCAGCCTCTAACCAGTGTGTTCATTCTTCCATTTGAGCATAGTTGCTTTCCTTTGTATTAGTCCAATGTTACTTGCAGTTCAATTATCTCTGCTTCGCATCAGTCTCTCTCTCAGTCTTTTGTTATTAAGTTAATTGCTATTTAGTGCTCGTATATGTATTAAAGTCTTCACATGGTATCAGAGCTAATGAAGCTTTAATTCCCCGAGCTTATCTTCCTACTTAGTACTTAATCTCTAAATCATCTTCAAGGGATCCGGAACCTTGTAAGATGGCCGAGCTTGCCTCTACACCCGCTACTACAGCTACCTACAAAACCCGCTATGTCATCGACAAGCTCAATGGCACTAATTACCAAGTATGGAAGATTAGAATGGAGCTCTATATCCAACAACCCAACTTTCGGATATAACGTTAGAAGAAGAGGTGCAACCTGGCCAACCCAACAAGAAGGCCTGTATGAGCATCGTAGATGCCTATAATGATTGGCAAACCAAAAATACCAGTGCAAAGATGGAGTTGATTTTGCATTGCCAAAGATTGGCGGGTTCAAATGGTAAGAACCCTTCCTACTGCTCATGCTATTTTGAAATTCTTTGAGAAAAGCTATGAGCATATTGACCTTGTTTACCAAGTTTCCCTGATCAAGAAACTAGTAAACACTACCATGTCAGAAGGTCAGTCATCTTCCAAGTTTTTAGAATCTTGGAAAATCTTGCTTGATGAAGTCCTTATATCTAGACTAACAATCCTAGAGCAGCTGCAATCTATGCTTTTGTTAGCATCTCTCCCGTCATCTTGGAGAGCCTTTATTACTACTCAAGCAACAATCGAAAATCTACAGCTACATAATCTTGTGGCAAAGGTTAAACAAGAGGAAACTCTTAGAGAGAAAACCTCCGGTTCTCATAAGCCTATGGCTCTTATCACTACTGCAAAGCATCAGAAGCATTTTCAAAGGAAACCATATAATCCTCAGCACCCTCGACAACCTGAACAACAAGGTCAAGGAAAGAAGTCTTATAATAGTCCGCAAAGTCATAATCACAACAACAAGCACAAGAAGTGTTCCAACTTCCATCGCCTCGGGCATGAGGCAAAGGACCGTCGACAACCCAAGCATCAAGGTAATATTTATCAACGGCCCCCTATTATCTCTCCTGGCTACATACCTCATCAGATTCACCCATCTTATCATCAAGGGGGGGCTAGGCCCTCATTTCCCTCCACATCTTTCCCCGGTCAAGCCCAATATGCTGAAATCTCTACATATGATAGTACCCCTCATTACCCTATGCAGCTATATGTTACTACTATCCCTTCTGCACCTAACAACCTATGGCTACTAGATACTGAAGCTACACATCACATGACCCATCAATTTTCTTTGTTATCAAATCTCACATACCTTGATCGTCCACTTGAAGTTTGCCTAGGAGATGATAGCATTCAATATGCCAAAGCTTATGGAGATGTTCTCATTGATCTTCCTAATGGTCTCCAGGCAACCATCTCAAAGGTATACTATATTCCTGGACTCAAGAAAAATCTAATTTCTGTCATCAGTGAGCTCACCTCTACAGGTATCAAAGTTGAATTCAACTGTCATAATAATCAATATCTAATTCTCCTAAATGATTTTCTCATATTAAACTGATCATTTAATGTGGGGAAGTGCCAGGGGAGAAAAGACTAGAATATTGGTTAAGCTAGCAGACCGGCCACAGTAGGGATCCAAAGGAGGGAAAATAGGGATCCAAAGGGGGGGCCATCTGCAAAAGAGCCATGTGCAACAATGGGCTAAAAAGACCCTAAGGTTCAGCCCATTAAGACTTCCAAAATGCTAAGGTTCCAAAATTCAAAGGTTGTGTCCAAAGGTCAACCCTAGGGAAAATTGGATGCTTTGTGTGTGCCCTAAAAGTCTTTGCACATCCCTACATGGGAGGGGGAGAGCCCTAAAGGTAGGGGATGAGAGAGAAAGTCACACACACACACACACAAGCTCCCTTTACACAAAGGGAATGAGGGACACATGTCAGCTCCCTAGGCCAGATGCCCACAAGGTGTGCCCAATTTCTATTGGATGACCCTTGAAGTGGACCAATGAGAATTAAGCTAGAGTAAATCTAGTTTAATTAATTTAAAAACATTTAATAAAAGAAACCAATGAGAATTAAGTCTCCTAGAAGACTATTGGGCAGTCTCCCAAGGGGTCCAATTAGCATTCAGGAGCCCAATGGCTTGCCTGAT
Source organism: Adiantum capillus-veneris (assembly GCF_014529385.1). NCBI lineage: Eukaryota > Viridiplantae > Streptophyta > Polypodiopsida > Polypodiales > Pteridaceae > Adiantum > Adiantum capillus-veneris. The sequence goes on from NC_140946.1 coordinate 141,495,105, forward strand.
TCCTATTGGCCAGGAGGCAAAGGGGTCCAATGAGAGTTTAGTTTAATTATTTAATTACCTAAAGCTCTCACAAAAGGGGAAAGGGGGACACATGTCAGAAGGCTATCACTTATGCTGCTTAATGGTAATTGGCTTGACTTGGGGAGGGCCAATGAGGCTGCAGAAAGAGCAAATAGCAAGGGGGCTCGCCCAAGAGAGAGAGGGGGCTGATTTTTGCAAGGCGTTATCACACACACACTCACACAAGCTCATGTGTGAAGAAAGAGAAGACTATCTCTTCCCAAGCTTTAATGGAGAACTCATCACCTACTCCAAGCTTGTAAGATAGAAGCCTACATCAACACTCTCTTGGCATGTGGATGCAAATCCAACCAAGAGCCAAGCTTCAATGCATGCTCATCTCCTCTACCAAGTTAATTACTAAGCTAAGCTATGCTAATATGAGTGATTATGTGAGGAGATGTACATCTTTCTCGTAAGATACTCCTTCCTCCTCTCAATCTACTCTCATACTCTGCTAGCTCTCACCATCTTCGAAGGTGTGTGAGGTCTTGGGTCTGAGAACGGGGATAATTCAAGTTGTGTTTGTTAAGTGTTTTGCTTAGTGCATGAAGCTTCCATCTTCATTGCACTAGCTTGTCTTGAAGGAACACAAAGAATTGTATTGTACAATGTCTCTCTTGATGGGAGAAACCATAATACAAAGCCTTTTGGAGGGGGGACCGGCTCCATGCAAATCCGGTCCTCAACTGTTGTCAATAGCTTAATTTCTCTCTCTTTTGAAAGTATTGTTGATGCTATCTAACTAGGTGTTATGCTTTTTTTTGCTCTCTCCACCCAAGCACTCTTGTAATGCTCATTAGGAATCTATTCTAATGAAATGCCCACTATGTTCATGCTCATTTCCGCTACACACAAGTTATTAGGCCATTAAATGTTACATCAACAACGAAGGATGCACGATTCTAGCTAGAGATACAAATGGTCACCCAGTCAGTCTGCATATTTCCAAAACTGGCCGCCTCTACCCGGTTGGTCACTCCTCAAATGCACAAGCTTTATCCTCTATCGTTAATATCCCCTTACAAGAAAACACTCTCAAATGGCACTATAGACTAGGGCATATTTCTCACCGTGTTTTACATGAGCTCACACACCGCCAACTTGCTTTAGGTCTCCCTACACAAATCACTCCCATTTCACTCTGTGAAGGTTGCATTCTTGCCAAAGCTCACCACACACCCTTTCCAAACTCTACTTCACAAGCTTCAGCCCTGCTTGATCGCATTCATTCTGATGTCTGTGGCCCATTGCCTGTCTTATCCGTTACTGGCAACAAATACATGCTGGTCTTCATTAATGATTACGCCAAATACACAACAACATACTATATGGCAGAAAAATCTGTAACTATCACTCATTTTCGGCATTTTAAGGCTCTAGTTGAGAATCACATCAATCGCACCATCAAAGTTATTCGTACAAACAATGGCGGACAATACACTTCTCATGAATTTCAATAGCTATGAAATGAAGCTAGTATCCACCCTGAATAAACTATCCTAGATCATCCACAACAAAATGGCCATGTGGCCGCTCATAATACCAGCTTGCCCACTCCATGCTCTGCAGGCACCCCATTTAGTGATACTTTGCCCACCCAATTCTCTGTAGGCACCTTTCAATCACCCCCCCCCCCCCCCCCTCTTCTCGACACCATCTCAGACCTGCCCTATGGCAGCACCTTTGATTTCGGCCAGTGTTCCCCGCTCTTGGCCATCATCAGTTGGCTCCCCTTCCCCTATAAATCACTCTCTTGCGCTCTCTCACAGAGCCCTTCAACCTCCCCGTTGCAGCCCATTCCCTGCGCAAGCCCACCACACTTTGCCACTTCGTCCTTGCAACTCGTTTTCTGAGAAAGCTTGCACCCCTCAACCAACTCTCCCCTACATGCACACATTCTCTAAGCCCGCTTGAGGCTCCTCCCCTTTTGTCTCCAAGTGCTCATCTAGCGACAACAGATCCGTCCTCAAGACATATTTTCGCCACCCCTTCTGCACCTCATAACCCTTTAATTTTAAACCCACACCTACTTTTACAGAGCTCTTTCACACCTCCCTCAAGCCCATTAACCATGCCTCGCCCCAATTCACCCACAGTGTCTTACCCACGACATTTGAATACAGCCCCACCTCTTGACCCCGCCATTTCAACCTCCTCACGCCTCTCTTTACTCCCAGAATATACATGTGGCTCTCCCTCATCTTCGAACTCCCACGACACACTCCTCAACTATGGAATTCCCTCCGACATCGATGAGGTCCGAATCACAGTCTTCTCAATCGGCCACCTCTCCCGGCACAATGTCTTCAACGGATTCTTCTCCAGGAGCTCCACATCTTGATAGCTCAGCCACAAGCCACAATGTTCGCACCCGCTCCCTCACCGACATCTATGCCACCACCAATTTTTCCGCAGTCATGGAAGAAGAATACTCAGCAAACCCGCTTACACAACCGCTTGAAGATGCATTACTATTCTCGGTCGAAGACGCTCTCTCTTCCTCTGAGGGTCCATTATGGCATGCGGCCATCCTAGAAGAGCTTCACGTCCTAAATATGGCCAATACTTGGGAGCTAGTTCCTCCCCCGCCACACTTCAATATTGTTAGCTGCAAATGGTTATTCAAGAAAAAGTACAACCGTGCTGGGCGTGTTGACTGCTACAAAGTGCGTCTCGTTGCTCGTGGCTTCACTCAACGTCACAGCGTCGATTATTTTGACACCTATTCGCCAGTCTTATCCATGGCATACTTTCGTCTCTACTTATGGCCATAGCCGCAAAATTTGGTTTGCCTCTTCAACATCTTGATGTTATTACAGCTTTTTTGCATGGATTCTTGTTTGAAACTGTCTACATGAAGCAACCACCTCATTTTTCTCATTCGGACTACAAACATTATTTTTGCAAATTAAAGCGTCCAATTTATGGTTTAAAGCAGTCTTCTCGCCAGTGGTACACCTGCACACATGAGTACCTTATAAGTTGTGGCTGGCAGCGTCTCTCCGTTGATTACAACATCTATCTTTGGCAGTGCCATGAAGGTCTTGCTCTACTTGGTTTATTTGTCGACGATATTCCACTTATAGGTACAAATGATCTTATGGTTCTTCGTGCAATTGATTGCCTACAACCAGAATTCCCCATCACTTACAAAGGCCCTATGGAGTATTTTTTGGGCATTGAGGTCATCAGGGACCCCGTAGGTAAATGGATAAAACTCTCTCAACTCAAATATATTGAGGAATTATTACAATACTATGGTTTGAGCTCATGCTCTCCTGAAGCTGCTCCTCTTACACTCAAGCATAACCTAGCTCCAGAATATCATGCTTATACACAAGCTGACTCATCGTTTTTGCCCTCCTTTCACTTCCCACGCTTCTGTGGGCAACTACGCAACTTAATCTCATGCACTCGCTTTGATCTCTATTACACAGGCCACATTCTCTCTCGCTCTATGGCTAAACCTTGCAAAGCCATAACCAAGCTGCTAAGCGCACTCTCCACTACTTAAACACCACTAAGCACTATGCCATCACATATTATTTTGATCTTACTACGCCGCTCTCTATCTCTGGCTATGTGGATGCCAATTGGGTTGGTGATGATCCACGTTGTTTCTCTACTGGTGGGTATATATTTCTATTTGCAGGAGGCCCCATTTCATGGCAAACGAAGCGTCAGGCTTCTATTGCTTGAGCATCCACCGAGGCAGAATATGTGCCCGCTTCTCTTGCTGCTTGTATAGCACTTTGGCTATCCGAACTTCTTCAAGAATTTAGTTTGCCCTATGCTATCTCCGACAAGCCCCTCATACTCTACTGTGACAATCAATCAACAATCGCGTTAACCACATTGCCTGGTTTTTCCTCGAAGCTCAAGCATGTTCGCACTAGCTTTGACTTTCTGAAGGAGCTTGTTGCTGACGGTTTTCTGCGCCTACGCTATGTGCCCACAACTAAAATTGGGCCGATTTCTTCACAAAGTCAGTACCTGCTGCAAAGAAAACTGCTTCCTGCCGCGGATTATCACTTACACCCCATGAGCGAACTTCCTCTTGAAGGGGGGATTTCAAGTTCTGCAATAAGAAATTCACCCTTAAGGGGGGGTGTTAGAAATAAATTTACCTCTATCTGGTAAGGGTGAATTCCCACCATCAATTACCCCATAGACTTAGAAATCAAACATCCACCTTTATTCACCTACCACAGATCTACCGATCACCCATAATCTAGGCACTGATTGTTCACACCAATCTATATAAAGGCTACTCAACCTCTAACCAGTGTGTAAAGTCCCCAACCCGCCAATACCAAGATCGGGATGGGATCCTTGACACGTCTCTAGGTTTGATAAAAATTAGAGTCTCTAAACAAGAAAAATCCAAGGAATAGACCTTTACCATTGACAATGGCTTGGGTCTATAGCCTTAGAAGAAGACCTAGTTCTGTCTCGCAGCGAAAATGGGACAACGTATTAAAAGTCCAAAAAAACTATTTCGGCCCTATAACTGCCACAATTGGGCTAAGGTATCCTCAACCAACGCTTTTTCCCCCGTAACAAATGTAAGGGCACAGCCGCTGGTGGACTCCTCTTCCAAGTGAAGAAGTTTTCTAAACGTTTTAGTGCGCAGGGATGGATAGTTACCTGACTAATCACGTCCACCCGTCCATGATTGACAACCTTAGTCAATCCCCACTTACCACCCCACACTCACACATGATTCTTTTGTTATTTAATTAATATCACAAAATTAAAATAATGATTCTTTTTATCCTTCATGAAAGGATTTTATTAAAACAGCCCTTGAAAACAGTATTGAAAACATTCTTTTAGCAAACAGAATCTTTAAACTTAAGACAGGGTATTGTCAATCAAAACATTATCCCTAATAACCATGACCAATACTCTTCTTGTCTCAAGAATGATCAATCATATCATTCCTAATTCAACCAGTTTTAACCCAAACAATTCTTTCCTACATTATAAAACAAATGCAGGTTGAAAGTTACCTTCCGTTTTTTTTTTGGCCAATTATTCCTTTTCTGATTCTTACTCACCGCGTACGTATGCAATGCCAACTTATAAAAGAACTTAAACTATTTAAAGACTTAATTGAATAATGGGAAACCCACATGAGACTGATCGGCCATTTGCTGCTATGTTGGTGCCTGAAGACTCTCCTCTGTAGGCTTACTACTAGGCCCGGCTTCGTCGTCGTGCGACGCTCTAGTTCGCTTTCGAGCTATGTCCTCATCATCAGATGTAGGATTTTCTCGGGTCCTTTTAGGTGCCATAACTTATTATCCTTATAAAAAGGATGTCTAATCATTAGATAAATTATTTGAAATCTAACTTAACCTTTGTATTCAACCGTAACCCATTCAAGGTTAAATTTATAGTCTTAATGGGTAAATTCTTGACCTAGTAATTTTTTATTTGTCTATATAGGCATGATAACTTTTTCCATTGCTTCCGTAAGGGTTTTCTAAGCTCTCCTAATTTTTGTATAATTGTCTATATCTTTTTCCTAATTTTTCCATCGACTTTTAAGCCTGGAATCTACTTATTTTGGGCTTAATATTTATTCTATTTATTTTATCTTAAATATTTCATTTCCCCAACTTGATATCATAGGTTTACACATACTATAATTTTCCTAAAAACTTTTGACCACAAAGTCTATTTGTTTTAATTAATCATTTGCTAAAAATAGGACTTTTGGTCAATTATAATTTCCTAGCCTCACTAAATAACTATGGTATAATTACCACAAGTAGGTAAGGATATTTTTGACCTTTGATAATTATCTTATTATTTTTCAGCTTAATTATATAATTTTCATCTTCAATTTTCAGCTAAAATTAGAATAATTTGACTTAAATAAATATTTATACTACTTTTCTAACCTTGACATAATTATCACAACCTCTTTATTATGTAAGATAACTGTGATAAATAGAATGTAATCATATAACATGATTTACTAATTTCTCCCTTGAAATTTTAACCAAAACTAGTATATTTTGACTTAGATAAATATCTATACTTAGTTTCTAACCTTGAAATAATTATCACAATCTTTCCACAATGTAATCTAGCTCTGATAAATAGCATGTAATCATATAGCATAATTTACTAATTTTCCTCTTTAGTTTTTAGCTAGAATTAGATAATTTGACTTAGATAATATCTATACTACTTTTCTAACCTTGACCTAATTATCACCGCCTCTTTATCCTATAATCTAGCTCTAATAAAATAGCATGTAATCATAGCACATGATTTACTAATTTCTCCCTTTAATTTACCCTCAATAATAATGGTTTTCTACTAGGATAATTATCTACAATACTTTTCTGTGGCTAAGATAATTATCACAGATTTTCTAAGATATAATTAACCTTTTTCTAATTATCTTAAATAATTTTCAATCAATTTGCTATTTTCCCTCTTTTAATTTGTCTTAAATACAGTGTGATATTGCTAAGATAATTAGATAAACAAACTATCTAAAGTTAAAATAATTATCACGGGTTTCCTAAGATGTAATTAACCTCTGATAGTTATCTTAAAGCACTTGGAATGAATTTGCTATTTTTTCTCTTTTTATTTGTCCTAAAAATAGTGTAATTCTTCTAAGAGAATTAGGTAAACAAACTATCTCAGGTTAACATAATTATCAAACATTTTCTAAGATGTAATTAACCTCTGATAATTATCTTAAAGAATTTTTAATCAATTTTCTATTTTCTCCATTTTAATTTGTCCTAAAACCAGTGTAATTCTGCTAAGATAATTAGATAAACTAATTATTTGAGGTTAACATAATTATCAAGAGTTTATTAAGATGTAATAAACCTCTAATAATTATCCTAAAGCATTTTGAATCAATTTTCTATTTTCCCTCTTTTAACTAGTCCTAAAAACAATGTAAGTCTGCTAAGATAATTAGGTAAACTAATTATCTGAGGTTAACATAATTATCACGAGTTTGCTAAGATGTAATTAGCCTTTGATAATTATCGTAAAGCATTTTGAATCCATTTTCTATTTTCTCCCTTTTAATTTGTCCTAAAAACAGTGTAATTCTGCTAAGATAATTAGGTAAACTAATTATCTGAGGTTAACATAATTATCATGGGTTTCCTAAGATGTATTTAACCTCTGATAAATAAGTGAAATCATTTTTAATCAATTTTTTATTTTTCCGCTTTTAATTTGTCTCAAAAATAGTGTAATTTTGATAAGATAGTTAGGTAAATTAATTGTCTGAGGTTAACATAATTATCACCGGCTTTCAAAAATGTGATTAACCTTTGATAAATAACTCAAAGTTTTTTGAATCAATTTGTTAATTTTCCCCTTTTAATTTGTCCTAAAAACAGTGTAATTTTGCTAAAATAATTATGTAAATTGATTATCTACAATTAATGTAATTATCACAGATTTCCTAAGATGTGATTAACCTCTGATAAATAACTCAAAGTATTTTGAATCAATTTGCTAATTTTTTGCTTTTAATTTATCCTAAAAAATATAATTCTGCTAAAATAATTGGGTAAATTAATTATCTGAGGTTAACATAATTATCATAGGTTCCCTAAGATGTAATTAATCTTTGATAAATATCTTAAATTATTTTGAACCAATTTGATTATTTTCCCCTTTATTTTTCTCTCAAAAATAGTGTAATTCTGCTTAATTAATAATGAAAATTACTCAAAAATTATAAAATAGTTTTCTAGCTTAATGACAGTCTAACACACCTCTGATCTAAACTTAAATAATTTAATTTCCATTAATTTATGGTTAATATGGATAATTTCAGTCCTAATATTATATAATAATTAATTAGCTTAATATCTCTAAGCTTAATGACAACAGTCAGTAGAGAATATTTAATTAAGAGAGGATTTTTGAGTATAAATATGATTAATGTTTAATTTATTAAGAAAATAGATTAACCTAGCTTTGCTAATTAAGAAAGATTAGGCTAATTATCGTTTAATTAATCAACTAGAGCTTGATCTCTAGTGATTTCTACATAGCGGTCCCTCTAGATGAGAGAGAATGTGCCAAGGCTTTATGTCTGTCTGAAATTGTGAAGCAAGGGTCATATTTATAGGTTTTAGAGCACTCAAAAGTTGGAAAATGGAAATAACTTGCATCCCAAGCAGCCCTACAGGTCAAAAAATGCCCCCTATTGCTAAATCTAGTATGGGAGAGTTCATCATTACCCCACACAGCCCCCCAGATACACAGAATCGATTTTTACTAATTTCTCTGATTTTTAATGATGAAAATTAGAAATATCAGTAATTTCTAGAACCTTAGGATAAGAAAGTCTTTATTGATAATAATTACTGAAACCATCCAATTTTACTTGACTAATTAAATTCCTAGTGTAATCTTTCAGAGCCCGTAACTTTTCCAGATTTTGTCGGAATTTTGTTCTGAAAATTTCTAGCCCGGGGTTTGTTGTGCTTAAGATTCCAAAAATACCAATATTTGCCACGGTCGAACAGTTCTACATTGCTTTTTCAATAATCATATCAATTTGATTAAGCTTTATACAATCTTTAAGGTTTCAGAAACTGGAAACCTTACGTAGTGTGTTCATTCTTCCATTTGAGCATAGCTGCTTTCCTTTGTATTAGTTCAGTGTTACTAGCAGTTTAATTATCTCTGCTTCACATCAGTCTCTCTGTTAGTCTTTTCTTATTAAGTTAATTACTATTTAGTGCTCATATGTGTATTAAAGTCTTCATAGGTTTCTGCATCTGTATACTCTCTCTCTCTCTCTCTCTCTCTCTCTCTCTCTCTCTCTCTCTCTCTCTCTCTCTCTCTCTCTCTCTCTCTCCACCACAAACTGGCCACGTGTCAGCTAGTGCTCACTTATGGTGGGCCTTTCTTCTTCAGTTACAGGAATGGATTTCCTTCAAGCAACAAGGATTTAACTGCAGTGCCACATGCTGAGAATGAAGAGCTGAGGCGATGGCTGACCTCCCACACACTTACGCACGCAAAGAGAGAGAGAGAGAGAGAGAGAGAGAGAGAGAGAGAGAGAGAGAGAGAGAGAGAGAGAGAGAGAGAGAGAGATTTATGCAGTCTCCCATGAAGTCTTCACTCATAATAGCAGGCAAATGCCCGGTCTGGGTTCTTATTGTCGTGGAATTTTTTGCTCATAATAGCATGTAAATGCCTGGACCTGGATTCTTATTGTTGTGGGTAATATGCCTTTTCGTCGTTCAATTGTAGCCTACTACACTGTCGGTCTTGACGGTTGCTCTTTGTTAGCTCTCATCACTGTTTACCAAAAACGTGTTTAGTAACCAATGGAAAAAAGGAGAGCTTTGAAAATCTACTTGTTTTTAGAGAAATTTAATTGGTTTTTATTGATTTTTACACTGAAATCCTCAAAATTTAACCGGTTTCCTTCAAGATGGCCATCAAAACTAACCGGGAATTTTCAACTTTTGTCCTTCAAAAATACACTAAAGGCTGATTTTCTGTGAACATTGGCTCTCATGATAGGCCCATTGAATGTAGGATGGCTACTCTTTGTCAGTTGATCCCCTTGCAAGCCCATAGATTTCATCGATGACGAGGGAAATTTTGATCTTGGCAGGCATATCTACAATCATTGATTGTGCATGTAATATTCCTTACCTAAGAAGCCTAAAGGCAAAGAAGGTCCTACTACAAATCATTTTTCCAAGGTTGGAGGTAATCCAACCATGGCAAGGTTTCATTTCATTCCGGTTGGATCTCGGGACTACAAGCAGCTACACTTGACATTAAAAGCAGCAAGTACAATGGCACATGAAAGTATAAGATGTCTGCTAATGATTTTTTTTCCAAGGTTGGATAGTAATAGTGCTAAAGCTAGCAAAACCTAAATTTATTGAAAAATACTAGGCCTCATGCATGGGTAGACCACCAATTGTAGGATCCCTCCTACAATGGGCATGTGTATTTATATCGTCTATAATGGGGGGAGGGATTCCGGCCCCCCTCCCTGCCACGTGTTAGTAGCTCCTCCATCTGGCGCCTTCACGAAGTGTTCATTGAACGAATAGTGAGACAGCCAGAGAGAGAGAGAGAGAGAGAGAGAGAGAGAGAGAGAGAGAGAGAGAGAGAGAGAGAGAGAGAGAGAGAGAGAGAGAGAGAGAGAGAGAGAGAGAGATTTCAACGCGTTCCATATACTTTCCTACATTTCCATGTGTCTGCTCAACATTGAGCGAGTCCGTCTCCTCGCCTGATTGTTTCTTTCTTCGATGACCCATCCTACGACATCTCTACATCACCGCATACTAAGCATCTTCCTCTCTTAGCTGATCACCCAACATATCATCGCCTCCTCCATTTCCTTCTTTCAATTTCCCCTCTCCACCATAGAATCCAAACAACATGATATCCTTTATGGCGAAGAAGCCTACAAGAGGATGCACAAAACTGTTATCGAGGATATGGACCATGAGATCATAGGAGAAGAGGAAGAAGAAGAAGAAACACTTTGGGTGTCATAATAACTAATATCTAATTCTCCTAAATGATTTTCTCATGTTGAACTGATCATTTAATATGGGGAAGTGCCAGGGGAGAAAAAGCTAGAATATTTGTTAAGCTGGCAGACCGGCCACAGGAGGGAGTTAAAGGAGGGAAAATAGGGATCCAAAGGGGGGACCATATGCAAAAGAGCTATGTGCAACAATAGGCTCCAAAGACCTTAGGATTGAACCCATTAAGACTTCCAAAATGCTAAGGTTCCAAAATTCAAAGGTTGTGTCCAATGGTCAAAGGCTTAGGAAATTGGATGCTTTGTGTGTGTCCCAAAAAGTCTTCACAAACACCTACATAGGAGGGGGCGAGCCCAAGAAGTAGGGGATGAGAGAGAAACACACACACACACTCACAAGCTTCCTTTGTACGCAAGGGGAAAGAGGTACACATTTCAACTCCCTAGGCCTGATGCCCACAAGGTGTACTCACATCCTATTGGATGGCCATGGAGGTGGACCAATGAGAATTAGGCTAGAGTAAATCTAGTTTGATTAATTTAAAAACACTTAATAAAAGAACCAATAAGAATTAATCTTTCTAGAAGACTATTGGACAGTCTCCCAAGGGGTCCAATGAGCATTCAGCAGCCCAATGGCTTACCTGATTCCTATTGGCCAGGAGACAAAGGGGTCCAACGAGAGTTTAATTTCATTTATTAATTACATAAAGCTCTCACAAAAGGAGAAAGGGGGACAGATGTCAGAAGGCTATCACTTATGCTCCTCAAATCCTATTGGCTAAGCCTGGGGAGGTCCAATGAGGTTCTAGCAAGAGCAAATAGTAAGAGGGGTCGACCAAGAGAGAGAGGGGGATGATTTTCCAAAGGAAATTATCCACACACACTCGCACAAGCTGATGTGTAGAGTAATAAGAATCTCTCTCTCTTCTCAAGCTTTAATGGAAAGCTTATCACCTACTCCAAGCTTGTGAGAAGGGAGACCTACACCAACAACTCTTGGCTTTGTGATGAAAATCCAACCAACAGCCAAGCTTCAATGCATGCTCATCTCCTCTACCATGCTAATTACTAAGCTAAGCTATGCTAATATGAGTGATTATGTGAGGAGATGTACATCTTTCTCGTAAGACTACTCCTTCTTCCTCTCAATCTACTCTCATACCCCGCTAGCTCTCACAATATTCGAAGGTGTGTGAGGTCTTGGGTCTGAGACTCTGAGGGAATTGATGTTGTGTTTGATAAGTGTTTTGCTTAGTGCTTGAAGTTTCCATCCTCATTGCACTAGCTAGTATTGAAGGAACACAAGAATTGTATTGTAAAATGTCTCTCTTGATGGGAGAAAACATAATACAAAGCCTTTTGGATGGGGCACCGGCTCCATGCAAATCCTCACCTGTTGTCAATTGCTTGATTTCTCTCTCTTTTGAATTATTGTTGATGCTATCTAACTAGGTGTTATGCTTTTTGTTGCTCTCTGTTCCCAAGCACTCTTGTTATTCTCATTAGGTCTATTCTAATGAAATGCTCACTATGTTCATGCTATTTTCCACTACACACAAGTTACTAGGCCATTAAATGCTACATTGGTATTAGAGCACAAGGTTTCTCTTTTTTGCTCAAGAAGGGAGGTCCTCAAGCTAGCTATAAATGGTTGGTATTATTAATTGCATGTGAGTACGTAGAATACAGATTTTTTAGCCTTGCAGTGCACGTGCCTTTGTGCAGTTAACGGGGCATCACCGTCAAGAGCTATGGTCTTAATAGTGGAGTCCTATGGGGCCTGCCTACGGCTTAATCTCTATTGAGCTATTGGAAGCTTGGCAGAAGCCGATGCTGTTTTGGTGTTGAATGAACCTCTCTTCTATTCCTTGCAATTAATGGTATTCGAGACACGGGTATAGTAGCTTGAGTGCTTTTTCTAACGGGGTTAAGAGGAGTAGCAACTAGGGCTTGAAGTGCCGAAGTACACCTAAAAGTTGTTAGAATGGCTGACAATAGTAAAGAGAGTGAAATTAATGTTGATAACTTTGATTTTGCTAATGAGCAGGCTACTAATGATGCCCCGATGCTTGTTAACTATCTTGTTTCTATGCTTCAACAAGCCATGGGCATCCATTCCTCCAAAGTGAAGTGCAATGGCAACTTTGTGTTCATGGGATTCTCCAAGCTCCCCATCATGATGAGAGAGCACCTAGCATTAGGAAATTTCGGAGGTCATTTGGAGGGCCTTCTAAGAAAATGTATTTTTTGCACTCTCTCTCTAGAAAAAATGGCAAATAAAAGAGCTGGGTCTTTCATAGTAAAAGTTCAAAAAGTGTACTTTAAGTAGATTCCTTACTCTTCTGAACATTCGTTCGTAGTGATTGAGGGATAATCCTCTTTTCAGTTGCATTGAATGAACCTCGTCAATATGGAGGGAATGAGGCTAACATGGAGGGACGAATCCGCAGCCGCTATTCACTTTCTATTAAACCTGCACATTTGGCTAATGGCGCACTCCTCAAATGGCACAAATGTTACCTAGAAACGAGCCAAATATCACCTTCACATTGATTTGGACAATGAGTACCAACCATTGATTAAGCGCAGTAAAACAAACACACATGTACCTCCCGCTTCCATAGACACGCTCAGAGCTCAAGGAGCTAAACACATAGATATCTGGACGAGAGGCTCTCTCGACCCTAAGAATCCAATGACTAATGCGTCTCCACCGTTTGTCAATCCTACAAGCTTATTGACCTTTGCTGGTGATGGAGAAAAGGGCCTTCTGGGTTATTGTAAATCACTTACAAGAGAAGATGAAACTTACAAGAGCATTCTCCAAGCTCAACAATGTGAGATTGTTCGCCTTTCACATTTACATTCTACAGATCAGGTTACCATTTTTCAACATAAAATAGAGGTACAAGAACTGAAAGGAAAGGTGCGAAGTTGTCAAATGAAGGACACCATCTTGGGTGGTCGTATCCGAAAGAAGAAATTGCGCAATCTTGAAACATTGCAGGTTGCATCAGGAGGTCTCAAGAAAAGAATCCGAGCATTAAGGTGATGCTTCTTGGTTGGCTACATTGTCTTAGTTAAGTAATCTTTTTGTTTTTTCTTGTTATGCATTGTTTTCATGTGCCTAAATAGTGTTAGTGAAGCAAATTTTCTGTTATTTACTTATGCATTGTCTTCATGTAGAGATTCAATCTATCCTGACAAGGAAAACATCGACCCCAAAGCCAATATAGGAAAGAGATTGAAGCCACTTATAAGTAGAAGCCTGGTAGCAGATATAGTACATGACAAGAAGTTTAAGGTCCTACAACGAAATGTAGTGGACCGCTTTATTTCAGAGAACTCAGTGCCTGCAAAAGAGATACGAAGCACACTTGATTCACTTGGTGTAAGCAAAAGAGGATATTCGGCTATCAAAAAGTCTGTCTCATCCATCTTTGTTAGGAAGGGTATAAAATCCAAACTTCTACCATCAGCCTCAAGTGTTTGGAAAGAGAGGCTTCAGCTTAACGAGGCACAGGGAGACTATCTTGGACAGCCCTTTCATATTAAAGCAACTTACAGTGGCCATGGAGCCAACATGGCATATGATGAGTTCAACAATATTTTTATGGACCTGCGGATATTACAGAAGAGAATGGTGGAGTTTTACAACATCACATTTGAAGATTCACGTGGGATATTACATTTTGTGTTAAAACTGGATGAGTGTGAGCTTGTTAAAGAGAAAAAGCTAGAGCGTGTTACTATTACTTTAATGAATAGAGCCCTCTCAAAGTGTCCCAGTGATGATCCTTTATATTTTAGTGTTCAATCAGAATCTAACATATGGTGGCTTGGTGCGTTTGAGGTAAGCGAGATTCTCAAGTAAGCTCAAATGTTCAGATCTACTTAAGTCTCATTTATTTTGTGTTGCAGGTAAAGAAAGAAGATCATGAGATTCTATATTGGGTGTTCCATCGAACTAATATTCCGGAGGTGATTGATCGACAGACTAACCAGGGAGAGGTACTACGTCTAGATGGAAGGGGAGACTTTCAAGTTCAGTGGCATCTTGCAGGTGACCTCAAAACATTAAAGTGCATGTATAATTGTGGAATGGGTGCAATGGCAAAGTCACCGTGTTTGTTCTGCATCGAGCCTACAAAGGTCATGGACCCAAAGTGGTGGAGAAAAGCTCCAACACGTCACATTGAGGATCTTGCTTTTCGACCGGTTTTGAAAATACCACTTGTGAATGGCCACATTTGTACAATGCATGCCCTTTGTAGAATTGTGGAGAAATTGGTCTACTTATACATCGGGTTTGCTTGGAAGATTAAGAACTCCGCAGAACGACAAGTAGCCCTGCAGTGCTTAGAAATGGTACTGTCGGATATGGGGCTTCATGGTGGCAATGTGAAAATCCAGCGGGATGAAAAGAGATCAACTGCTGAGAAGGATGTCCCATGCAAACCATCCATCGGTGGGGTGAAGGCACGGAGGTTTTTATCTAAGCCCCAAGGTACAAGAGATCCAAAGCTAACAAAACATGGAAAAATATATAACACATCTTATGTTAGCAAGGTAGAGTATCAGAGCTGGAAAAATATATAACACATCTTATGTTAGCAAGGTAGAGTATCAGAGCTGGAAAAATATATAACACATCTTATGTTAGCAAGGTAGAGTATCAGAGCTGGAAAAAGCTACATATTGCAGTCAAAGACCACGAACCAACTACTCGTAACGCGAAGGCTGAGGTTTGGCGATCAATATATATCCTATTTTTGATGTGCGACAAAGATGACTGGTCACAAGGTGATATGAACAAGTTCAAGGAAAATCTCAACCTTCTGAAAAAATCATTCAAGACAGCATGGACAGACACCCAGATTACTCACCACATGGTATTATCATGTATTTCTTTCTCTCTTATGTGCAAATATGTGACTATAAAACATTCTAACTAATCTGTTTTCATATCCAGCACATCATCTTCAATCATTTGCCATATTTTATACAGAAGTATGGGAACCCGGCAATATGGAATACCCAAGGGATGGAAAAGTCTCATTACATGGCGAGAAATGCTTATTTCAGGCACACACGACATGGTGGCTCTCAAATCAAGGCTAACAGTTTGAGAGAACTATTTGAATGGTTCTATCGTAGAATCATTCATCGAATGCAGGCAAAAGAAGTCTTGGCAAATTCAGCAACAGCACAAGCCATCAGACATTTACAACAACAAAAAGTTAAAAGATCAATGCCATACAACAACTCCGGAGCTCGTGAAAGTCAACGAAGGTGGAGAGAGACAATGGTGTATGTGAATCACAAGTGGAGAAAGATACTCTGAGTGGATGACATTGTACAAAATTTATGTAATACATGATCTTATACAATTGCTACTTGAAGTGTATCAAGATTTTGAAGGTTCAATTTTGTTTTTTGGCATGTCACCCTTGTAACGAATCATGAGATGTTTGCCATACTCTAAAAGTTCATCTGGGTTTTGTCTACCAAGAGCTAGTGCCATTGCTATGTAGGTGTAGTAATACGCTGCCCGACCACCTGTATAGCCTGGGCAGTAACCAAAACAATCTCTAGCAAACACTTTGTCCACAAGAATGACTTTATCTGCACTTTTGGGCAGCACGGGTCCACCCAAGAAGCGTGATAGTGTCATGAATGTGTAAGTTGCTATTGAACCCTCTTGTGACATGGAATTGTGAAAAACTACTATCGGTGACTCGCAAAGCTTTGAAAGGTACTGTGCTAGGGCCGCATCCCTTCCTCGATACTCTCTTGTCCGGCGCCGAAGGAAGTCATCCTTGTCAACAATCCAAGACTGCACATACCATGTCAGAAGTGACACAAAGAGAGAGAGAGAGAGAGAGAGAGAGAGAGAGAGAGAGAGAGAGAGAGAGAGAGAGAGAGAGAGAGAGAGAGAGAGAGAGAGAGAGAGGTTTTCTTGCCACAGGTCTACAGATGTAGTTGACCCCTGACCTGAATGGTTAAACCAATCCTCCACTTCTTTGTTACTTTTCGATGGTCTTAGGCTTTGTCTTATTGCTTGGAAGGTGGCTTCATCAGGTAGTGTCTCCTTGTATTTTTCAGCTTTCTCAAAGCATCTTCGAAGGCATTCCATTGGATTGCTGGATGTTTCCATTGCCTCATCATCACTACTATCCTCTAAAACAAATCCACTCCTCTCCTCTTGGACTCTGGAAATAATAGCCAGGGAGAAATCCTCCCTTAAATAAAAGACACTTTGCACATCATGTAAGAAGATATAGGTCCTGTCTCCAATCCTGAAGTCTGGCACAGCAAGCAACATCATCTGAGCATGCTTCTCAGTGAAGTTACTGACATCCAATGGAAGTTTGATTTCTGTGGTTTTCACAGAGAGCATCTTACTTCTTTGTACTTCAATTGCCTCAACCTCAAGGTCGACTGTGTCTTCAACCTCCTCGACTTCTTGCATGAG